>NC_087559.1:17287450-17599900 GCF_036250125.1 Pseudopipra pipra
TCTTAGCTGCTTTACCTCAATGACAGCCAGATAGCAGTCCTTGCTGTCTGTGCACAGGTCAAAGATATTCCTCTTTACATCTATGGTGGCTGGAAAACATCACAGAACAAACTCAGTGGTTAACTGCAGGTTACTTAATGCTCAGTGGAAAAAAAAAGAAGGTGTAAAAGCAGATAATACAATCTTGGGACAAGAAAGAACAGCTGAAACAGAAGTGACATGAACATTTTTAACTAATTCAACCTGTAATAAAGAATAGAATGTTGGAGACCACTGTAGAAAACAGTCATGTAAACTCTTAACCTGCTCTGCACAGAGCTTCCTCCCTTGATAGTACATTTATTGGCTTCCCTAAGCACAGTAAACAACAGATCATCTTTCAGAATAGGTTGCAATGCAGGGACTGAATTGTGACCTGTGTATCCTTTCAATAGCAAAAGCCACATTTGTTTATGTCCATAGCAGTAATTAGCACAGCTCCAGAAGCTGAAGAAAGGGCTCTTCCTGCAATGAGACCAGTGCTATCCTGGCCAAATGTCCTACTATCTCAGATTATGCCTTACTTGGAAAGAAGAAAGGAAAATAAAGCCAGAATTCCTGAGCACTAGCAAGTAAGGCAATCAGACAATGAATGGGATATGATAGTTGAAATTATTTCAGTGTTAAACTCAATTCTTGTGCTTTAATCAGAACAGGCCACAGCAGTTCGTTTCCTCACATGTGCAAAGGAGAGAAGAAGTGAATGTTACTAAGCAGAACTTGCAATAAACCTTCAAACCTTCAGACCAAGCTATTTGCTCCTCTCTTACCTATAGGTTTATAATCAGTTGCATTAAATGTCCTGAAAGAAGAGCCAAAGGGACTTCTCATTCTCTCCTCCAGAAGGTCATCCTCATCATCTGCCTGCAACATAGCTGGTACAAGGAAAGATTATTCCACAAATCTGCCTTCCATTCGTCACTATCATTAATCAACTTAAGATCAAGCCAGACTCTGAGAGGAATTTTCTTTATATTTAATAGCTTGGCAAGACCCATTTAATATCTACTCTTCCAGAGCTGCCTTTACTGATACTACAGATCATCAAAACTAATACAGAGGACAAAATCATTTTCTCAAGCATCATCAGATCTGCCATTATACAACAGGTTGCTTTTTAATCTCCTCAATTAGTTGTGATATTGCTGATATTACAGAAAACTGTCTTTGTCAGCAATACATGCAGCGTGAACATCCTGGAAAAAATCCAGTTCACACGTGCCAGTAAGGCCTGGGGTTAAACAGACTCTCTGAAGCTTCCAATTTCACTGAATGAGCATCTACTTATCTCAAACAAGAGGGGACCAAGGAGAGTGATGTAAGGCTGAGAAGTCCTACCTCCATACATCACCGTGCCAGTATAGTTGAAGACCACACGACACTGGTCCAGTGCAGGTACTGTGTGTAACAAGTGGAAAGTTCGGAGGTCCCACTGAAAAGACACAGGCTAAGGAACAACAAACAACTGGAAGCTTACAAACCCTTTTCAACACAGTGGCAAAGAAATGATTAGCTGTGTTCAAGAAACTTCACTGCCACTTTCGTGTAAATATGATGGAACCAGAGTTGGATTCTAGCGCCGCAATTCCCTTCCAAGCATTCAAAATGAAAGAGCTCTTACTCAAAATGCCATTCCCAGTCACAAGAGGTTACTGCAGTAGCTTCAAGGTTGATCTTGGTTAGGGATGGGAAGAGAGCAGAGGTATTATGCAGTATATCAGAAAAAAAAATTCTCTCTTGCTCTCTCTCTCTCTCTCAAGTATTTTCCCTAGGCTATATCAGAGGCAGAATCTAGATTTAAATTAGTTACCTGTCTGACAGTCCCTACTCCCTTGAGTCACAGATTCCAGTTACCACACACAACGTGTAACACAAACCATTAATAAAACTTCTGCAAACAGCTACTTGTTCATCTACCAGTTGTTTAGGTACCAGCACCTCAGTTACCACAGCGGCCAAAGGATACAATTTCAGTGTTGACTATGACCTCCAGCCCATTGGGATGGAAAACACCACTGATAGTCATGTTGAATTTGTCAAACTTGTGGATGGCTTGTGCTGATCTGACATCCCAGAGAACACCATCATTTAGGACAAGGTCATCAGTGGGGTTAAAGGTGGCACAGTTCTTCTTGTAGTTGTTGGCAAGATCTGGGTTAAACAGAGTCAATAGCTTGTTGCCAGTCTGAATATCATAGATCTTTTAGATTAAAAAGAAAAAGAAAGATTAGTCACAATTTGTAATATAGTTGTGCCTAAGATCACCCCATGTTCCCTCTTCTAGAATCACCCCATTCCCCCTTTTACTTTTCCATTTCACATGACAGCATTCCATAAATCATCCTTCCTACCAGCCCTTTAATAGTTTTTCACAGCTGGAACTAAGCCTCACAAGTTTTGGCCAGGACTCAGCTTACTGCAGGGTCACTGCCATGTTTCACTACAGTCAGGATGAGTTCCAAAGAAACTAACCCTGCTATGAGGAGTGGGCTGGGAAGCTGCACTCACAAGGTACTACTTAGCTAAAAACTCTCAGAAATGGAACTGTTTTCAGAGCAGATGGTATTTACAAACATTAAAACTCCAAAGCACACAGTGAGGGGAAAAAAACCCAAAAACTGTAGAAAAGGAGTTAAAATTCCTGGCATCTATACAGAAAGGCAACTTTCTGAGCTCTGTCACAACAAACTGTTGGAATATAAAAAGGGTTATAACCAGTAAAAAGGGTTTATGATCATCTCCTCGATAAACTGGGTCTGTAAAAGCCCTCAGAGCCAAGCTCTTGCTCCAACACTCTACAACTGGAAAACAAATCTATTTATCAGGTAAACACAATACACAAACTGATCTGACTTTCAGCTAAATCCAAGTTAAAAACTGGGCAGGAATGGAGAGTTTACTTAAACAAATCAGAGTAACATGTAAAATTATAAATAATTTGATTAAGTTATATTTCATGACTATTTTTTATGCAAATACTCTGAGAGACAGTGCCCATAACAAATGCAAATTAGCACTGAGAAGCAGCAGAAGCTTTCTGCAGCCTGCATCTGTCCAATTTGCAGGTATTCACAGAAAAACCAGAACAGCATTCTCTGAAAATCTAGGGATAAAATTAAATTGCTTGAAAACAAGTTGCAAATTTGGGAGGGCAAAAGAAGGATACTTTAAATAGGTTATTTCCCATAGCTGTTGACTGAGATACTGTTTACAGTAGAACTTTATTATTATTATTGCTATTACTGAAAAATCATGCAAAGAAAGCAACTTCAGGGGAAAAAAAATCCTGCATGATCTCTCTCAAATGAACAAAACAAAGCAGAAATTCTACAATTGCCCTGAATATTAACCAAAGAGGCAACACACCCACATTGCTTGTGCTACAGCCAGTTTGGGACGGCCAAGTTTATACCCTCAGACATGGAGAAGTTATTTGACACTTTCAAAGCTCTCCTCTGAAGCTTCTTAGCTCACCAGTTACACGGAGCATCACAGCACCCAGATCAGTTAATAAACACCCTATGGAGGATTATAGTCCTGTCACAGCCTCACAACCACGAGCTTTCCTGGTACTTACATGTGCAATGTCTCCCTTTGTGCCAATGACCCTGTCCTGAGAGTGCTTGCTGAACTCCACATAGTGGTCATCAGGGAAGGAATGCCTGGAGACAGAGGCATTAAAACGTCAAGGAACTGCAGATTCTGCGTGAACCAAACACAACCCCAACACCTCCAGCACGGGTTTCGACAACAGAGAAAACCAAACATGCAGAAAACACTCCCCTTTCCACTGACTGTGGAAATGACAGTGCTGAAATGCTCCGTGGGCATTTGCAGGGAAACCTCTCTTACAGACACAGCCTCTACAGCAGATCAGTGACAAAACCACAAGCAGCAAATTCACAGACTTGTCACCAACAGGGTCTGCCATAAACACAACGCTGTTTAGAGGACTGGGCAACGACTGGCATCATGAACATTCAAATACACATGCAGGCCTGAGGCTTCTGTGGCCTTTTCTCTGAAGAATGGCCCCAAACAGGTCACACCAAAACAGCTGCTTACAACTAAGGCAGACAACAGTCAAACCTTTTAAAAATGAAGAGTCTGCCACCCATTTTTTAATGGGAAGGAACAATTGTAAATACTGAAACAGATTTTAAACAGCTTTATCCAGGACTGAAATAGCTTGTGTCAGGTCTGAAAATTTCCCAATGCAAATCAGCACTGCTAGTCAAATTCTGAACTGGCTACAGAAATACTGTCAAGGTAATTTACAAACATGAGAATAAAAACAAACATATGTCTTTGCCTTTGGGAGCAACAGTGATTTTACTGATCTATTTTGCATTAAACAGGACTTTAGGTAGTTAGAATTTAGTTAAAATTTACTCTACGTGTACACAATAAAACAGGGAAGATGCTAACACAAGAAAGGGAGCACATTTTACTTTTCACAAGAGACATTATGAGATCTCTGATATTCTGTTTTTCAGAGTTTCTTCCTATATCAAATTGTTCTTCTAATTGCAGCATATCCACAGCTGAACCAGAGTATACCTACTTCATATCAAAGACAGACTTCATTCCCCACAATGCAGACAGAGGTTGGCTCCACGTAGCAGATGTCAGCAATAAAGATCCATCCTGGATTTCCAGATTGGAGTGAAGGAGGAGGGAGGGAAAACAGAGGTTATAATTTTATCTCTACACATTTACCTTACACATACACGATAAATGTAGGAACTTTGTGCTTAATAAACTGCTCCTATAGGGATAAAAATCTAGGTATCTAATACGATGTATAATATAAAGAGCCCTTGGCAGACAAAGAAAAACATTACAGATAACAATGGGAATGCTCTTAACCTATGATGTTAAGAACAGATAAACACAGAATAATCCATGCTTGAACGTTCATGTCCTGTGAGTGGAGTCCATTCTGCTTATAAATCAGTATCTTATTTCTTCCTAGAATCATCCCCCAAAAGATTTCTTTCTCCAGCAAAGGGAGGTTATATAAACTCTGATACTTTATCTCATGCTTATCTTAAATAGTCAGTTTAAGCATTTTTACACTTGCAGACATATATATTAATTTCTTATGAAGGCACACAGCCACTGTGTATCTCCTCTATCATCTTGGGAAGAAAAAAAATAATTGTAGGACTCACAAGAGAAAGAATATACAATTATCACTTCACTGTACTTCAAAGTACTTCAACAACAGGTATTGCAGGCCAGCCAGCAGGTGCATTTTGGATGTACATGTCCACATGGGCCCAAAACATGCCAGGGCTTTAGGCAGTGAGAATTTTTAAAAACCAGAACAGGTTTGTAATTCCTTACCCTGGATGGCTCGAGGTGCGTGATGGCAGAGTTATGGCAGTTGTAACTGGCCTCTTCCTGTCCACTGAACACGTTATAGAGTTTCAACTGCCCCGTGCAGGTACCCAGCATTAAGAATCGTTCTCTTGCAGAAAATGCACAACAGGTAAAGCCACTCTCATCCTCGTTTGCTTCCCTGAACACAGAAATTGGACGGAACCTGGAGAAGGCAAAAATACACAGGTCACCCGAAAGAGAGAACAAAAGCAAAACTGAAATGCTGTGATATTAAATCCAGCCCTTAAAAATCATGTAGGCACAAGTTACAGCTTTCTTCTAGAGCAAGGTAAGTGTCAACTGTAAGACTAGTGCTCAAGTCAGTATGTTACAACATGTTTGGAACCTTTCAGGGTTTGTTTAGCGCTATTTAGTACTTCTGTTAAAGCACATCATTAAGTTGAAGCACCTGGAGTCCATCTTCAAAGTTGTATTGATGGAAACTCTGTAATGCGATCACCTGGATAAGTAGAGACAGCCAGCAAAAAAATCTTCTAACAGTTCTGAAACACTCAATACAAGAAGACATGGCACATCAGCCAAACAACCCCCTGACATTGTAACTTCCCACGGTGACACTGGTTTCACTGTCAAGATGCTTTCATGAATGTGTCATCTTTATTTTTATAAATTTTACATCACCTTCCAATTTAACCTCAGGAAAGAAAGGCCACATGAAAAGGCAACTTGCAGTGCTGTGGATTCAGCTGCAAGAGCAAAATATGGATTCCACTGTCCTGCATCTGTCAGCCAACCATCCTCAAGGCTCTGCTACACTCTTGTGGAAAACTGGTGTTACATACTTACCTTCCAAAGGAGAACAAAGAGCTTCGAGCTTCAGCAGTCAGTGTTGCTCATGAATTAACATGATATTGAAAATGAAGAGTGCTTTATGTACTAAGGGGCAGTAGTAAGGACAAGACAAACAGAACAACTTCTAAATACGCCTTTCAAGGTTCTGTGAATTAAAACACTGTCACTGAATTAAAACACTTTTCTCTCCAAGGATACTTCACTGTGGGACTGCACAGCCTGAATCCAAGTAAGGCTTTTTGGCACAGGGGGCATCCTGAGAGGGACCACAAAACATTTTTCTTCCTTACCTGCTAAATATAAGGTGTCTATCAAAGCAGCCACCATCCACCCCTCCGTACTTCGGAAAGGCTGCCCTGCGGGTCAGCCGTGAGGTAAAGTTAGTTGGCGCCTGGCGCCTCTGTTTTGGCTCAGGACACTGGTGGGGAGTAAAGAGAGAGAAAGGGGGACAGGTGGCAACAGGGTTCTTGCAGCGGGCGTGCTGCTCCCTAAGGTACTCTGTGATTATACTGTCCAGCGTGGGTGGGGAAGGAAGGTGTCTGTCCAGCTGCTTTTTGATAGCTGGGCTCTGGCTGTAGGCGCCATGGTCCGATTTTTGTCGCAACACTCTGATTTTCCTGCCGTTGCAGGGAGACGGCCTCTCCCTCACAAAGCTAATCCTGCCAATCAGAGGAGAGTTGCTGGCATAAGAAGGGCCTGGAAGGGCAGGTGGACCTTGGGATGCCGACGGCCTTGCCTGAGCATGGACAGAGGTGGCAGCAGAACCTACAGCAGTGTGGCTACTCAACCGTGCCGAGATGCCGTTCGCTATGCGGGGAGTGCGAGGCAGGGTCACGGGAGAGGCAGCGGCCGCCACAGGGGTGAAGGCAGACGAGTGAGATGCTGCAGTCATGGGCAGGTCAGCCTCCTTGGTAAGGACAGACGCCGTTTCTCCCAGGCCCTTAGAGATGAGATGGTTCCGAATCAGCAGCAGCAGCTCCTTCTCAGGAAACGTGATCCTTGACTGGGCCACCACGTCCGCCTTCTGCAGCCGAGCCAGAGAGACGTCGGTGCCGATGAGCAAGGGCTTGCCCGACACGCGCTCGATCAGCTCTGCCGCGTACTTGCAGAACTTCACATGCTCACTGCGCTTGTCCTGCAGCACCGGCTCCTTCATCAGCTGCTGGATCTGACAGCTGCTGAACAGGGGGAGCTTGCTGATGATCTGCCGGACGGTGCTGCTGCGCGACAGCCCCACCAAGGCTTTGCAGGCCAGCGCCCGGATCTGGTCAGCGTCGGTGATGGGCATCTTCACAGACAGCAACGACAGCAGCACTTTGATGCCGTTGTTGGACTGCACCACATTCCACATCTTGGCCAACGTATGCTCACTGCTCTTGGGGGCCTGAGGAAGCTTTCGCCGAGGAGTTCCAGAGATGAATTTCCCGATACTGGAGATCCGGTTATCTGGGCCACAGACACAATTGATGATGATCTGAAGGGCTGATTTCTGAATCTCGGCATCGTGGATGAAAAACTCACCCTCAGCAACTCCAAGGATGATACTAATACCTAGTGAGGGAAAGAAATAGTTTCTTTAGTACTCTAAAATGTATCCTATACAGTTGATCGGACAAGTAAGGGAGTCTTCCAATGAACTTGAAGAAAGTCGATAATTCTCTTCCTTCTAGAAATTTCTGAAGTTCTGCTAACACATTCTTCTACCTCACTGGCAAAATGTTTTTCTGCACTGCTGCTCCTCCACTTTATCATCAGTAAGCAGAGAGTCAAACAATCTGTCAGAGGGGGTGATCAGGCATGGCCCAGGAGAGCAAAACCTCAGATATCTGGACCAGAGCAAGATGCACAGGCACACCCTGATCGCTACTGCACAGAGCAACTCTCTTGTATAAACACAAGGTGAACAAAGAGACGAAGGAAGGGGACCATGTCACTGAGGGGGAAAAAAATAAATCATATTGCAACTTCTAAAAGGAGTCAGGCAAAAATGAAACTTTGGGTTTATTTTGTTTTCCCAAGGAGTTCCTACTAGTTTAACATCTGCTTCAGAAGATCAAAACCCTTAAAGAATTGGTATTTGTCTGCAAAAAGTTTTTGTGCAAAAGAAATTGGTTGTTGCCTACATCTAGTACTCTGCCTGCCTTTTGCCTTTTCTTTAAAAAAAAAAAAAATAAAAATCAGGCCCCAGTTAATGCACAAGCCTTGGATCTGATCCAGGCACATGTCAGTCATTTAAATACTGAACCTGCCAGGTAGCCAGTTACAGCATAACTCACACAGCAATAATTGTTCCTCTCCCATACTCTCAAGTGCCATATCCCCAGGAGACCTAAATTTCTGGGAAGCTGAGGAAATCTAATAGTCCCATTACACAAGAATATTTGTCTCCACCTGTTAATAGGCTCTTGAAAACAAGTGCAAGAGAAAGACGGGTCTCCAGATTTGTAACCCAACCACAGTGTTCATCATGACACAATTTTAATCACAGTCCACTCTCCTACTTATTTGCATCCTTGGCAGTAACTCCGAGTATGTGAATTATTTTAACCCTGGTCTGACGGTAGGCGAGAAACAACCAGCCAAAAACTATGTAGCAGAAGACAACTGATGAATGTGTAAGTCATCAGGACCATATTCAGCTTACCCACGGTGGAAACAGTAGATCCAGCTTCATCTAGCACATCCACAGGTTCTGCCAGCTGCAACTGGATTTTAGGAACCACAGTCAGGATGGCCAGTACATCCAAAGCATATCGTACTGTGTCATTCCTGGAACACAACAACAGAAGAACTTCTTAGAGGTGCATGCACAGAGTTATTTCAGTAACAAAAAATAGCATTCAATCTACTCTACTCCAACAAATGGAAGTAAAGCAGTCACGTCTGCTGTATTTGATGGCACCTTTTGATTTTAGCTTATTCCACTCTTAAAGGGCTGGTCTCCACAGAAGGCAGTGCTCACATGTACACCATTGCCTGCAGTCTGCCAACATTTATCCCACACACCCCACAGGCTCCTAAAAGCACTGTAATTTTGTATTTATAAAAATAAGAATTTTAAGACTTATCCACAAAAGCATTCTAAATTAGGCTTCTAAATCTATTCTAACTCTACATCTTAGTTGGGAAATGTTGCTGTACAAAATACTCTGTCACCAGTCAGCTAGGAAGGAAGTTTTTCTGAAGCCAAGGGAAACTGTTTAGCAGCAAAGCAGACAATTGTGATAGGGAAAAGGGATGATTAGGAAGAGATGGGAGAGCAGAACATTTCAAGAAAAGAGGAGGAGGTCTGTAAGCCCAGGTAGCAATTAGGAAACAGCTGCAGAAGGTAAGAAACAGGAGAACAGAAACTACCCAGGAGAGTGCAACCTGAGAGAGAGGGAGGGAATTGCAGAAGCAAAACAGATTTCAAAGTCTTTCAGGTTGAGTCAGGCAAAGAGCTCCTATAGGCAGTAGAAATGAGGAGGGAGTCCTGATCCACCTCATTCTATGATTAAGATATATCTGGATTTCATCCCATATTTGGAACATTTTCTAGCCTTTCTCTAACAAAAAGGTAAACAAATTTTGAGACAGATAAAAAGTGGCACAGAACTCTGCTTAAACTATGATGCTGCTTTCCCAGAAATCAAAGGCCTGAGGCATTTTGGCTCTTCAGAAATCTCTTGGCATCCCTCTCTCTACCTCAAAATTTTAGTCCTGCCTTCCACAGTGTTAACTACCATAAGCACTGGGTAGCCACAGCACAGGCCCTAGCAGCACTAACCACTACGTGACTGTTTTAAATGCCATCAGGGTAGAAAATCTAGAAATGCAATGTCCTGCCCAAGAGCCACAACTCGCTGCACTCAAGTACAGCAGCACAGCAAACAGCTCACCTTGCATAGTACGTCTTCCAGTTGCAGGCTATGGAAATGAGCTGGAGCATGAGTTGGACACAAGACAGTTTGAGAAAAACCTCTGCTGGCTCCCAGTAGAGCTGTGCTGGACCGTACTCAATCAGGAACTCCATCATCTCTACAATCTGCTCATGAGTATATGAACAGGCCTGCAGGGAAGGGGAAGCATAGGATCACAAGGGTTACAAACTCACACATCAAATCCCCCACTGCTGGGATTTAACTGAAAACTGCATTTACAAGATTAGACTACCACTGTCTCTTGCAGATTAAGTATTTACTTTCTGTTTTATTCCTCGGTTATAAAAGAATACAGCAACAGTCACTGTAATAAGCTTAAGGATAATATCCTTTAAGTTTCTTTACAGTTTTAGAAAGCTTAGGCCAATTTAAGAAGAAAAGCTACATTAAATTAAAATTCTACTCAGCTTTTAAACTACTAACGTAATAGTTACTACACATCATTCAAAATACATATCTGCTAAAATATTAAAAAAGGTTGCTAAAAATATTCAATTACAGTTTCTAAGTTCTGACAACAAAATACACTGAAGAAAAAGAGAAATTTCTAACAATTTCTTGCCTTTCAATATTTTTTAATTACACAAGAAGGCAACAGCTTATACACATTTCTTTAGTTACTAAAAATAACTGATTTTTGCAGAAGCAAAAACATCCTTATATCTTTCTTATTTCAGTTCTTCTAGAAAACCACCAAATTAAACTAGAAATCACAGGTGAATGTGCTCCCTCCAAAGAAGCAGCCATAAAATCCAGTTTTAAAAAACAAAACAAATCAACAAAACCAGGCAAAATTAGGGAAAAAAAAATTCATGGCCAACACCATGGATTATTATCTATCTGGATCTCCCAGGTAATTTATAAAAACAATGGTGGCCAAAAGAAACATTTATCATTGTCAAATCAAACTTATTTCCAAGTTTTTCAACATTATGTACCTCTCTACACACAGATTTTGTCCTTCCAGAGATTCAAAGCATAGAAAAAACCACAGGTAACAAAAATATCCTGCCTTTAAGTGTTTGAGAGATGGAAAGGGAACCACAACAGACGAGCAGGAACATTAATCAAATGTAATTCAGATAAACCTCAAGGGCTTTCCTGTACTTTCCTATTGCAGTGTCATTCCACAAGTCAGGAAAAAAGCACAAATAAAATAATCCCTATGAATTGCACACTGCCCAGTTATTCCACTGGTCTCAAAAGACATCCACACACATCTGCAGCCTGGGTTCACTTGAAAAATGCAACAGCCATGTTAAAAGCTTGCACCACACTCCTCACCTTGTAGGGGGGCTGTGGATGGACCAGGATGCCACCCTCGGTGCGCTGCAGAGACTGCTTCACCTGCTCCAGCTTGATGGCCAGGTGAGCCTCGAAGTACCTGCGCAGGGCCATGCAGGTGTGCTTCCCCGTCTGGCGGCTGGCAAAGATCTCATCGTCGCTCAGCAGGGCTCCTTGGTCTTCCAGGTTCAAGATCTCCAGAGTGCTTATCTTCAAAAAGAGTGGGGAAAAAAAAGGTTTCATCAGCCCAGTCTTCGCGGGAAAAAAAAGCATCTACAGCTCTCAGCTGCAGTTGTACTAAACCCAGACACACTGATTTTACTGTACAGGACATACAAGCCCACTCAGAGCTGACTAAGGCTGTTTGAACAGGAAAGGGTATCTGCTTGGGAAATAGTGAGTCAAATTGAACCATTCCCTCTCCTTCACTATCTGTGAAGAAAGAAACCCAGAGTTCCATCACTGTAGGTCTGGAGGCAGTGCCTAGTACTAGCAGGCATTATATGGCACAACACAGTGTTACACCCTGCAGCACTAATGTCCCCAAGGTAGACACAACCCAAGCAGCAGAACTGCACAGCAACACCCTGCATACACTCCAGCTTTTGTACATAAACAGTGTAATTTGTGCCCATAAGGTACCGTGGTTACACAGCACACACACAGTTGTACCTCTCCAGGAACAAGGCTGGATTTATCCACATCCAAAAGGGTGCATGGCAATACTGCACATGTATCTGGAATGGTGAGAAACATTTGGACTCCCACTGCTTGAATAAGTACTGCTTAACCTTGCAGTTGCACCAAAAAGCTCCCAAAGGGTAGCAAGTCTCTAGACAATAATCATAATATTAAAAATAATAAAGATAAAGGGACCAACATTGCTTAGAAAACTCACCCCACCTCTCCATCTCTTCCGAACTGAGGAGGAAAAACCCCAAGCAAAACCAAACAGAAGAACAGAACTCTCCACAGTTGCACTGCAAAGGGTGGAAACCCTGACACTAAAACCCTGCTCCCCACTAAAACCACGAGCCTTACCAGGTTAACCAGACGCCGAAGGCCATCGTGCCTGTCAAACAGCTCCAGGACAGCACGGAAGGAGAAGCAAATGGAGAAGAACATGGTGGCATGGCAGCAGCCCGAGGCATGGGAGCACTCCATCAGCCATAAGGTGTAGTTCACCACATCTGAAAGCACATTATGGGGGTGCATGCACACCTAGAAAGCAAAAGAACATTCTTGAGAAGGACTTCAAACAGATTGCTGAAGAGAATTTGTCTAAGGAGAACGAGGGCTCTTTGAGAAGCAAACAGAGGATGAATATCAGTTATTCTCAGCTTGACTTGGGACATCTGAGACAGGAAACAAAAATTCCCATTTCCAGATCACTAAAAAAGCCAAATAAACTCTGTGAGACTAATAAAGCCTATGATTTGGCAACGAAAGACTAGCAATTGGTCCATTCCCAGAGCAAAACACAGTAAATACAGCAGCCTTAGTATAGTATAATTCCAGGGAGTCTTTCTCCATACCACTTCCAGATATCCAAAGAATGATTTGCTAGAGGCAGAGAAGAGAAGCTTCCACTGAAGAAACAAAAATTCCTCTCAGTGTAACAGTAGCATATGCTGTGTTGAGGTTCCAGCAAAGCTGGCAGCACTGAAGCCAGTGGGAATTGTAAGGATCATCAAATCCAAGTCTAAAGCCTGACTTTCTCAGGAAACAGACAATTGAGCTGGTCTTTTCCCTTCTCAGACCCTGCCTCCGAGATGTGCAGACCATGTGCTCAGAACTGCACCTTCCATATGCCTGTTGGCTTCTAATGAGGAGGAACTCAGAACTCTCTGCCAGAGTCAATGCCAGGAGGAACAGCACCGAGCTGAAGCCATGGCACCAGCTGCTATATGCCAAGTTAGCAGAGTTTTCCCTCTCTTCTCTGCTGTGCTGGACATACTCAGACAATACAATGCTACCAGCTTCAGACCTGAGGCTTGGCATGGACTGTGTGACAAGGGACTGACCCTTGAAACTGGTTTCCTATGAAATCCAGAAGTCCCACAGAAATCTGCTCTACCTGGTATCTGTAGATATTGGGGATAACATCCGGCAGAAGACACAATATCACTACAAAACAGCTGCATGATTTTATGACATGGCCTGAGGATGTCAAGCAGAAGGAATCCTCATGTAGCACCCTGCCATGGCTTTTGGCCTTCCTTTGGAACAGCCACGCAAGCAGCAAGGAGAATCAGGGAAAAATACAACAAAAGGTTCAAAGAGAGCACATGGAGTTTTCTCATCATGAAGTTCAGAGAAACACCAGAGCAGCTCATGTGCAGTCAGGGTCCATCTTTCTAACAAAATGGGCAAAAAAGTGGAATGAATGTTATTCCCATCACAGCTTTCTTCCCCACATAAGGGAGATGTAATAAAGGGCACAGACAGCCCAGATAAACCATGATTACCAAAAGGCTTTAGAGTTCATTCCTACAAACACCTGCAGAACATAAATGCCAACAGAGTCCACGCAGATACAGCCTTAAAAAACCACTACCAGTCCAGCCTTATGTGCTCAGGAGTCTTAAGCATGTTGAATCACAACACACATTCAGACAGCATCAAAAACTAGGAAAGAATAAGCAGAAATGTACAGTTACTATTTAACTGGTTCCATTTTCAGCTGAAAAAAAGAAGAAAATGCTAGACAATGACAGGGACAGGCCAGCAATCAAAAGCCATCATCTCAAGCAGAGCAGAGCTGAAGGGTTAAGGCTACAACTTTGCAGTTGCTTTGAATGACTCTTAGAGCAGGATGCTCCCACAGGCCAGGACTAATGCTCACAAGCATCTTTTTTTTTCCTCCTTGGCATGGTTAGCAACTTCAGAATAAACTGGATCAGTTCACAGATCTGGCTCAGCACACACATGCTGCTGGCAGTACGAAAAAACAAAAGAAATAAAAAAGGAAACAGAATCACTGCTCAAAGTACCTGAGAAACTGAAGCCTAAGGGAATACTGCCCTATGGACCCATCTGAAGGGATGGTCACTGCAGGGACACTACTGAACCCAGAGGATGAGTTCTCTAAAGCATTTTTTTTCTATGTTAAAATATGAGGTAAGAAACATTACCATCATTGACATTTTTTTAACATGTATAAGTTCAGGCACAGAGAACCCACAGTGTCATTTAATGTGGTTTTCTGAACAATGCAGACCAGACCTGCATTTTTGGGTCTCTTGCTGCACTCCACCACCTCCACAGAAGTTGTGCTGCTGTCTGGAATCTGACTGAGGGACTGTGTAACACTGAAGTTGTCCACACTGGATGGAAAAAGCAATCTCAACTATGGCAATCCATTGGAACAGATTGGAAAAGAAAGACAAATGAGAATGGAGGTTTTTGTTGGGGTTTTTTTGAGGGAAAGAGGGAATAATAGGATGAAAAGAGTGATGAAAACATTGAGACAATGCTGACAAGGTCTTCAGTTAACTCCCTAGGAACTGAAATCCACACCCTTGAAACAAAACACTCAAATACACTATTATTCATATACTTGCTAGTGCCTCTGCACATACCACAGTCATCCACACAGATTTGCTTTTCAGCTTAAGAGATGTTTATTCACTGTTTGAACACAGGTAGGAACAGTGAGAAATGATGGAATCACTGCAGTTATGGGACAAGGACGACTCTTACCCTCTCCATGGCATCCTGATTGTACGACAAGTAATACAAGCACATGGACACCCCTGTTGCTGCCATGGAAGGACGGGGAATCTCCAGCAGCTTTTGCACTCCTCCATGAGCAACAAACTCCGTTGCAAACTTGTTGTGCAGCAGCAATGATGCCAAATGCTAAGGAAGGATAAAAGCAGACTGTAATTCTTCAAACTGTCATCAATTCCATCCCAACCCCCAGAAAAACAGCAGAAAAGGCAAGCGCTCCATGCTTTGTCCACCTCATTTCCTCCTCCCGTTATATTTAACCCAGAATGTAATATTTAATCCCAATGACAAAAGCAAAAAAGGCAGTAGCACTTCATTTTACACATCCTGAACAGAAGAGCAACTCAAATTATCCAACAAGTCACCTTAAGGTTTTCTTATCCTTTTCCAATTCACTCACTTTCTATTATCACGAAGACTTACTTAAATTCCCATTCACACTTTGATTATTGCCATATTGCTGACAAGAAGAATTATACAAAATGAAGTGTAAAGCCAATTTAACAGAAGTCTGCAGCTGCACTGAAGTGTACTGCAAATTACTTTTCTGTATTACCAGCACCTTAAGAGGAAACAGTAAGGATCACTGCAAACCCCACTCCACTCCCAACTGAGGTAACCTGTAGGAACACTGCTCCTTGGAAATAAATTCTCAAATATCAAAGATACAGAGAGGAAGATACTGGAGGATCAGAGGCAGAGAAGTGACTGTGAAAGAGGGGAAAGAACACACTGAAAAGTTTAACTTGTGCTGCTGCACTGCAGGTTTGGCTTGGTTATTTTGTGTGGCTTTGTACCTTTGGGAAGTAACCTTAAAGACTACTCACACAAAACTACTGTATTTCAAACACTAAGCTCAGAAACATCATGCTGAGGCTTCTGGGAGTAAGATGCTTGTGCTTCTTACCCCTCACAAAAGTCCCTTGAGATGGAAGGCAGTGGAACAACTCAGGAATACCATCTAAGGGTAGCAGGAACACAAGCAGTTGATAAAAGAAGGATTTTTTATCGTCCTCAGATAAGCGGGTGAAATTATTGGCACTTCCTGCACAACTAAGATCTTTTTATCCCCTCTTCCCTGTCCTGTTTTTTCATTTTAAATACTTAAGAGCTCTAAAAACAAAACTGCAATGCATTCAAGTTGAGTGAAAGCCAATTCCAATCCCAGGGAATGCTGCAAGACATGGGCCTAAAGAAGGTGAGCACTTGCCTTTGACATGTAGCAGGCATATATTCAATGTTTTTACAATGTTTATGATATATTTTATGTACTATGAAAGTAATTTACCTTCAGGGCTTCAAAAGTGAGCAGCACATCATTGGTTCGCTTCAAATCGATGTAGTACATCATCAGCTCCCTCGATCCCAGTTGCATAAAGATGGGTAATAGCTGGGAAAAACAAAAAGGGGACACTAGCTGAATGTTTCACGGGAAACGCAAGGTCTCTTTTGGTTTATACTCTCTCAAACCCCCAGTTTCCCCCTATTAGCAGATACCTGTTATGAGAGGTCAGTGGTAACCAGCTCCATCCATAGGAAGCAATAAAGGTTAACAGACCTCTTGTAAAACATCTGCTGACTGCAGCAAGGTGCATGGCAGCTGCCACACGGAAATCTTAAGACTCTCCTTCAAGTGCGGCTATGGAAGTCCACACAGATACCACCCTGGAGAGAGGTTCCACCTTCCATCTGTGCAAAGACAACTCCCCAACAACTGAACAGAAAAAACAGGAGAGCAGGGCAACAAACCAAAACCCTTTGCATAAGTCTTTTGCAACAGCTTTATGCTATTAATTCCTATTTTTATATCCTGTTATTGCTGGCACATGAAGCAATCCAGTCAGCATGCAGGGTGTTAGGGGGATCACGGTTTCTGGCTCTCACAGAAGCAAGGCACACATGTGCACACACAATGTATATCACAAAGCAACACTGTGTTGCTTTGTTCTGTTATAAATTAAGCTAAACAACCTCAAAAAAAAAAAAAGGAAAGAAAGAAACATGGAAAACGAAAACATAGTTTGGTATCTGACATGGCCATGCTACTTTGTCCATTTAAGTAATATCAGTTCTCAAAAGCATTTGCCTGCCCTGTCACTTGTCATCAGAACTACTGCAGAGGTTACACAAACCACTTCATTTAGAATTTCAAGTTATTTCTCAGACTTTTAACTGCAGGAGTCTATCACATCCCCCATAGGAAACAGGAGAAATGTCTGTATTTCAAACAAAGTGACTTGCCCTGTGTCACGTAAACGATTACCAAATTTAACAGAAACATGGAATAAAATCCCTAGTGCCATGCTCCAACTATAGACCACACACCTGCTAGGTTCAGGTTTGAGTATTACCTACCAAGTAATACTCAAACTAATGACTTCATCAATCTGAAAGTCATCAGCCACTCAGGAAAGGTTACCTATCTTAATCATAACAGGAAACATCAGAGAGCAATGTAACAATTGTGCAGATTTTTCCCCACAACACCACTCAGCTTTGTCAGGAGAACTGGAGCACATTAGTGCTTCCTCCCCCCCTCATCTGCTCACCTCTTGGTACTCCCCTAAGGGAGTCAGGTACTGCAGAATCAGCCTCTGCTCTATGGCAGGAGTCAAGGGGTAAAGTGTGTAATTAGTGCCAATCACCCACGGGGACATTTCTGACCAGCTGCTGTTGGACAGCTCAACAAACATCCGCTCTGGTTCCGAGGTGGAAAAGCCCAGCTTTTGCTTGGCTTTCCGGAAGCCGTCTCTCTCGTGCTGTTTCCCTGATTTGCTTTTCCTCAGTGCCCCATCATCCAGCTTTGCAGCAGAGTTAACTCTGCTACTGGTCTTGTGACTTGAATCAAGATGAAAGGAGATGTCCATATCACCAGAAACTTCCTCCTGCTCTCCATCTACTGTCACTTCCCCATAATCCATATCCACAGCCTCTTCATCGAGAGGCAGCAGAGGATCCGATGGCACTTTCCGAGGGCTGGGGCGCTTGTTCTCCTGTTTTGTAGTCATTTCAGTCACCTGTAGCTCCCGCAGCCGGCGAAGCACCAAAGCCACCTGTTTCAGAAAAGCAGCGCTCGTGAGAACACACTTCTTGCTTTGATCATGCAACTCACCTCAGCCATATTTTTTGTTATCAGCATGTAAAACCCACTCCACAGCATAAATTGCCAGGTATGCTGTGGTGTGCATCTGCCTAGAGAAATAACGATTTCGAAGCGAGTAGGAGAACTCAAACCCTTTTTGCTACAGCTACTTTGATTCTAAAATAGCAGCACCAAGTCTCCTGAGTGAGAAGGAAGTGGCTTGAAAACCATAAGAGCAGATGAGCTATATTGGTGTTAACAGAACCACAGATCAGCTTGCAGCATCCTTCCATCATCTCTGCCTAGCCTGGAATAAAGGCAACATTCCCTTTCAAAGCAGCAGCTTTGGTAAATTGCAGGTCCCCAAAACCAAAGGTCATGCTTTTACTTCTAAAGATTAGAAGAGCAGTGAAAGCATTTTCACCATAATTGTCTCCACGTTGACTTACCTTTCATTTTATAACCCCCGTCTGGTGGGTAAATCACAACATGGAAAAGTTAAGGATGTAAAGCTGCTGAAAATTTTTCTTTAAGGAAACTATGAATTATGAGTCTTATTAAAATGTAAAGTGTTTGACTTCTTAGGTTTCCACTGGCAATTTTAACACAACTGGTACAAGAGAATAATCAGGCCACATGCTCCAACCAGCAGATGCACCATCAGGGAAGGATGGAAACCATGAGCTGTTGACTCTTACAGATATTATCACAACCACCGTAAGACCCGTATATTAACTCATGAATGTGAGCTCCCCATAAAAAAAAAAAATTAAACAAAATTAGAGGCAACTGCCCCCTCCAAAGGGGAAGTGATTGAGAGATGATTACCAGTTGTGAGTTCTCATCCCTGTAATTTGCAGCGATGTCCTGGTTTTCCATAGCTCCCCCCAGCAGCCCCGTTGCGTAGGTCCTCAGCGGCTGATCAGCCTCCCGCGCCCACTTAAAGAGGTTTTCAACTATGCCTTCCTAGAAGGGAGAAAAAAAAGAATGCAGTTCCAACAGTTACGTTTCATCTTCAACTTCTCAGTCCCAGTGAAAGGACCTGCTGGGAACAATTCTCCCTACCCCTAGTAATGACCAGGCTAGATTTCCTACCAGTCGTGTAATGGATAAAAATATCTGGAACAAAAAAAAAAAAAAAAAAAAAAAGAAAGAAATCGAACACTTTAAGCTGCATGAAACTATTCCCAGGCATCACATATTTGGATTTGCACACCTGCAAAAACTTTCTGAAGTGGCCAGTCAAAGTACTTCCTAGGAAGCAGCAAAACACTACAGGCATGAGTTGATTAGTCCAAACAAAGGAGCCCAAAGCTCCTGGCAGTTTTGCTAATAGAAAGCTCCAGCAATTTAGCAGATTTCAAAGAAGCCATGTTGAACTTATATTAAGTAAAATGGAATTTGGCTAAATTTAAAACACCCATCTAAAAAGACAATGTTTTAGTACGAAAGACTAATTTTTTTTCCTCTAAATCACTAATGGATTTTGAAACATCAAACAGGAACACATTATCACCACGACGGGAACCTTGCACGTAATTTGAATCATAGGTACAATACAACACAGGATCAGAAAAAAAGTAATAATGAATAGACACACATTTCAATGAGAACTCCCAGCTTACAGATTTTCAAAGACTTACCTGTTATATATTTAAAGAATTGCATTATTATTTAAATGGTCTTATGTAATTTTAAAAAACTGTAACTGATGAGATGTGAAATCCCTTGGTCGCTAGAGGGCCTCTTTGTGACTAGAACAGCACCCTCATCCAGTGGATATCCTGAAGTCTCCTACATACAGGAGCCCAAAGTGCCAGAACAGAGCTCTAGATATTCTCAAGTCAAAGGGAAAAAAGTTCTTAAGTGCAAAACTTAATTTAATTTCAGCTTACAGAGAGCTTTAGTCTCTGGAAATAGCTATGTTCTCCAAAAATGGGAAGCTATGGTTTTGGTTTTAAATTTTTTTGGTTTAAAGTCTCCCAGGCTTAGCTTTTGGACAGATCACAAAGAGCTCAAATTAAATTAAATCTTTCACAAAGGGAGAAAATTATTCTTTTCTTTTATCACACTTTGGAGTCCATACCCATATTTTCAATAGTAAAGAAACTAATTTAGAACTTTAATATAAAGCACTACTTGATTCGCAAACTTCAGAAAAACAAATTTTTACAGAAGAGGAAATTGTGGCTCAGGAGTGAAATTCACTTTCTCCTCCCTTTCAGCTCTCTGTGCATTCCTTCAGAACAACCCACTTGTCAACATACAGAAGTCTGAGTCAGCTGTCCATCACAGTTCCAGATAATCCCCACAAAGCATGTGGATTTTAGACTGCTTAGTTAAAGTATGACTTGCTTATCACTCAGCTCTAGTAACGCTATCGCTCTGCTGTAGCTGGGGATTACTGGGCAAGACTCCCACAGCAAGTCCTCCATGTTCTTTACAGCCTGCTCCATTCACAGGCCTATCATGTAACAATTCAAATTATAACATTTCCCAAAACATTACATTAGGTTCCAGCTCCTGTTCGAATCAGTCACATTACACCTTAAAAAGCAGTGAAATATTAAAGATTTGATTAATTGAATAAGCCAAAATTAGGAAGACTGAAGAGACTGTCTCAAAGGGACAGGATTTCAATAGGGCTTTTTATTCATTTGTCCTTTGGGAAGACTTGTTGGAGTACATAATACAGCAAGCTTGAAAACCAAGCCTCAGCACAGGTGATACCTTTTCCTGAAAGACAACAGCTGTTTCCAGTCCCGGCATGATATCCAGCAGAAGTCGGCAGGCAGCAGTGTTCAGTGGGGGTTCTCTGCTTGTCATCACATAAGCATTCACTAGCTGGAGAAGATCAGGAACAGCATTGGTTTGAAATCAGACTCTGACCAAAACCAGAGCCGTGAAAGCCTTACAGCTCCCACAGCAGCAAAGTGATACAGTAAGGAATGCCAGTCTGAGCCCTGGGTCTCGACACAACCAGCCTTTAACGGGCTCCCTCAGAGCCTCAGAAGTGGAAATTACTTCTCAGAGAAGCCATCAGAGAACATCTGGTCTGCTTTTCACTGACTAAATATTTATCTTGAACTCATTTGTAAAGGCAAATGCTTTAAAAAACTGTGACAGTAACAGCGTAAACATGAAAAGATAATTGCTAAAAAAAATTAATGTAAGAAATAGCACGTTTTTAATTGTACCTACATTTGCTTATCGCTTGCAGTTTAACACGGAGAGGTACATGCAAGCTATCTGTCAGAATCCTTACAGCAATGAGTACTCATACAGGTGGTTGCAGGGATGTGAGGATAACAAAAATTCTAGCTATTAAGACACGTTAAAGTATAGAAATGTAAGAGGAAAGCCAGATTCCTGCCTCCTAATTCTCTGCCTGAGTCTTGTAGAGCTAACACACACTATTCTGCTCCTACAGGTAGCCCAGCATTTCCATGAATTCAGAGACAGGGCACTGGAATTAGTGGCATTTTCATTACAGAAAGAAATTATGGTTTTGTACTTGTATTAGAAGACCTACATTTTCTTTAAAGAGACTGATAAACCTTGAAAAGAATTAATTCAATTGCTGCTACACACATTCCAACAGCTCATCAACTCCCCTTTCCTTGAGTCACTTCAACAGTGGCAAATGAGTTGCTCTTAAACCCATTTTAAAAACCACTGCAATGAAAGAGATGGTCCTGACACCACTAAAATAAATATTAAACGAGTACTGAGATAAACCAGCCTACAGGAGATAAAAGCCCTAAGGTGGTGTCAGGAATTGACAGATGCAGTTCTTGAAGCAAACCTACCGCATTCATGAAATCATCGTTCTTGAAAAGTATCCTCAGTAAGTGCCCCAACATGCACTCCGGGTCCGCTCGGCCTGCAGGAGGAACAGGGAAACACTCATCTCCCTGCCTCAGGATGCCAGGATTAATATTGAACTGCTATCCCCAAACGACTGCGGAATGCTCCACTGTCAGCACACAGAGCACCATTTCCCAGCGCAAAGGCAGTATCAGACCTCGATCAGCAGTCAGCAGTGTTTCCTCTCAGTATGAGTTAGCTGGTGTTTGCTGGGACAGAGCTGGTGCTGCCCAAGCCACCCAGGACTCTTACCCGGGTGCCGGTCATCAAACGGGTCGGGGTCCCCTTTGCGGTACTCCTCAGTCTCCTTCTCAATCAGCTCCGACATCCTGCAGGGGGAAGGACATCCAGTGAACACAACTCACACTCAGCCTGCTCCTAGTGCTCCCCACATTAACATATCTGACAAAGCACTCTAAACCAGCCCATCACCTCTCACCTGAACAGCACTCGGTGCCATCAGAGGATTTCAGACTGTCCACAACAGAGGGCAGAGAAAAGAGACTGGCCTCTTCTATCTCATCCTCCCACTGTGCTCCAAAACCCACTGAACCCATATCAACACCCCAGAGCTGCACATACACTCTGTGGAACCAACATCTTTTATTTACTCATCTTAGAGTTCTGGTGGTGTAGAGAACTTGAGCAAATAAAGGGCTTGAGCAGTACTTTTCACCACCACAGTGTCTTTTTTTTGCAGCAGAATCAGTCCTGAACAGGTGACTTAAGTCCTCCTCCCTATTCAGTGTGTGCAAGGGCAGCTGCTCAAACTGCTTACATAGTTTTCTATTATTTTGCATATCAAATTTCCATCATGTTGTATAATTATTAAATATTAAATACTTTTATGAAGTGTTGTGTAATCTCTACTCAGCTATCAATGTTTTAGCACATATCAGCTACCACAATGGATAAGACAAGGAGAAACTCAGCCAGCTCCTCATTCATAGACCTTCAAAATATATTAAATGCTCCCCTGTACCAGAAAAAAAAAATTAAGGGTTGTTTTGAAGCTATACCTTCTCAATTGAGGAGCGGCCTCAGCAGACACATTAAATCCTATGCTCCAATTCATTTAGAATGAGCAGTATGGGAATTAATTATTATTTTTATTTAAACAAAATCAAGATGAGGGAAATTATCTCATGGTCAAGCAATAAATAATTCCATAGTTATCCACTGTCTTTCTCCATGAAGTGTCACAGTGAAAATATATGCAGTTTTATGTGAAATAAAGAGCACTCGTTTCAATTAAAAAGAATTAGCAAATTAAATCTTATTTCCTACGTATAAAACATCATTCCCTTCCCTCTGCTGAGGTGCAGAGTCTATGTACAGCACAGCATTTTAAAACAAGGTCTTAATACCTCAATGTAGTAATCTAGGCAGAGTTTATTATAGGGGAGGGAAAACTGCTGGAAGGCTGCAGTAAGCCCTGGAAAAATATTTGTCTTTCACAGGAGATTTCCCTTACAGAACAGCACTGACTTCTACTCTATTCCTGTGACTTTCCAGAAAATATCCAGTGTTCCCAGGCACAATTAGAGGTAAAAATGGTCTTAGTCCTGCCTCTGAACTACACTGACCAAGGATGATGACTGCCAGATTGTAGGAACAGCAATTTAGCTCACTAGGAATGAGCAGAAAACTTTCCTGCTTGTCTCTGATCCGACAATTATCTTTCAACAAACTGTTGATCCTGTGGGGTTCCAATATTTACTTTTACAAGCCTGATTCTGAAGGGATGCAAATTATGTCCCTTGTTAATAATAGGTGGCACAGCTTGAGCTCTCAAGGAATTCTGGCAAAAGCAAGTTACTTCAATACTCCACTGCCAGCTCCTCGTTTTTTTTCCACGAGAACTAATTGCTTGAGGGGCGTCTGCTGACAGACAACTCAGACAAATGGGGAGTTGGGAAGCAGCACCCTCGACTTGTCAGGTCTTTTGAGGTGAAAATTAGCATTTTGATTACATGCCAGAAAGGACAGACAAGCAGCATGGAAAGGGAGCACAACACTGGCCAGTGCATCCTGTCTGGGTAGGCAGCCAAAGAGTGAGCCAGCTCCCAGTGGTTTCAGGGACGACAACATTATCACAGGCTGGATGAAACAGGCATGTGAATCACTAATTATGGGGGGGTGTGTTAAGGCAATTAGTCACAATTGTTTGAGCAAAATAAAAAAATAACTGCCTCTTTAAAATTGACTCTCAAAAAGAAAAAAAAAAAAGAAAAAGGGAGAAAATTAAAAATCAAGCTTCCTTGCAATACCCTTCTTTTAACTAACACATGCAAAGGTGGTTTGTGACCTGACTTGGACAAATCTATCCAGATCAAGAGCTTTCTCAATTCTCAACTGGAGCAACAGAAGAGTCAATTAACTAATAAAGCTCATTCCCACCTTCTAACACTGGCACCTGGCACACAGGGATTTAACAAAACCACAGAGCTTCTGTTCAGGTTTCAAGGTTTCCTTCACTCATTCGGCATTATATTGGTTCTCCCGCCACTTCAAAGTTTGCAGACAAGATCTTGGATTTACACGAAGGCAGGGATTCTTTCCCCTTACTTCTAACTCTTTTTTTTTTCCTCTTTACAACTGTCTTTGGAAAGTTAGTCAGATCCTCATTGTCACTTGTGACAAACTGAGCTCACCTGGGCAGTGGGGCAGGAAGGGGCACTGGTATACAGAGAAGTTCCCAGTGACCTACATGGCATAACATAAACCCATCCTAATCCAGCCCTACGTCAGCACTTGGCATTAATGACCAACCTGAGCCCTTACAGCAGATTGCAACTGCATAAGATGCTCTAGGATCCCATGTCACAACACACTTGGTTTGTGGAGATCAAAGTTACAGTGTTAAACTGCTGATTTATCCCCTGATGAAAGAGGCTCCTGGGATGCAGCGAAGGATCTGGCTCCCAGGATTTGCCTGAATGGTTGAACATGACTCGCTTCCAGTCTGTGAAAGACGCTCTTGCAGGATCATTTCAATTTACAATATTTTGGAAAAGCAAGCAATTTATCCAGTTCATACCTTCTAACACTCCAGAGTTTGTACATTCAGAAAACCAGCTTACTTGGAAGTGACAATTCAGTTGTGGCCCATAAACCTCACTGTTGCTGTCCTTGTCCTGTTACAGCTGAACCCCTCCCTACTTCACCCTCACATGTGCTAGCTCAGTATCACATTTAATGGACCCCCATACACACAGGGAAGTTTTCATCCATTTTGCTCAGGAGGCAGAAGGAAGTAGAAGAGTATCACTCATGAACAAGTCTGACCACAACTTCCTCTGCTTGAAGACTAAAACAGTATGTAAGGGCATTACTCTGCCTCAGGTCATTGGCCAATGCAAGCTCCAGTTGGTGAGGATTCCTGGGAAGCCCCTCCACCAGAAAATTCTAAATATCTAAATACCTAAAACTCCAAACACACACAGAGCTTTCATTGATACCTGAGGCAGTGTAAATCCAATTCCTGACAGTCAGTAGATCCCCTTGCTATCTACCTTAAATAAATCTATACTATCTCCACCAAAGCCAAAATACCCAAGCTTTCACCATTCATAACCACTCTGCCTGCTGCACAGAAACCCTGAGAATCAACAGAGAGTTATCAGACTTGTCTGGGCATAAATAATGTAAGGAGTTCCAGGAGCTGAGTGGGAGCAAGAAGTGCCAGACTGCTATAAACACAAGAAAAGACATGTTTAATTCAAATGTCTTTAAATTTCTTAGAATACAGTAAAATTCTGGTTATGCCTACAGAAAAAAAGTCTTGAAATAGCACATATGTTTCCTTCAGACAAGACCCAAAGACACACCAAAACATGTCTCACAATTTTCAAGAGACCTACTAATTTTCAAGTGTTTAGGGTTGGTTTTCTGTTGCTCATCTCCCTCTTTCTGAGCTGCTATTTTTAACATGTAGTAAGAACAGCAAAAAAAGCTGTGCCCAGTAGGTAAGGCACAGCACAGACCTGAGCAAGAAGCTCCACCAGATTCCTGTTACTTCCACCCAGTGCCAGCTCAGACTCCATGAGCTGACTTGTCTGGCCCCACAACACAGGGTAGAGCAGAACATAAACCTGGATTGCTCCTGGAATCCAGAGCAGTTCAGTCCTGCACACACCAGGCAGGCCATGGGTCTGCCAGTAGACATGTGAGGAGGGATTGAGAGGAATTTCTGTGAATCTCCTGCTAAATCAAGAGTAATGACAGCCTACCCAATTGAGGCCTGGCTTGGGAAACTACAAATCCAACTGATAATTCAAATGTTTCTCTTGTAATAGATGAAGTCTTATAATTAATGGTGTTACCTACACAGCTCCTAAAAACAATTTACTGGTCCAGGTAATATGTTCCTCACATATGCAATACAAGGCCAGTCAATCAACACACAGTTTAAAATAATTAACCAAGTTTCAAAATTTCACTTCAAACATGTTCTGTGAACTTCAGTAATACTACTCTTGTCCTTTAATTTAATCTAACCAACGTTACTGCAAACTCAAACCCCTCACACTACCAATGATGGAACAACATTCTCACAGATTCCCATCTTGATAAATGTTTCAGAAGCTTCATATTAAGATAGCAGATTTATATCAACTTCTAATTATTTTTCCTGACTTCTATTATTTATGAGAATTAACTTCATGTTTTAAAGATAATTTGTGTAAGATCTTTGCAATATTAAATTTCCTACCAAAAATTTGCATTAAAATACCACACTATAGCTCAACTTCCAGACCACGAAAATGAATTACAGATTATCAGGTATATGAAAACTTCAAGCAAAAACGTGGTTAAAGCTGCTGTCAAGTAACTTCAGATACTTCAGTTTAGGAATTTGCTTAACAGATCTTACCTGGTGAGAATAGGGACCATGTCTTGCCCACTGCCATGTTCTTTCTCCCATTGCTCAAGCAAAGTAGTGAGCTCAGCCTTGGAGTCCACATGACCAGTTCCTGAAGTCATGGCTTAGCCTAAGGCAGAGGGAACAACCAGAAAAAGAAAAAAGGGCATAAAAATGAGCAAGAAATCACACCATGTCACTACAGTCATTGAAATAATCTAAAACAAAGGTTACAAGTCATTTGAAAGAGGAAAATACTCAGCAACAAGGAGAGAGAAGATCAAGTGACAGCATTCTGCTTTCAAAGCTGAAAGTTTCTTTCTGGTCCTGTGCCTGAAGACTAAAGAACACATGCACACTGCACACAAGTCTTGACTGGTGCAGGACAGCCCTGACCAGGACAGAGGAATGCACACCTCACCCAAGGGGTGTTCACCGCTGAACCTCCTAAAAGCTCCACTGCTCCTCCACTCCAGGAGCAGACCTGAGTCGGTCCTTCCTGGTGATTTACTCCAGAACCAACAAAGCCAGGGCAGCAGGACTGTGATCAGTGCCATTGTTGCAGTTTAACACCCTCCAGACAGCAGTGGAAGTGCCAACAAACAGATCAGGTACACGGTGCCAGGGAGCAGCTGCGGGCAGTGGGAGCAGCTCCAGGACAGCGGTGGCTGGGAAAGAGCAGGGCACCACCTGACCACTTGTTCAAGGTTTCCAAGAACAGCCAGTGGATCCAGCAGGAAGGAAGGATGATCACAGGAGGGAGCACTGGAGCAATTACTTCAGGTTTATCAGCCTTTACTTTCGTGACAGCAGCTGACAGAAGATTTATCTTCTCATCCTCAAAAGAGAATCCCTCTACAGAATTGAATGACTTGTTAAGGTACCATTTAATGAAGAGAGCTATCACTGTAGATTCAGTTTAAGCTTCTAAATTTCCAAGTGTCAGCTTTTATCAATCTGACAAATCAACTAGAACAAAAATCTGTCTCAAAACACTGCTGTGCCCTTAGTTTCCAACCTGATAGACTGTGATTGCTGTGAAGAGTCGTAACTTCTGGATTACATAAGCATTTACAGCCCAAGTTCTCTCTGGAAAACACCACCATGCTTAACTGAGTGTTGGACACCTCCTCCCTCAGGGAATGGATGAACAATCCTACAGTTCTGCTTCTTGTCTCATAGGTGCTTCTGAATTTAATGTACTGTGACTGTTAGTTAAATGGGAGACAAGAAGTGAAGATCACCTGGCTGATGATGAAACTGGGACAAACTGCACAAAAATCATCACCCCAAGACTATGGAAAGATAAACCTGTGACTTCAAGAACAGCATCTTGATAAGTACTATTTTTTGTCAGCATGTGCTCACTTCATAACTACCTAAGCATAAAGAAAGATGATGTTTTCTAAATCACAAGTAATTATGATTTTATCTGGGGCGTTCATTATTCATTCATCTCAGAACTACACCAGGAAATGCGATGCAAATGCACAAATTGCTTAGGAAGAAACACTGCCTCGATGCAGGCAACAAACATAATGAGATTGTACACACACACCCCAAAACACCTTTGAAAAGGAAAACTATTCTGAGCTCATAAAGCTCCATTTCCTTTTTCATTAAGTGAATACCACTTGCCAGCAGCACTTCAGAGCTTTTAAACATCACAGATAAACATCCAGACAAATCCACTCTGGGCACCAGAACGCAAGTGCTGTAACTGAATCTGCATTCAACCATTTCCGACACCGACACCTCCATCCTGTACCCAGGGGATACAGAAAGAAGGGCCCTGTGAGCCCAGAGCTGGTACAGGGCATGTTCAGGCTCTCCTGCAATCTCAAAAACACTTTACTTCCTCTAACAACCCTTAACTGTTGCTGCTAGGAAATGAGAAAGGTCCAGCAATACCTGCAAGAGGTCAACAAAGTTCCAGTCAGGAAGACCACAGGAAGTGCTCACACTGCCCTCTGGGACAGTCTGTGCCCAACCATAACCAGGAAAAAATGGAAACATCCCAACAGCCCCTAAAACCTGGAGTATTGCCCCAGTAAAGCACATTATCAGCCTAAATACCTGGTTTTGACACACAGCTATTTTCCTGACATAAAATTCAAACACACAAATGCCACCCTTTCTATCAGGACACAGCAATGACAGTGAATGTCTCACCAAGGCATCTCGTCTATTCCGCAGGCTTATCCCTCCCAATTTATTCAGACAAATATTAATATTCTAGATGGCACCACAGAAACTCCTACTGTACTCACTTTTTTCAAGAATTCCATGTTAAATCAAAGTGAAAAACTCTGCAGAGAGGACCAGAACACAGACAGTATGAACTAACCTGTAACCGTCAGCAACACGCCCGGCCTGCTGGAGAGGAGGCCTGAAAGAGCAGCCCTGATTTTCACTATTTCCCTTGGACAAGCTGCTGAACAAATTCCATCTTAAACTGCTCTCCAGGAACCAGAAGAACAGAGCAGATTTAAATTCAGGGGGGTAGTGGTAAATTTTTTTTTAATAAGTTTTGAAAATCATGGCCTATTACAGATTTTAGTCAGGACATCCAATAACCTAAAGAATGGATTTTTTTCCCCAAGCACCACTGTTGTCAAAATACACTTTGAATCAATAAACTGATATTAACAAAATGCAAAGCACTTACTCAAAGGAATTGACTTTGAAAGACAAATGTTTGCAGCCTTAACTGTCGCTGTGGACACCACCACTGAAAACCCACATGTGTCTGTTCCAGCACACCCAGCAAAGCGTTTACGAGTCTTTTACTCTTCTGAAGTCAGAGGTAAAAACTTGACAGAAAAAGGGAAACCCAAAGAAATATTCAGATTCCTCGATGTACTCACATGTTTTTGAAACCTCGGACACTTTAGTGCTTGAGTCACCTCAGTGAGACACCTCTGAACAGCGAAGAAATCAAGTCCAGTGACCTCTAACCACAAATCCTGACTCAGTGCACGGAACAGTTTGAGCAGCTCAGCTCCACCCCCCTGTCCATCGACACACTGGAGTGTCACCAACTGCAACACCACCACAGGTCACTCCCTTACTGGTGCCGTGTCCAGGGAAAGGATTAGGAGGTTCTGAACACACTGACTCCACACGGACACACATCTTAAACCATCAAAACTCTTAGGTGAAAATAAATCTACTTGTAAACTCTGAAAGCCATCAATTTGGTTATTAGGGAAACGAGCACGAAATCCCTGTCTTAGCAATTTAAATGGAAAATGGGGGAGCCACAGAACAAACCCAAAAATTGTACCTCAGGGAAAAAAAAAACCCAAACAAAAAAAATCCCAATTTTAATTAACATTGCAGAAAGATTCCACATTGAAATTAATGTGGGCATTAATTAATGTGCACTTTAAATTAATGGACAAAAACTACATGAGAGCTTGTACATGCACATGTACAGAGGCAACTCAAATTCTAATAACTACACTTTGACCCAGCTTAAATCAGGCTGTTTGTTCCTAAACATGACTCTAAGTAGGGCTGAGAAGGAGACTAATATAATAATGTAACAACACTAATGAGTAAGCTGAGCAGTGCATCTGTAGGTTCTTCCACATTTATGCTTTAACACAAAGAATTCCTCACTTTAAGAGGAAATAAAATGCTCCCTCTCATCATAAATATTCTTTAAACAGATGAGATACCTGACAGCAATTTGCCTGAACCTGTTGAGTCTGAAATAACCACGTGGAAGTTAAAGCTGAAGCACCACGAACTGTCAACACTGGAGTTCACTTGTGGAAAAAAATATGCCACAAAGAAATAAAATCCTCACAAGCTACAGAGCACAAAACCATGGTTTGTGGTAATACCCTGTCCTCATTTGTCCAACTTCCCTTTTTAACAGAGCTCCAAGTTGGCTGTTACTACTGATCACATTCCTAATGCTGCTTTAAGTACCTGTTTAAAAATTCATCGTTTTTTAAAATTAGGATATTTTAAGGCCAGGGAAAACCACAAGGTTATTCGATTTCCTGGAATTTCTGCTTTTACAAAACAAACTTGGAACTGCGTGCTGACCTGGTAGGACAAGCCCAAAAAACAGGAACAAACTTCTGCTGTCCACAAAATAAGGTAAAAAAAAAACCACAAAAAACCCACAGAAAAAATCCCAAACAAACAAAACAAAAAACCTGCGCTCAGTTTCAACATCGATTCCCCTCCGCGCGGCCGGACGGGGAACCACGCGGGCCGCCCCTCCCGTGGGCGGGGGCGGGCGGTGACAGCTCCCGTGGGGTCCCGCACCGCCCGGCCCGGCGGGACGCACCGGCCACCCCGGCGTGTAAAGGTCGGCGGAGGCCGCGGCGGGGGCGGAGACCTGCCGGCCGAGCGGGCCCGGCGCAGGAGGCAGAGCGGGCGGAGGGGGCGGGCCAGGCCCGGGGCCCCGGGGCGGGCGGGGCGGAGCAGGCCCGGCCCCGCCGGACGGGCCGGGGGGGACAGAGCGGGACAGGCCGGGCCCGCCGGGCCCCCCTCGCCCCGAGGGCGCCCCCTGCCGGGGGGGCGGACCCGCCGCCCGCCCCGCGCCCCCTCAGCGCCTGAGGCGATCCCCCCCCGCCCCGCCGCCGATGCCGCCCCTGCCCGGCGCGGAGGCCGCGGCCGCCAACCGGCCCGGCCGTGCTCGGCTCAGCTCCGGCGGCGCCTCCCGGCCCGCCCGGCCCCGTTACCTGCGCGCTGCCCGCGGTGCCGCCGCCGCCGCCGCCCCGGCCCCTGCTCCGGCCCCGCGCTCCCCGCGGCGGCCGCGATCGCTGTGCCGGGCGCACACTTTGCGCGTCACCGCGCTGCGTCACCCCGCGCGCGAGGAGGGGGCGGGGCGGGGCGGGCCGCGCGCTCAGCCGGCCTGACGGGAAACAGAGTTCGCGCGGGGCGCATGCGCTTGGGGGTGGTGGCGGCCCGGGCGGCGCTGGGAGATGTAGTTCGCGGCGGGCGCCGCCATTGTTTCTCCCCCGCAGCCCAGCCGGCGGCTGCAGACGGACGGGTCGGTGTTCTCTTGGCGTTCTCCTGGGTGTGGGCTCTGCGCCTTCCAGGCTGGCACCGAGCAGCCGCCGAGCAGCAGGTGCTGCTCGCGATACCCGGGTGTCCGCCCCGATAGCGGCGCTGGGCGCGGGGCCATCCACCCTCCGGCCCCGCGGGGCGCGGCGGGCCCGCTGCCGGCCGCGGCTGTGCTGCCTTCCCCCCCTCAGGGCTGAACGTTGTGTTCTTTTGTGCATTTGTTCAGTGAACAACGCGGTGGTGTTAATCTGTTTAAGGTCACCTCCAGGTAGACAGCGGGGTGTTTCAGTGACAGGGCGCCTTGAAGGACAGCTCAGGTGCTCACTTAACTCCAACACAGGAACATCGTCCTGTTTCTTGCCAGTTAAACGAGGGCCCGTTTTGGCAGCTGTAGCCGAGCTCCACAGCGGTGCCGAACACCCACCTCCGCCTCTGCTCTGGGCCGTGCCCATCATCAGGCAGAGGAGGCTGCACTGGAGCTTTTCTCAGGCTCCCCTGGGTCTCTCGGGAAAACTCCTCTTCCCACATTCCCACCCTTCCTCCGGCTGCTCCGGAGAGCTCATCCGCTCCCCATTCCTTCCCTCTGACACCCCAGGAGGAGCTGAGCACATGCATGAGATGAGTGAGTGTCTGTGTTTAGAAAAACCCTCTGGCATTGCACAGCCCCGTCCCTGTTTGCCTTTCACATGCAAAATCTTCCATTCCTCTGGGATTGTTTCTCTGTGTCTGACAGTTCTGCAGTGGGAATATCCCAACTCTTGTGTGCTTTTACAGTGGTAATAAACTGTTTTTCTGCACTGTCCCCTCTCCCTGGAATATTAAGTTACCCATGGAGAAGATCCATGCGCTCTCAGCAAGATTATAATTTCTGAGGGGGAGGAAGACCTTGGAGGAGTACACTCCTCACCCATGCCCTCATGGAGGATCAAAGGTATCAGACCTGCCTACAGCTTTATTATCCAGGGAAGAGCATCACATCCACAGCTGCATCTTTTTCTCCCTTTGGAAGGCACAGGGCAGCCTCGAGGCAGCCACGGAGCTGTTCAGGAGGAGGCTGCGGGGGTCAGCACTCCCACTCCTCATCGCCAACTTCAGAGGGCTGAGGGCAAAGTTAAGTTTTCCAGTTCCTGCCACATCTGTGATGCACTGGAGAAGAGTTTCTTCTCCAAGAAAGTGCAGTTCACCTGAGCAGGTGAGGAGGCTTGGAGCTTACTGCTCATTGCCAGAGCCTGGCAGGTTGCTGACACAGGGCACAGGTTGCAGCTCTGCCACAGCCTCCTCTGAAAGCTGCCTGAAGTGCTCAGGCCTCCAGCTCCTGCATTTTCAGGGCTCGGGAGATATTTGGGAAGGATGCAGTCTAACACCCCTGTTCCCTACAGGGCAGGTGACAGTTCTACTGGCTCACTTGGCAGGAACAAGACAGTGTGAGCTCTCCTTTAATTTGGCTTCTCTTTAAAAGCAATGAAATCCCAGCTTGTGCTGCAGTACTCTAGTAATTACCCAGGTACTGCCAGAAGCTCTTCTCTTAAAAGAACAAATAAGAGTAAAAAATTAGTAAATAAGGGGAAACAGGGTCCTCCCTCTCAAGGAAAAGCTTCATTAGCACCATTCCCTGCTGAGATGCTTCCTGCCCCCCAGTGTCCACATTAATCCACTTTCTCACACTGCAACTGTATAAACACCTTCCCCAGGCAGTGTTTGGACAGGTACAAATTCCTCTACCACACTTACAACATTTGACTGTCAGTCTTGATTAACTCCAGCATAGCAAGTGCAGCAGTGAGAATCCTGCAGCACTGGAGGTAGTGATTAAGGGCCCCCCCTCACAGAAATGCTTTGCTTTAATAGTGCAACTGAAGAGCAAAAATCAACAAAACAAATACAAAATATGGCTGTGGATTGCAGAGCAATAAAAACCAAAGGCCAGCACCTCTTGCCCTGGGAGGTGGGAGGGAGGCCTGTGGTGTGCAAGGAGGGGAAAGTTGTCTCTGCATGTTCACTCACATGGGCTCTCCAGCCAGAAGAACAACATATTCCATAGGATGGTCAAGTTCTAGTGACTTAAGGCTGAATCAAAGCTTGAGCTTCCTTGAACAAAGAACCACTTCTCCCCACTGTGGTCATATCCCAGATCACCTTGCAGTACTGTGGTTTACAAGAAGAGGATAAACCCACTTCACCGAGCTCTGATAAGCTTCTAGACTTAAGTACAATTAGTTGTGGGATCAGAGGAGGAACAGCACTGGAAAGAGAAGCCAGGAAGACACAAGTTCTATTTACAGGAGGTGTCTTGAGTATAGCTGGGAGTGGAAGCATGTGGCTGGGATGCTTCATCTCTCACAGCTGCTGACAGAGAGCCCCAGTCCCAGTTTCCAGGCAGCAGCTTCACCTTCCTGTCTGCACAGACAATTGCTCTGAAAATGAGAAAAAGTTTGTGATCAGGAAGCTCACAACACTCAGAGACTCCTCACCATGGCTGCTCTACGAGGAGAGGAGGGATCCTTTAGGCTTTCAGGAGAGTTAATTGTACACCTTGACCTCCAACACAGATCTACACTGATAGTTTATTGACTTCCTACACTTCACCTTTTATTAATTGCCCCATCTGCTTGTAGGAGTCAATTTGTTCGTCAACATGTTTCTCCTTGCAATTAAGTTTCTGCTGAAGGGCAGCTGTGACAGTGGTTACTGATTGAGCAGCACCAAGCTCTGCAGCATAATTTTGCTGCATGACTCATAGCAGGTGAGGAGTGAGTCCAGTAACAGAGCCCAGTCCCTTCCCAGCTCTCATGTGCACTACACTGCTGCTGCAGCTACACGCAGCACCCAGCTGGATTTCCCGGCAGCATCCAGGGAATGGTGCAATGCCAGGACCTGAACCTTTGGGAGGGTCTGAACCTGCCCTGCTCAGGTGCTTGTAAACTAAAGGGTGTTTCTTTGCACCGCCCGTGCCCCGGGGGACTGTAGAACCAGGCGGGAGGTCAGACGTCTGGGGAGCTGCGCCTGAACACAGGACGTGTTCCAGGAGAGCAGAGGAGGTCAGCCTGCCTGTGCACCAGTTCAGCTGTGGTGCACTTCTCTGGGGAGTGCATTCCTCCTTTGCACCCTGCCAGTCTCCTACATTCCTCTGGGAATCTGGGGAGTGAGCAGCAGGCACAAATTCCTGCTGGAAATGCCTCGGCTCCAGCCTTAGTACTGTTGATTGCTCTTCCAGCCTCTATCTGCCCGAATAGCTAAGAAGTGGTTTTATGAGGTGTGAAGCAGTACCGTGGCAGATAATATTTGCAATGTTATCCCTCATACCTAAGAGGCTTTAAACACTGTCTAGACTCCCCCACGGCATTTGTTTGCCGTGTATATAATGCTAAATTTTCCCATGCTGTGCAAAAATATTGCCTAATGGATTAGATTGTGGCCATGGGTGACCTGCGAGCTGGCAGTCAGCACATCACAAATGGTCTGCTCCCATTGCTTGCCCACATCAGAGAGAAGGCAGATACTTCAGTAGAAAGATGGGAGAAAAGAGAGAGAAAGTGGGAGTAAGCGAGGGAAAGCAGTGCAGTGGGATCCTCTCTGCCTGGACATACTGAGCGACTGAAGGGGCTGCAGCCATTGCCACAGGTTACCTGTGATCCGGGGGGCACAATGTGTGCACTCAGTGGCCACAATAAATGATGTGCGACAAGGGAATAGTCCAATCACTAGGTGGCACACCGGCATCATCACACCGGACCAGCTTCCTCTTGGGAGGAGAGGAAAAAGCTCAAAATAGCCCAAAGCAAAAATTAATAAGCAGTCATTGGGGATGAGGTGCTTAGAAAGAGCCATCTGTGTGCTCACACACACAGAGCAAAACCACCCAACCACTGGGGAGAGACATCAAATGTGAAAGTGCAATAAAAATGTGTTCATTCAATCGAATTCTGCCTGTGCTCCTTTGCTATTTCTGAGTGACAGTGGGAAAGGCAGGGAGGCCCCCTCATGAATGGAGCATAAAGAGGAAATAAACGCACAGAGGGCAGCAGAGGTGGACGGGTATCCAGGGAAAGTAGTTGCCACCTCTTCTGGGAGTTATGCCTGCTCCTGTGTGTGCAGAGAGCTTTTGGGGTTTCCTTCCGACAGAAAAGGCCGGGCAAAGCTCAAAGAGAAGTTTTTCTCAGAGATAAAAAGACAGAGTGAGGGACAGTGGCAGGAAGCTGATGACACTTACTGCAAAAGGAGTTCAAGGCTGGTTATTTGTGGGGAGAGGGAAGAGTGATAAAAGAGTGATAGCAATGCTTCTGGGACAGGTTTTTCTCTGGGCTGGAGCTAACACAGCAACACAAGCTAAAACCAGCTAAGGTATTTGTGAGGACAGGCCGGGGAGAAACCTGCATTTTGGCAATGGCCGAGATACCACTGTGTATTGTTCTGCTACTGTAGATCTGTAGGAGCAATTCACTTTTGAAAGCATCAAGGACTGTACCATGGCCAACTCCACTAAACTCTTCTGGACGCTCCCAGGGGCTGCAGGACTTGCCATCAGGCAGACTGCTCCCCAGACTCTCCAAGGGTTTGCATGGATTCAGCAGTGCAGACACAGGCTCACCAGCCAGCTCCCCCTGAGCAACGGTTTGGCTGAGTGTTTAGCCCAGACTAAAGAGAGAAGCCAGATCTCTATCTGGGAACATAGAAATGCAGAAGAATGTAGTTCATCAGCTCAGATACTAATGAGAACATGAGCAGGGAAACAGCTTTTTTTCCAAACAGGCTGTTGCCAAAACCCTGCGTTCAGACACTCAGTGCGATGCCAAGAGCACATAATTCTGCCTAACTGAGCATCTGAGTGACAGCACATCTGCGTTTGCAGGCTGAAAGTCAACACAAAAGTTAAATAATATGAAGTGATCAGTGTTGCATGAAGTAGAGGTTCATACACTGACATACACCTCTGGCTTTCCAGCAGCATGGCACCCAAATCCTGCTGCAGCACTACTGGTACTGCACAGTCTTGCTCAGAGCTTTATGCTCAGCTTCTCAAACACACTTAGCAGCTTCAAGCAGGTTTTCATACCTCTCCTCCTTCCCAAGTCACTGAAAAGTGGGATAACTGATGTGTTCTGTGGTACCCAGGTAATACATGGGCTATGTATTACCCAGGGGGATGCAGCCATGGTCCAGCAATTGGGAAAGAGCCTTTGGGACAGTGGAAGGGCACAGATAAAGCATGCACGGAGAATATACCAGAGAAAACATGAGAAAAGTAGGGGACAGTAAGCACACAGAAAGTGGCATCATGGCAACGAAACATGGTTTCCTGACTAACCTCATTTCTCTAACTGGGAGTGAGTTAAAAGTTCATTTCAGGCACTACACAAAATCCCTTGCTAGTTTTTGTGGTTTAACAAGGGTTTTCCTTTTTATCTGTTTTGTTACTATAAGAAACAGCCACTCAACCAGCAAAAAAACCTTTCCATACAGGAGGAAGCAAGAAAAGATTATGCACAGCATGCTGTGAAATGCCTGCAAGACACACGCTGGGAATACAAACAAATTCTTCTTAATGTTTTCCAGCAACAAGGATCTTAGGGATTACCCATAACAACAGCAGCTTTAAAAAACAAAGACTAAACAAAACCAGGAGAAAGTACAATTTTAAGACAACAGACAACTATACTTTTAAAAAGGAGGGAGGGCCTTGTTTTGAGGGTTTGTGTTTTGGGGTTTTTTTGTGGTTTTTTTTTTTTAAGAGGCCTTAAGTGCAGGTTATATATCTGTTCTGTTCATGACTTCTCCCTACAGGAGTTAAATGGGTCAAGTGTCTGTATGTGATAATTGTGAGGCATGGGGAAACAACAAGCAAATTGGTGAAGGTGGGCTATAATGATGGCAGACACGTGTGCAAGCATGTTAATTTTGTATTCATGAGTTTTAGCACTGAGGGATTCCATCAATGGTCTTAGTAACAACTGTGTAGTGTTTATCATATTTAGCTGCTCTGGTATTTGGCAATCCTAATCTTCAGTTTGACCATGGTGGTGGTTACAGCTCTGGATGCTCCCAGCAGCCACATGTCCATGGCCCCACTGCAGTTGCTGCCCAAACACTGGGACCTGGAGTGCTGTAAAGTATGATCATGGACCACTTGGCTCTCAGTTATATTCAGACACATCTAGGAAGAAGCTCTGAAGCTGCCCTAGCAGCATAAAGCATTCAACAGCTTCAACATGGGAAAAAATCCCCAGCTGAAATGAGGTAATGTAAAGCTGAGGGAGTTGGTGATGGGATTTACCCAGGACTCTTGCCCTAAGTTTCCCTCTCCCATGAAACAGTTCAGGTCTTTCACCCAGAAGGAATGACTTCCTTTGGCAACACCTCTGTTTGTGCTGCCCTGACTCCGAACAGCCTCTGCAGCCCCAGAAACTCTCTGGGACAGGGATGTTTGAGGGAAGCTTCCTGAAACACTGAGCACCTCCAAGCCCACGTACCTTGGAACTCCAGTGGTCCTTGGGGCATGACATTAATGGCACAGACCCAGATCCCCATCATCATGGGTGACTTAATAAAGTGCTGGTTCTGCTGCTGAACTCACAGTGCTATGTCAAGACAGCAGCACCAGCCTGAGGGCTCTTCCCCTCCCTCTTCCACTTCTACCCTCATATAGGTGACAGTGTCTTCTGTTCTTTCCAGCTGCTTCATAGCCCTACTCAGTGGGGAAGGAATATAGCAGGAATGAAGCCTCATAAATTTCTTTGCACAAATAAATCAGAAGCACCTGGCGATAGGGCAGAAGGGGAAGGGAAAAAGCACTGGATTGTTAGGAATTAAATTGGGTGCCAACCCACAAAGGAGAAAAATCCCACTGTCTCCCAGGGCACAGAATACTGTGTTAGCAACTGCAGAGACATACTCATGGGCTCTGCTCTCCAGGGAGATTTGTTTGTGAACATTTAGTTGTACTTATAGGAGTGCAGGGTATTTTACAGAGCATCCTTTCGGGATGCAGATGAGTGCTAGAGCCTTATTCTTATTCTAAAACCAGCATTGATAAATGATAGCCAGAAAAATATCTGAATGCCCTCTCTGCTTCTGGAGCTGGGGTGAGGAGCAGCTCAGATGTGCAGTAATGGCTGCAAGTGACAATAAATGGGTGATGCCAAGCTCTGAATTACCATTCCAGCTGAATGCCCAGCATATTCTCTGTAACACATAAAGCCCTCGCTCGGTAATGGAAGAGGTTTCTGAGAAAGACACATTTTTACCACTTCTGGACACAAAGGAACAACAAACTATGAAATATCAATTTTAGTAGCAATCATTTACATAGAAGTGTATATAAGTCACAGACTGAGTACACTTGAGTCACAACAATACTGCACATTGCACTTGCATGGCAAACCTCAAACATGGAAAACAATATCCTCTAAAAGGTGGTGCTTTTAGGTCTGGTACTCCAGGTCTAATTGCCATTTCTTAGGTGTCTGTATCTACCTGCTGCAAAACGATTGTTAAATTATGATAAAGAGCAACTAATTCTGAAACAGGGACACTCTGCAAGGATAATTTTGGTGTTACCCACTGAGGAGAATTAATTTTTTTTTTTGAGAGTTTTTATCTTGAATAATTTTTCTTCAAGTCTTTCCCAGAGAAACAAGATCCTTTGGAGTTATTGGACACACCAAATCACCAGTACAGCTGGATAGGACTGACAGACATTTTCCCTGTATTACCTTATTTCACAGTCTGTGTTAGATGTAACATTTGTATGCTTATCATAATACCACATTACCTTTAATGCAGTGCCTGGGCAGCAGCCTTCGGTGTGGTCTGGGAGCAAAACAATGCTTTAGCCCAAAGAGATGTTAAAAAGATAGGAGGACACAATGAGAGATGTTTATGGCTTTTGCAGGCTGTTTGGACAGCAGAACTCACAGGAGATTTTTAGCAATTATGGTTACAAAGCTTTGAGCCAGGAAGGGAGAGAGAAGCATGTTTAGCCACTCTCGTAGTCTAGGATGCTATTTTCCATAAATCAGAATTTTGCACTGTGGCTGAGAGTACCAAGATTTATTTTCCTTTGTCTTTGCATCGTGGGAGTAAAATGCTGGTCTCCTTGAAATATGTGGGATGTTAGTGACTAAGATAATAAAGGCGAGATTTCACCCTAGACATTTTGAATCATTTTCATCCCAGCCTCTCCCAGCAGGCTGGCTGGGATTGTTCCCAGCCTGTTCTGTAGCAGACAGGTATGTCAGGCCATGCTACCTGCCAGATGAGCTCCTCAGGATACACAATCTCCTGCTACTTGCTGTTAACAAGTGTTGTGTTCTCCTGGGCTACAGAAAACTGCCACGAGCAATGAGAGAATCTCCTGGAAGATGGATCCCCAAGGGAGAGCTGCAGGGAACAACATTGCCTGCTGTGGAAAGTTTTACAAGCAGGCTGCAGTTACCCAGCACCCAGATGGTGAATGTTCCATGTTTGCTTTAAAGCAGCATCTCCACATCTAACCCTGCAACTCCCTTTCACAAAGAGCAAGCAGCTGAACAGGGAGTGCTGAGATCTCACAGCACCAGCTCTTCTGAACTAGTTCCCTCCTTGCCTGGACTTGATCAGTGTCACCCTCCCAAGAGCCTGAAAAATGGGAGAGGAGAAGGAAGAAAGTAGCTTTCCTGCAGGCAGGTTCACAAAATCTTCTGTCTTCCTGGAGTGGCTGCAGAGACTGCTCACACTTTTTAAAGAGTTTTTGCTCCTATTCCCAATGCTGTTTTTCTCTCTTAGTCCTCCTTATGGAAACTTTATTAATAGATCTTGTATTAATTTATTAATGGATTTTGTAGCCAGCGGAGTTGTACTCCTTACCCTGTGCACATAGGACAATGTGCACCCTACAGACACTATTACACTCCAGAGCTTATGTCTTCCTTCCTAAGAAAACAGTGTCTAATGGTGGCAATTTGCTCAGTTAGGAATAATCCCCAGGAGGGATTCACAGCTGGCTGAGGAGGGTTTGCTGGAGGGAGGGCTGTAGCTCCCCTCCTTCCCCTTGTAAGTGTCAGATGCAGCAGCAGCATCCCTGAGCTCTCTTTTTCTGCAAGGACTCTTAGACATCATCCTGTGCTTCAGCCACAGTCTCCATGTCTGCTGGTTCTGCTCCGTGCCTCTCATCCCATCTTTGATCACTTGATGCTGGGGAATTGCTGGGAGCAATTGCTGGGACTTGTGTTCCAGATATCTCTTGGGAATTCAGCAGTCTCCTTCCCATGCAGGCACCAGCTGGCAGCAATCCATTCCTGCTCAGCCCTGCACCCAGACCATACACAAGCAATTTTAAATCCAGGGTGTGGACTAGCTGAAAATGACTAAGAAAATGAAAGATGACTAAGAAAAACAAGCTTCATGTGCTGTGGAGTACATCTCCAGCCTGAAACAGCTGAAGAGCTCTAAATTCTGCAAAGCCCTAAGAGGTGCACAGATCTGATAACAGTGAGGCATCCCAAGAGCCAGAGTCCCTGCCTCCAGCTCATCTCCCAGCAGAGCCGAAAGCGTGGCACTCATGTGCTGAAACCTCTGCCTGCTGGTCTTCCAGGAGTCTCTATCAGTGGAAAAACCTGCTCTGCCCACTGCTTTCCACTCCTGAGGAGAAAGTGGCTGTGCAAAGGAGGGATCAGGGCTGTCACCTCCTGCTGCAGCCTCTGCCCCTCGTCCTGTCCATTTGTGACTCCGTGTCAAAGCCCGGCAGGGCAGTGCAAGCTGTTGGCAGTTATACACAAACTTGTCTGGGTGAACTTCACTCCTATCACTTGACTGATTTCTAACCCTCTGCATCTACAGTTCCCGTCATTCTTTGGCTTCTTCTGTCTCGTCTACTGTGGTTTTTCTTTAGTTTTCCCCTAATACTTCACGTAATTCCGGTTGCTATGCAGTGTTTCCAGGCTCAGCCGCCTGTAACAACCCCCCACCATGGGTGTGTGCAGCTTGGCTGCAGCGAGGACACTTTGCTGATTAATTTGCCTTTTTTTTTTGTATAGTTATTTTGGCTGCTTGGAAATGAAACTGTTACTAATACCTTCCCCCTCCTAGTGCCAAGTAACTTCAGCAAATGAATCTTTTTCAAAACCATGCTTTGTGTGGTCTAGAGCAGGGTGCAGACAGTAGTATTAACTGTATGGCTTCATTTACTCCCCACATTTGTTCTCACCAGGACCATAAGGTGGGTAGAGGGGACAAGGAAGCAGCACAGTACGACTGCAAGTCAGAAATGGCTCATTTGGACATGTCCATTCTGGGCCATCACACTGGGTGATGAGGGGAATCCCAGGGGCTGTTTCCTCTACCAGAAGCTGGAGAAAGGAAAGGATCTGAGTCTTGTTTCCCCACACACTGCACGCATTCGCAGTCCCTGCACTGCAAAAGAACCATTTGATGTTTCATAACCATTTGGTAGTGCCTGACAGGGAGCACAGTACAGTTTCCAAAGCTCTTCCAACAGGTGTGTTGTCACCTTAACTGCTATTCTGATCTGTAAACAGTAAGTTTCTAAAAATAATTGCCCAGCCTCTTGATTGCATCGTCCTCCCATCTCTCCTGCCAAAGGCCTACCCTGCAGGTCACGTTGCATTTGAGCAAGGAAGGTCATTCACCTGCCCAGGCTCCAGCCATACAGGTGAAGAAATTACATGATAATGTTTCTTCCCATTTTATGCATACATGGAGCCCCAAGATTACCTCCTTCATACATACAGTCCCATAATTTCCCTACTTAAATACATCCACCAACAAAACTGTCTAGTAAGTCATGCCCCAGAGGCTGAGCCTCGCAGGAATGAAAATGTGCTTTTGAAGCAGAGAAACTTCCTTGAGCTCCTGAGCCTCAGAAACAATTGTACAGCCAGAGGAGTAAATGAAAGGGGAAAATGCTGTTTAATGAAGTTGAAATGGTTGTAGTTCAGGGGCTGTTTTCCATGTGAATTCACCTATGGAGGAGGGAAAGCAGATCGCAAGGATGTTTGCCTACTCCAAAATTCAGAGGCCACCCACTGCAGGAGGGCAGACTGCAGAGAGGACTGAATCACACCAGTATATTCCCACTGAGTAAAGAAGCAGGAATAACTGCTGTGAAGAGCCCTTCCCAAAAACAAGAGATGCTGGGATGAACAGCATAATGAATTGTGGCTTTTCAGCACATCAGTTTTTGCCATTAGTGTGATTACACCCCTCTAGAACAACTGGCTCTGCATGGGGGATAGAGGGCAACACCTGCAGGGTTCCAAGTGGGAGCCAGCCTTGGATACCAGTGGAGTTAGGGAAAGGAGCAACTCCTGGTGACACTAACACTTCATTGCCTGGACAGTCATGTGTATGACCAGGGAGTCTCACATGGTACATTATCTCAGAATGGTGATACTAAAAAAGAAGCATTACTGCTAATAAGTAGAAAGTAAAATCCACACCAGCCCCTGCATATGGGCTGCTTAAAGAATTTGCAGTGATTACAGGTGTTCTAATAAACAAGAGATTAGCTCCCACACAAAGAACAAAAAAGAGTGGAAAGCATACTGGACAGTGAAGAAAAAAGTTAGCTAACTTGTTTCATGGCTGCAAGTTAATAGTAATCCCTCAATGAGTCTACAGATGAAGAAACAAATGTATGTCTTATCAGCATTAACATGAAAAGTGCACTAAATTCTCTTCCCAAGACTTGATAATCCATCCCTAGCCCTTATACCTGTTGTATACCTGCTCAAACTCAAGAAGTCTTTTATTATTAGTCATTTAATTGCACATATCTTTCTCCTCTCCACAGAAAGCCTCCTTGCTTTGCCATCTTCATGTGTAAGAATAAATTTCAGGATAATCAACTAAAATGCAGTTGTGAAATGAGCAAACCAGAAATACCTCAGTGTTTCTAGGTGATCTATAGCCATCCTACCTGTCGCATGCCTCCTACACAGCCCACAGCCACGGTAGAGCCTCAGGGTCTTCATCCACAGACAGTCTAAGGGTGGAGGGCACCAGGTTTAACCATGTGGAGAACAGCAGGGGCTGAGTAGTCCCTCACTTGTCCATCCATAGCAAAAGCTGCTGCTCTTCAGAGGGACGAGAAACTAAGAGCCCAGGAGATCCCAGAACCAGCAGAACGGGGGTCTCACCAGTCACCCCAACACCTGAACCAGGCAGGCTGTGGGACGGCAATCAGCATCAGCAAGGATCCAGATCATCAGGCAAGCTCATGGTGATAGAACAGAGTCAAAGTTTAGGTGGGAAATAATTCCACAGGCCAGATTCAGCAATACTGCCCAGGCCAAGTGCCCTGGGCTGAGTTTAAATAGAGCCAAAGGGTGGGGTCATGTGAGTGGAAGTGCCAGGTGAGGCTGGTCAGGGTGATTAGGGCCTTTATATTTGCAGCCCAGCCCAGTCTCCTCCAGCTCCGTGATAGAGCTCTTCTCTTGGCAGAAGGAGGTTGCCTTGTCCCTTTGGAGTGTCTTAGAAGTTGGCTGTGCCTCCAATAACGAGCAGTCAAGAGCTGTGTACTCGAAAGATGTAACCACTTGGTGCCTTCTCCTTGTAGCTTCGAAAGTGCAGCTGGGAGCAGGGCAGTCCTGACCAGTAGGTGGCTTTATTTTCCACTAAGGGAGGTTTGGAGGTGAGTTTTTTTTACCACTCTTGTCCTAGGGGACTGAAATATCTTGACATGCAGAAAGCCCCTGTTGGCCAGGAAAGGGCCAGTGCATTTCAGGGACGGTATGAAGGTGGATGTTATTGTGCTCACCTTGTTGCACCTGCTGTAACCACCTGGCTGGGAAGGAGGGCTTAAAAGGAGCAGGTTGAACCTGTGGGGAGTGTGAAGATGTCTGGTTTCTAAAGGTGGGCTTAAAAGTAAGTAAGCAAATGCCTTATTGTAAGACTGCATTTTGCTTCTCAATTGCATTGCACTATGTGGTTCTGGCAAAGCAGAGCAAGAAGAAAGCTATGTCAAAATGTTTTTTACCTTGCTGTGAATTTCCTAACGGGCCTTCACAGGTAGTTCAATGGTGCACTCCCTGCATGCTGGAGCTGTGGGTTTAACTTTGCCCCCCTCTGTGGGATCTTCAGGTGTCTGTGGGTTCACTGCTGGCCTCACAGAACTCACCCTTGGAGTAGGTGACTAAGCAGAGTGTGCTCTGCTTTAGCCAGGTACCCTGCTGTGGGGATTGCCAGGAGCAGCTGTGTGACCTTTTCTAATAAGGTGTTTCAGTGTATTAGTTCTTAAATTTGTTATTTTTAATTCCTTAAATATCCCTCTGCCTCTCCTGTGAGCAAAGCACCCCATCTGGCCCTCGCTCCCTGCTGTTACTTTGCATATCATTGCATCTCTGCTATTTCCTTTCCTGACCTGGAACTGTAAAGCCTTCCAGCTTCCCCTGGAAGAGGTGGTGCCCTCTTTTACTTTCCTGCTGCCTTCCCTGGGTGACTGCACCCAGTTCTATCACCCAGTGTTTGAGAATGGGATGTTACAGGCTGAAGAGTGTTTCGAGTGAGCAGGGCTGTGCTGAGTTATGCAATGGCATTACAGCACTTCAATACTGTAATCCTCCCCAAAGCAGCTCACCATAGGGTTAAGAAAACAAAGTGCCAGCTTTTCAGGCAGAGAGATCTCGCTTTGTAGTGACACTGAATCTCTTCTGGATTGGGCTAGCGTGGAGCCTAACGTGCAGAAGAAGTGTTCGAGTTGTTTCATGTGGTGAGGCTTGCCTTAAACTTGTCCATGATGTCACTCACGTGTTTCTGCTCTGCAGTGTCTGGTTCTTAGCCCCTTCTAGCGGGGAAAGGAGGAGGCTGCAGGCTGAGTGTTGGGGTGCAGGTGAAATCCAGCTTGGGTATCGTGATGCTGATTAAACGTCCGTGAAGCATCATAAACCTAACAGGCTGTGCTGAGTTATAGCTCCCTGGTAACTCCTTGACCAACTCCTTCAGCACAAAGCTCAGTGTCACATTGGGATATTGGAAATCGAGTTAACTTCTGCTTCTGATTTCTCGCTTCCCTCTGCATGACTGCTTGAGTCCTTCTCTCAGGATGGAAATGGCACTGTCAGGTTTCCCATCCTGCAGCCGGGATACCCTCTCTGTGAAGGACTGGCTGGAGTGTGTCCCTTTCTTTCACAGTGCAGCAGCAGGCAAAGGGAACAGCGAACAGCACCCAGAACAAGCACCAAATAGAGAAATGAGGAAAATTAGAGACAAGCAAAGGTATGTGGAAAAGGAGGCAACTCAGATGTGGTTAAGCAGGTGAATGTGGTGTGATGCAGAGTGCTGTGTAACACCCCTGGCCATAGAAGGTCTCCAGGAAGCAGGAGTGGTGTCACCATGGCACACCCAAGCCTCCTCCATGTCAGGAGAAGTAACACAGATGAGACCCCACACTTGAAAGAGAAGGATCTAAGAAAGAGCATGTCCATCAGCAGTAGGAATTGTGCTGTAGCAGTTGTGAAGCTGCCACTAGAGCACCTGAGAAACAATTGTCATGATTTATGATCCCACCAAAGCCAACACACTTGTGCCAACGGTGAGATTTGATTTATTAATTGCTTTGAATGGGGTGTCATATGCTGACTCCCAGCTGCTTGGGTTGCAGTGAAATACAGATCTGGTCGTCTGTGGACTGCACTTTAACAGTATCTGCTGTTTCCAGCATCCTGTCACAAGCTTTCCATGTCCAGAACTCTTGGGTAAAGCTTAGGATGGAAGAATCCAGAGGTATTCGAGTGTCAGGGCACTGAAGGCAAAGCTGAGTTATCCTTGTGTAAATGGGGTATATATTTTTCTCCTGCTCTAGAGAGAGCCTTCACAGAGATTTGTCCCCTGTGGCAGGCTGAGTAGTTTAGGAAATGCTTTATAACTTTCATGGAAAGCTTTTGTGAGGGCATTTCATCTGCCTACATGTTTTGTAGATTACACATTTCAGAGCTTTTAATCAGAGGTGTGGAGTCCTTCTCAAATCGTGCCTTTCACCTCTTTTAAAGATCCTCTCATGGGGAAGAAGGCCCAGAGTATCCAGACCAGTACTGACCTCCCAGTCAGGACACTGAGAATCAGTGCAGCAGTTAGTTGATGGACACTTTATCTGGACACAAAACTGATGACTGATGTCTCTATGTATTGAGATCAAACCTGATGCTCTGATCAGAAATCCATGGAAGGTAAGACTTTTAAAGTGCCTTTTTCAAGTGAAATAAAACTCAGTAAATTGTGCTCTGCTGGACAGGAACAACACAGCCAAGTGCAGAAGTGCTCATGGTTATGAGAGAATCAATTAGGGCATGTTGATGAATAATGCATGTGCAGCTTAGGAGGGATGGATGACATCGGTTTTATTTTTGTACTGTTAATTGAGAGTGATTCTAGGACAGAAAAAAGCACAAAGGGAAGATGAGGAAATTCTGGTCATAGCAGCAGAAGCTGGAGGCTCATCAACTACACTTCCTGTCCATTAAGCTGTAAAAACCTCAGGAAGAGGAATTGTACTTATGTCCTCTACAGCTCCATGTAACTGATACTGCCCAAGAACCCAATTCAGACTGTAAATGATATGAGCATTTAAAGAGATAGAAGTTGAAGCTGTTGCTTTGAAATCTGATGGCCTTTCCTGTGTTAAGATAATGTCTGCCTTGCTCTTTTGGGATCCAGCTGTAGGGCATCAGTCAGCTTTATTTATCCCTAGAGGTGTGGCTCTGCTGTTCCTTTGATGTACAGGGATCTCTGAAGCAGAGCTGCACTGGGATGGTGGAGAAAGCCTGACACCCCGGTGGGAAATGATCTGTTGCTGCTCACATGTGGTAAAGTTCCCCACATACTGGTATGCAGGTCAAAATCAACTGCTCTTCAGATCTTATGGGTCTCCCCTTGGGCCTGTGCACTAGTTGGGTTTGACAAAGCAAAGTGTTGACTCTGAGACTGAAACAACTGCTGCAGGGTAGAGCAGGAGCCTGGCAAAGCAGGGGGAGTGCTCCACATCCCTTTGCTTTGGTGTTTCCCAACACCCAGATAAGGGAATTTCCCCATGCTTGGGTGCCTGCCCAGCTCAGAGCAAAGTCTGCTGCAGGTGTCCAGTAATACTTACCTGAGGCAGAGGACATGAGGGAAGGACAGAGGGCACACACTGTGGTGAGCAATCAGCCACTGGCCTGAGGAACTGTGTCAATTTGTTGTTTGTAGAACACTTCTGCTGGTGGCTGATGTGTGTGGGAAAGGCTGTGAAGGCACTTGGAGGGTTGTGTAGGTGACTGCTGGGGGTCAACCACTGATCCCACCTGGAGGATTTCAGACCTTTTTTTTTTTTAATTTGCTTACTCTGTGAGGAGTCACCACTTCAACCTAATCCTCCACAGAGATGGTCAAGGACAGCTGGTACCTCTTTAAGGAGCCAGAGCTGACATGTGTGGTGGGACTTGAGGTCACTCATGTTTCCTTGAGCTTGCTACCCCAGTTCTCTCTGGATGGTGTAACTGCAGCCTCAGTGTTGCAAACCAGCAACTTACACTTGCTGCTTGGACTGAATGCTTTTGGTGGTGGCATCTGCGAGTGTCCTGAGGCTGCACTGGGAGCTGCCTGCTGGGAAAGCGTGGGAGATGTGGAGCTGTGTGAAGGGACAAGCACTGCAGTGGGACTGTGCAGGCAGCCCCCCCATGCCAAACCCAACCCAACATGTCCACTGGACAACATGGATGTCTGATTGCAAAGGTTCATTGGCTGTGGAAGATAGTGGTTTTACATCTATACAAGTCAAGAATTATTTTCTAGGTCTGTTTTAGCTAATTTTATAGAAATAAGGAGGAGGTGCTATCTGCTGGAGTGCTCACAGGGGTGGCCTGTGAAGCAGACATCCTCAGCCAGACTGTGCTTGTCACTGCTGCTGTGGAGCAAATGCCTAAAGTGTAACATTTTTCAATGTTGTCATGTGGGATAAAAGTCCATAAGGAGTCTTTGCTGCCCTGCTGGGGGCCCTCCTGCCTGCTTTAACTTGCACTTGTTCCATTGCCTCTGAGGCCTCCATCATCATCCCTCTCTCTGAAGGTCTCCTCTGTGTGACAGGCCAAGACAGGGAAGGAAAACCTGGAATTTAGTGTCAGATTTAACAGCAGAAGGTCCCATGGAGGATTTGGAGGTGTCTAGGTGGGGAGGAGGGTGAAGGTTTACTGTGATCCCTCATGCCTTTGCCAAGTCCCCAGAGGCACACTGTTTGTGAGATGGGTCTGTGGTGCAACGGTCTTTTTATTTTGGATCAGCTCTGGCTTCCCTGAAATCCAGGAGACCCTTGAAGGACTAAGGGTTGAGTTACACTGGCCATGCTCAGGCTGCCAGTACATATCCAGAGTCACATACCAGTTTCCTGCTTCTTTTCTTTCTCTGGGCCTGGGGAACCAGACAGGCACTTTCTCTGCTGGCCTTGTTCTTTTTCTTCCCTCTAACAGACGGGCACATCGAGCTCCTGGTGCTGTGCAGGACGAGCAGCAGGCGCTGGGTGCGGTGTCAGCAGTGTCCTGGCACTGATGGAGGCTGTGGAATGCTGGGCTCTCTGTCCATGGGACCACAGCCAGCCCGTGGAGGTGAGTGATGAGCTCTCGTCTGAAATGCTGCCTGCGGTTTTGGACACCCCTGGTTTGTGAGAGGGGTCAATTCCAGTGAGTCCTGGGGAGGCTGTGGAAAGGTTGGAGTGTAACAGGCTGAGGAAGTGGGAGTGTCGAGCTGGAGAAGGGTTTGGGTGGACTCTGGTGGTTGTCCAGTACCTGTGGGGAGGGTGTGGAGGCAGCGGAGCCACGCTGGTGGCAGCAGAATAAGAAACAGCGTTTGTGAACACAAATGGGTCCTGTATCGTGCTGGGTATTTCTGTCCTGTGCAGAAGCCCATCGCGGAGAGGGGGCTCGGAGCCTGATGGGTTTTCATGTACGTGAGGGTATTTAATACCTGACAGGACAAGGCCCAGAGCTGAGCTCCGCAGTGTTCCTGCCTTGAGGGGCAGAGACCCCCTCAGCCTCAGTGACCACGGGACCCTGTGACAAATTAACAGCTCCTCACGGGGGGTGGGGGGTTGCCCCCTCGCAGTCACGCTCCTCATAGCCGATGGCACGGGCAGAAGCAGCCGGGGCTCTGCGGCCGCATCCCGCCACATCCCGCTCCATGCCCGGGATGGGCCCCGGGACCCGCCGGGCCGGGGGCGCCCCGCGGGGCCGGGGGGAACCTTTCTGCGCCCTGCGGAACCTTCGCGGCGGAGGCGCCTGTTGCTGCCCGGGGGACGAGGCGGGCGCTGCGGCGGGGGGCGGCCCCGAGCGGCGGCGGGGCCCGAGAGCGGCGGAGGCGGGAGGAGGCGGCGGCGCGGCCGCAGCTCCCGGGGCGCCCGCAGCTCCCGGGGCCGCCGGGCCGCAGCCCCCGCCGGCCGCCCAGGTGAGAGCGCAGCGCTGCGGGGCCGCCGCCACAATGGGAGCGGAGCGGGCCGGGCAGGGGCGCGCCCGGGAGGCCCGCCCGCCCCGCCGGGGGTGTGCGGGGAGCGGCGGCCCGGGGTGGGCGCTGGGCGGGGGAGCGGCCCCCGAGGGGCTGGGGGTGTTCCGGGGCCGGGCGGAGGGGCAGCGCCGCCGGGCCACCCGGGGGGGCGGGTCCCGGTGCGGTGCGAGGGGCCGGGGGCTGCGGGGCTGGGCCCGCCCGGGCACCGCCGAGCCCGGCTCAGCGTCCTGCCCAGCCCCGGGCCTGGCTGTGGGGGCGCGGGGGGCTCCGCCTGCCCCCCGTACGGTGCCGGGGGTCCCGGGTCAGCCCGTCTGGCGGCGCGGTGCCGAGCCGGGGCGGCCCGGCGGGGCCCGGGCACAGCGGTTGTCACGCTCTGTGGTGGCCAAGCGGCGCTGATCGGTGGGACTGGTAAGCACGGACTGTGGGACTGCTGAACTGACGGGCAAAGTCGTTATTTGGTGCCTGTGTGAGACTTGTTGGTGAGCTTCGGAGGGGGGAGGCTCGGCGTGCAGAGCTGTTACCTCTCCTCGCCTGATCCCGTCTCTCGGCTTTTTAACTTGCTCCCTCCGAGGAAGAGTTTGCAGGTGACTTTTGCTGGTGGTTATGTGGGTGACTGGACGTTTCGGTGCTCAGGTCTGAGAGATGCTCATAAACCCCTTTGGATTCCCCTCCTGCTCTTTCATTGTTATGTGCAAAACTGGTGCTTTAAAACGTTCTTGGTACATCCCCTCAGTCTGTGTACAGGTGGGGAATTTTTATTTAGAAAAAGACCAAACAGTGAAAGTTCAGGGTTATTTTTTCCGATTTTTTTTTTATGCTGATAAGATACTAATGGTCACATTTACTTGTCTTTATAACTTTATAAATGTTGGATATCCTTTGTATGGTTATGCAAGCATCATGCTTGATGAATAATCACTTAGCCTGTAGGAAATCACTGCAGAAACTTCTGTGTTGGTTCAGGATGTTCCTGCTGCCTGGTTGGAGGTGGTAACTCCCCTTCCTGGCTTAGAGTAATGGGCCTGGTGAGTGCTCTCCTTCTGCTTCAACGCAGAATCAATTAATTTAGAATAAACAGCCTTTGTTTTGGTAGTTCTGCTCCATGGGCAGCAGCACCCAGCAGAGGAATGAAAACCAAGCAGCCTGCTTGGACCACTGCAGGTGTTCCTGGTGGGAGCTGACACAGCCTTGGTTTGCTAAGGGAGGCTTCTTTCCCCAGGTGTGGAGCTGTACACCCTGAATAGAGAGAGAACAGCACAGCTTCTTCCCCTGTGACCTTATCGGCACCAGAATCTAGGGGTTGTTCCTTGCCAGTAGGTGCTGAATGTGCCATTTACAAGAAATAAACAGTTACTGCTTTAAGGGAGAGCTGTTGTGGCTGGGTGGTGTTTTCTGGGTTGACACTGCCTCAGAGTGAGCACCACCTTCTCCCAAAAAAGCTCTGAGGGTTTAGTCTGTGTTCCACTTGTACTGCACCCAGTTAACCAGAAACTTCTGTGTCTCTGAAACTTGGAATTCCAGATTTGATGTTCACGAGTATTGCAGATCCTGGATGGGAACATCCTGTGGTCTTTTGAGGAGAAGAACCAAGCAACGTGGTTTTTGTCTCATCTCAACAGCGGTTGCATTCTAGTGAAGATTTGTAAGGTATAACCTGGCATAGAAGATTGTAACAGAACGTTTGTGGTGTTCTCCGGCATCCAAGTTGATGTTGCAGAACAGTTCAGGCTGGAAAGGGCCTCAGGAGGTGTCTAGTCCAACCTGCTGCTCAGAGCAGGATCTACACCAAGTTCAGAGTGGGATTTTGTTCATTCAGGTCTTAAACCCTCCAAAGGCAAAAGTTCATCAGTCTCTGTGTCCCTGTTCCGATGCTTGACTGTCCCCTCCAGGAAGAATCTCCTCTCTAGGCCAGGTCACCACCTCCACCGTTGTACTCTGTGTTTCATGTCCCACTGTGTGTCTCTGTGCACAGTCTGTGACTTCTTGATGGCCTCCATGTAGGTGTGGGAGAGCTGCACATAGTGTCTCCAATGGGTCTGGAAAGTGCTGAGTGAAAGGGAGTCATGTTTTCCCTGGGTCAGGGTGGCTGTGCTCCTGCCCATACAGCCCAGAGTGCTGTTAGCCTGTACAGCTGCCAGGGTGCACTGCTGGTTACGTTTCCTGAGTGCAGGTACAGGTGTGTGCATGGATGGGTTTGTGCACACACACAAATCACACCCACATCAGGTGGGAGCTGATGTTTGTCACCCTCCTGCTGTGCAGCTCTGGAAGGAGCCTCGTTGGTGTGTACACGTGTGTGTGTGTGTGTGTGTGTGTGTACACAGATGTCAAATCACACCTGCAGCACTGAGCAGTAGTTTTTCCACCCTTTTCCTCATATGTCTCTAGTGGTGACTGTGGGCTCCTTGGCCATTCCTAACTCTTGTGCTGTCACATGTACCCTGGCTGGTTGTGCCTCCCAGCCTGCAGGTCTGGCTGTTGTGTTGCCTTCACTTTGTTTCTCAAAATTTTGTTGTTTCAAACGCTTCTTTGTGATGTATCAAGTTACGGTGCTAGGAAGGGAGTGGCAGTGGAGTGAAGCTTTTCCCGTGGGGATTGATTTGAATCCCATTGGATCAACTTCAAATCCAGAATGTAACAACGTAGGAAGTGTGTTTTCAAATATGGTTGTTTATGGGTGAGAGTTAAATGAAACATTTAGGTACAATATTGTTAAGAATGCAATTAGTTGCAGTGCAACTAATGTTTGTGTAATTTCTTTGAACTTGTTTCCTTCAGGTGCTTAGGAGTTTTTGGGAAACTGTAACTGTAGGATAAATATTCTCTGTTAACAAGGTCTCTTATTTTAAATTTCATTCTGGAGAACTTGGTTCCTGCAGAGGTAAAAGTACCAATTGCTATTCCTAGATCCTTGGTACAGATATAATTTTGAGATGTGTGTTTTCTGCTTACACAGAATAATTTCTGCATTATATTTTCCTGATTGTCAAGTATGTTGAGTTAATTACAGATGAATTTGTTTCAGAGAATGCTCATCTCAAGATGGGAATTTGTTGTGTTTAAGCAACATTTGTAGCTACATAAAAATAAAAGAATTTATAAAGAGCTGTGGTTTCCCCTGCCTCCCAGGTTGGCACTTATTAAGAACTTTCACCAGCACAGAAGAAGTCAATGTTTAAGTTTGGACTTGTAGAATAACATGTGTAAATCTGATATTTAGGTAATTTGAAACAATGAATGAAAATTTAATTTCTAGTTAACTTCTAGAAATCTTACCCTTAATTTTCTAGAACTTTGTAGAAACAGAGTCTTAAAGATGAAGGGGAATATTAAAGGAACACCATTCGTTGTTTGAGAAAGGGACAGAATTAACTGATGAAATCGCATGTCATTACATATGGGGAGAAGAGGGAATTACAGGTAGCCATAAGAAGGGAAAAATTGTTAAATGGGCACCTTTAGAAGCTGGTTGGACTTATGAGAATATGGTAGTGTTGTTTTGTAGGTTGTTTTTTGAAGTCATCATTCTTTTAAACTAGCTAGCTAATGGCATCTCATTCTAAGTAATACTAAGTTACTGATCAGTATTTTGTATGTGATAACCAGCAAATGCCATCTGCACATGTTTTCTGGCAAAATTAGTATACCTGAAGTTGAAACAAGTTTTGAGAAGGGGAGGAGGGGGGAAGATGAAAAAATATATATTGCTTTCAGCTATGCAGATATAAAACTACATAAGAATAACAAGATTTGTTACTTTGAAAAATACTTTGAAGTATAGAATATAGGCTTTCAGAAATTCTTGAAGATCAGACATACCATTGACTCAATTTTATGTCTGATGTGGAATAGCAGAATTTGAGTCCTGTGAGCGAGGCTGATTCAGTGCTATGGCAATCTCAGAGCAGCTGTGATAATTGAAATCGTGTTCTTGCTCAGTGGTAATGATGGAGTTGGGGTCAGTCTGACACCTCCAAAAATCTTGTGGCATTTTGAAGGTAACTAGAACTCACTTGAATTGTTACATCACTTAAATTTAATAGCGGCATTTCAGCATGCTCTAAAATGTGCAGGTAGGAACAGTGATTTGAAGCCCTCTGGGGTGGCCTGTCAGCTTGTCCCAGAGCTGCTGTTCTGAGGGTGTACCTGCAAGTTGAAATGCACAAGCAAAGGCAGGAAGAATGATCCAACTCGGGTTTTAGTGACAGCTGGTTATTCAAACATCAGAAAAGACATAAAGGCTGGCATGCACTTATCTGGAGGAAGTATTGATTCTGTGCTGGAGAAAAGTGCTGAATAACTTCATGACTGAAGGCATCATTCAAAGATGCAGAAATCTTTAGGGGAAGTCTTTTAGCCAGTTGCTTCAAAACAAAGCTGAAGGACTCTGTTAGATGCTATCAGTGTGGCTTGTGGTATAAACACGGAGTGCAGCGTTCAAACCATGTAAGCAGTACCCTCTGTTACTGCCCTAAATCCTGGGAGGAGTTTCTGAGCTGCAAAGTGCAGTTACCATTGCCTTCTCAGACAGCTGTTTAAAATGGAGAAGAGTTGATGAGATGAACCTGCCTCTTGCTGATCTGACTCAAGTGACTCTCCTCCTCTCCACGTGCACGCACAGTGGCACTGGTAGGAGCCTTAGTAAGTGGCACTGGCACAAAACACTTTCTGCTGCTGTACCTGAAATGTCAAGCCAAGAATTAAGCACATTAACAGAATTTCTCTTCTGCCACTGTAACTGGTTCTATGCTGGTGGACTTTTTTCTGGCAGATAAGTAGAAAATCAAAGTTGGAAAAGCTCAATGTACCCATGTGCTCTCCTGTGTTACAAGCACTTCGAAACTTAGGCTGAGCACCAGGAGGACTTTGATCGAGGCCTCACATGCAAAACAACACTCTTTATATAAGAAAGCCTAAAGAGAGGCACTAAACTTATAAAAGCAATTAACGGGGTTTTGCAGTGATTTGGCAGATCACAGGCAGATAACTTTACTCCGGCTTCTCTGTTGCAAACCAGCTTGATCTAATTAACAAAGAACTGGAGCTATACAAAGGCAGAATTGGTTACAGAATGTGCAGAACCTGGCTGATCAGGTACAAGGAGTTTCTAGGGCAAGCACAGTATGGGAAATAATTGAAATGTGGTGGAAGTAACATAATCTTGACTTTTAGTTTCTTCCCTTCACAGTGAAAATTTTTACTTCAAACTTTAACTTGTGAAGGAAACTTTTCTAGCCCAACAGAACTGTGGAAATGACATTTTAGAGACATGGCAATTAATCAAAGATTTTCTGTAGTCTCTGAGAAACTCAAGTCTTATCTAGGACATCAGCATCAATTAAGTGTGGGTTATTATATTTGAAGTTGTTGAATCCAGAATAAATAGGTTGTTGAAGTGTATCGATCTCAGGTGAATTGCTGTAGCTGTTTGTTGCACCCAAAGGCTAATACAACAACCAACCAACCAAACCCCAAACCAGCCAAAATCCATGGGCCTGACAAAGCCTGGAAAGGGACTGTGGAGCAGAGAGGCTCATACTGCCTGCTGAGTCAACTTGGAAGATAGGATGTTACTCGAAAAGGACTTGATTGAGGAGGGCTGGTGGTAGGATTTACTTAAAATTAGTGAAGTAAAGGAAACTGTTACATGGCTGGTGAGTGGCAGTACTCTGGAAGACCAAAAAATCATAATTAAAGCTCTTGTATCAAAAATACCTTACAAATGGGATTTGTGTGGTAATTGTATTCCCATGCCTGCCTCAGTCAATGAGAGTGTTGTTGAGAAGTGAATCTTGTTCAACAGATACAGTGTCATGTATGATCTGTGAGTCAAAACCTAGATTAAAAATAGTAGATGTGGAAAGTAGAATATGAATGGAGTATTTTTCAGGGATTTGTAGTAGGTCCATGGCTTTGTAGTATTTTTATCAGTGGCCTGGAAGAAAACATGAAATTAGAGCTGTTCAAATTTGTGGATTATGTAAAGGTTGTGCCTGGGTGGTGAAGCATGAAGAAGGAACGGCAGCTGTACAGTGTCCTCTGAGTTGTTTGGGTAACTGGGTCTAATATGGCCAAATATGTTTTTATAGAGCTGGAGCACAACCTTATGCTTGTTGTGGGAAAGACTGGAGGCTGTAGGTTTGGAATACAGAGTTGTGCTTCCAGAAACCAGTGACCTTGGAAAGGGCAGCAGGAGCAGAGCAGATATATGGCAGTATGTGCATCCTCAGCTAATGTACATCCATAAGGACAGAGGTGAAATCAGATGAGGGGTGTTTTGATGAAGTTTAAAGTTAGTGTTTTTAGAGAGATGTTCAAAAGCAACAAAGATATAGTGTTCAATGTTGCTTGGGTGATTAAATCGCTCATTAGAAAACTACTTCTTAGTGCTCAGTTGGTTTAGCTTATCACTGGGTATTTAAAAGTTTCTCAATTTTCTTTGGGCAGAATAGGCTGTGTACCAAAGGGCTCTTTAATTTAGTGGAAAAAGATAGGATAGCAGCCAGTGCCTGGAAGTTAAAAAGATTATTTCAAATTAGGAAAAAGGCACAGATTGTTAACAATGAACGTGATCAGCCACTGAAGGCATTAGGAAGATGCTTGTAAGTATTAAGGGGAATTAGGATGTCTCCATCTCTCAAAGTCATCAAGTCAGGATGGAGTATCATTTGAAATATATGCATGAGGAAATGCACTGTACATGTAGGAGTGTACCTGCCACCATACAGGTGCAGGAGCATTTGCACATGCTGAACTGATCTCACCCAGTTGTGTTCAGACCAGGCCTCCCTTCCTGCCCCTGCCTAGAGTTAGTCAAGTGATCTGATGATGATAGTTGTTCGTTTATAGCACTCCTTTAAATCTGTTAAGTATACCTTTTCTCTCAAGGGAATAAATGTGCTCGTAAGAGCCATGTACTTAAATGAAACAAAATGTTTCTGATCTGTGTTTTCCCAATCTTTTTCCTCAAAGAATCTGATAATGTGCTCTCAAGAAGTTTACTCCAGTAGTGAGTAGTCATTACATTTGGAAAAAAATGTTTTTTCATTGGGGAAGAAATTGTATGTGCTCTTGCTGTGGCACAGGTAGCTCTGGGTGTGAATGAGTAAGGATGCAGTGTCTTCTCTGTCTCTGCTGGTACAAAACCAGTGTTTTCCTTGTCCAGCAAAGGAGTGGTTTCTGTTTTGTCCTGCCTGCCAAAGTGGTGAAGGACCATAGAGAGGAAAAAAGCTGTGAGTCCTCTCCTGCCTTGGCCATTAGGGAGAGGATTGATTGCCTGTGGGTTCACAGTGGCCCATCGGGACCGCTGGTTTGGGATGTTTTCCTAAACCCTTCTGGAAGTACGATGGGAGCCTGTCTGGTCGTGACAGCAACTGATGCCTGGTAGGCACCTTTCCAGATATCCTGATCTTTTCCCCATCACAGGATGAGTGCATGCCCAGTCATATGTCAGAGGAAGGGCCGTGGGAAATACAGGAGCTGGGTGCTCTGCTCCTGGCAGGTTGTCGCTGGATGGCCTTTTCCTCAGGTGCTCCCTTGGCTTCCGTAGGGAACGGGCATGTGCATCAACAGCCCTTGTGCAGAAAGGATGTTTCCAGCAAGCACCAGATGTAATATGTCTGTTCAGGACCTCTGTTTTTGGGGAAGGGTTGGCACTATAGCAGATTACTTCTTTTGTCACCAGAAGAGACTGTCCTGCTCAAAGAAGTTACCTCCTCGCAGCATTTTCCAGCCAAGTGCTACCTTTCCCCCTCTGTTGCTTATTTTACTATTTCATCAAGGCAGGCAAGGTCTCGTATTCTTTTCTTTGCACTCTTGAGCTGGCCTGTGCAGGAAGGCTTAGAGATAAAATCCTTTTGTTGTGGGAAGCTGTTTATATTTTAATCTTTGAATTTCCTTACATTTTGGAGGGGGTGTATCTCCCCTGCATCTCTCACTCTCATTATTATCATCTTGTCTGACCCATTTTGCTGACAAAGAGAAGTCAGTGAAGAGAGACAGAAGTGGTTATAACTGAACAGTTTTTTGCTTGCAGTCTTACAATGACTCCACTTTTTCTTTTTTAATTTTTTTTTTTAAGTGATCTGCTGGCTTGTTTTTGCAGTTGCTTTTTTGGTAGGGAAGATTGAAGGTGAACAGAGTTAATCATCCAGGAGTCTGGATAAGATTTTGGGGAAAGATTGTAGAACTTAGGAGATAAAGATTTGTGTTTTTTCTACTTCATTTTGTCTTGCTGTGCTGGAACTCCTCCTACATCTGATATCAGACAAGTATCTTTCTCATGGCTGCTGAGGGGACCTGTCTCTTCTTTCCTCACCTGCATCTTTGCTTGGCTGTGACGTTGTTTAGTATAAGCTGTAAAATATGAAAAAGTTTACCTGTGGCCTTGATCAGAAAATTGAGACCAGGGGTTTCTGGAGGGGCAACTTCTTTCTTGTGAGAAGAAAGGATAAGAGAAGACTTTTAGGACTTCATGCCAAGGGTAATTATGCCTCCTTGAACTGTTAGAGTGAAGTTGTAGTGCTGAGGGGAACAAGCACAAAGCAAGCAGGGGATGTGCATGAGAGGCTTCATATACTAATATGTATTTATGATCAGAACTCCACAGTGGCTCTTGGTTGCATCTTGGGGAAAGGTCTATGTTCTAGGACAGCCCAGGAATATCTACTTATCCCAGACATAATAAGATACAGCATAAAACCAAAGAAAGGCAGAGGGCTGAAACAAGTGATTTGTTTATTTAGGTACTAATAATTAGCCCTTGCTCTCAAGCAAGGGTATCATGACCAAAGCAAATTCCACTTCATGAGCTTAAAGAAATTACCTATTTGTTCTCATGGTGCAGATTGCATCACTTCCCTTTGTCATCCCATAGAGCTGTTCCTTTAACAAGTCCTGCCTGAGTGCCTTCAGGAGGGGACCTGCCCTGACCCAGGGAAATTTCTGTCAGTGCTAGTTATGAGTTTCTCGAGGTCAGGGCAGCTTATCTTCTTGCTCCCTAGAACAGAGCCATGTCCTGTCTTTGCCCACATGTAACTGCAAGGACCCCTTCACACAGGCTCTCACTAAACATGTTACATGAGGAGGTCTGTGGGTATTTTACTTTGAGCTCTGAGCAGTTTAGAAGTATTTGCTCTGGGGAGAGATGTGCACAGCAAGGGTGTCTGACTGCATGATGTAATTTATGATTCTTTTGCCCTTTGAGTGGCAATTGCGTTGATTTTTCAATTAAAAGAGCCCAGCAAAATGAACTTCAGAAATAAATACCTCTACACAAACCACAAAGTGATGCCATGACTATTTAAAGAAAGGGACAACTGAGAAGATTAAGTCTGGAAATGTTCATGTTTCAGCTCGAATACATGCACCATCCTTTTGGTTGGTGTTTGTGTCAAAGGCAAGGAAGCTTTGTCACAAAGACCATCACTTTCTCAAACCAAAACACTGTCTGTGCCCTTTACTGGAGCAGTGTCTGGCTGCCAAGAGCATGGCCCTGGTGACAGTGACTCCAGCTTGGACAGCCCAAACCCAGGGCTGCATATTCCCACCCTTTCACTGTTTTTTCCCTTTGTGCCTGCACAGCTGTTCTTGCAGCTTCGTAGTAAATCACATTTGGGAATGGAATTTTGCTTCCAGGTAGTTTTTCAGGTGAATCAGTTTGGTGTCCAGCCACGAGAGTTGTGCTGGCACAGTGTGGGAGCGGTGTGTGAGTGGGAAAGAGCAGCTGCTACCGAGAGTGTGTTCAAGGCCCGAGAGGCTGCAGTCAGCAAGAGGGAAAATGGGTAATTTAATCAAGGCCAAATGTTTATTACCCTTCTGGTGCCTGTGAAATCTGAAAACTGTCTGTCAATGTCAAGGCATGTCTCTGTCTCTCTAATTGGTGAGATTAGGATCAGATTTTGGTTGCCATCTTCTGTTTGTTGCGCTCTTTTATTCAGTCTTTGCATTAATTATTTGCATCACTTGCTGATGAAAGTGAAAGGAACAGCATTCCTGGTGTAATGTAACTGTCCAGAGGTTTCATTACTCTTACAGCATCTTGTGTGAAAAGGCAGCTGGCTGCAGCTTCTCCTTTCCAGAAATAGTGCAAGAGCTGTATATTCATTCCTTAGAAAAAAGTGCCAGGGTTATGGAATGCACCTCAGCAACTAAACACAACCTTCCGGGCATAGGAAGTGAGAAAAATCAGCTTGTGTTTGCAGGGGATGTTGGGGTGGGGGAGGTATCAGGAACAAAGAATATTTTCTTAAATCAAGAAGTTGTTGTAGGAGTGGTGTCATCAGTTTGGGTTTAAAGTTCCTTGTCCGTAGGTGTCAAGAAATTGAGGGAGCAGGACCAAAAAGTAAACCTTATGGAACCAGCACCTTTCAATGCTTAGTGTGTGAAGTGTCCTGCAGGCTCTAACCTTGAAAACCAGGTGTCAGGGTGACTGTTGTGTGGAATAGTTACTGATTTTGAGATCAGATATTTGGGGAAAAGCTGCTACCCCAGAAGAGAAGGGGTTTTTTTTTATTTTCTCTCAATCTTGGGATGTGGTCCAGTTATCTGTGGAGGAGAATTTCCTGGGGAAGCTTTTGCGGTGGGGGGTTGGAAGCTCTTAACTCTGGACAATGCATAATATGATTTACCCTAGCCAGCATTTTAAAGTTTCTGTCCACTGCAACTTCACATCCTGTTCTCCAATGAATGGGAGTAGGTCTTTATTAGGTGATCTGAATTTGTTTATTCTATAATGACAATGGTTAACTACTTGAGAGAAATAAGACCCAGATAATGAGTAGAGAACACTGAGGAAGTGGGTGATCTGCTTAGTCATGCACTCTGTAGGAAAATACTTTTGGGTTGTTGTTTTTTTTTTTCCTGTTTCTCCCTTAAAAAATAATTTAGATATGCCTTTTTCTTCTTTCTGTACTTACCATAGCACTAATGAAAAACAAGAGAGGAGATCTTATATTTCAATTAAATCAATACTTCTGGTCAGTGAAATGCTTATTTTAACAGAGTGAGATACAGAGCTGGTAGCCTCTGTGCTAGTGTGGAACCTCTTTGTGAATATCTGTCCTTTTATTGTGATAAGAAGGTGCATCCTCCAGAAAGTCTTTAACTTCCATCATTTACCTCTTTCATTCCTAGCAGAATGAATGAAGTTGATTGAGATTTTACAGCATTGACAGTAAGTCTTCTCTGCAAGTGCCATGTAACCAGTTTTCTCTGTTAAAGAATGTTACTAATTGTAGCCAGAATCTCCCATCAAACCAAGAGTTGTAGTTACTGTTTAAATTTCTTACTTCAGCCCAAATCAATAGTGGTCAAGAATTTCTACAATTAGACAAATGGGCAGGTTCAGTAAAGTGAGTGGGTGAAAAATTCAGTGGCTAAGCCTAGAGTAGTGGGAATGGTGCCACATCCCACTGGTGACCCGTCACTAGAGGGGTTCCCAAGGGCTCAGTCCTGGGTCCAGTCCTGTTTAATATCTGTATCGATGACCTGGGTGAGGGGGTCGAGTGTACCCTCAGTGAGTTTGCAGATGACAAGTTGGGCAGGAGGGTTGATGTGTTGGGGGGCAGGAAAGCTCTGCAGAGGGGCCTGGACAGGCTGGATCCATGGGCTGAGACCAATGGTATGAGGTTCAACACGATCAAGTGCTGGGTTCTGCACTTGGGTCACAACAACCCCAGGGAGAGCTACAGGCTGGGGCAGAGTAGCTGGAAAGGACCTGGGGGTGCTGGTCACAGCAGCTGAACATAAGCCAAGATATGCCCAGGTGGGCAAGAGGGTCAGTGGCATCCTGGCTTGGATCAGCAATAGTGTGGTCAGCAGGGCCAGAGCAGTGACTGTCTCCCTGTGCTGGGCACTGGTGAGGCCACACCTCAAATCCTGGGTTCAGTTTTGGGCCCCTCACTACAAGAAGGACATTGAGGTGCTGGAGTGTGTCCAGGGAAGGGCAATGGAGCTGGGGAAGGACCTGGAGCACAAGTCTGATGAGGAGCAGCTGAGGGAGCTGGGGGGGCTCAGCCTGGAGAAAAAGAGGCTCAGAGGGGACCTTCTTACTCTCTACAACTCCCTGAAAGGAGAGTGGAGCCAGGTGGGGGTAAGTCTCTTTTCTCAGATAACAAGGGACAGGACAAGAGGAAATGGCCTCAAGTTGTGCCAGGGGAGGTTTAGATCAGATATTAGGAAAGATTTCATGGAAAGGGGTTGTCAAGCATTGGAACAGGCTGCCCAGGGAAGTGCAGGTTTTTATTTTATTTAAAAGACATGTTGATGTGGCACATAAGGACATGTTTTAGTAGTGACCTTGGCAGTGCTGTGTTAATGCTTGGACCTGGTGATCTTAGAGTTCTTTTCCAACCTAAAAAATTCTATGATTTTATGACTTAGCAACCTTGATTCAAGAATACTAATAATTCACTAATCCAACTAATAATTGAAAAGGAGGGGAGAAAAAATAGAGATGAGGCAAGAAATTCCATCCCTGTTGTGTTTTGGGAGGTATCAGCAGCTGAGTGAAGGGATGCTGACTTCTTACAACATGTGGTCACCTTCACTGGGGATAACAAGTCAAGAGGACACAAGAAGACCTGGCTTTCCTGCTCTTCCCTCTGTACTTGCTCACTGGGCACGGCTGCCAGTCAAGCAGCACTTGCAAATGAGCTTTGATGGAAAAAGTGGTCTTTTGGGGAAAGCACTTGACTGAGACTTGCACTTAACTTTGAAAGAATACCTGAAAGGTTGTGGTTTTTTGAAGATCACAGCTGAATGCTCTTTGTCATCCTGCTTCTGAATCTTGGAAACATAACATTTTGGGTTCTGCATGGGCACGAATATACAGTATTGTCTGTTCAGGGAGAACAAGTACTGCAAAAGACATTGCTAGCATTAATGAAAGTTAAGTGAATTTATACATTTGGGAGACAGTGACATTTTTACTCTGAAAGAGTTGTGTCTTGTAACCAGCAGCTACTTCTAGATGACTGTTGTGGTGCTTATTCACCATACAGTGTTTTATAGGAATTTGTTAATGTGTCCCTTTTCAATTGCATCTTCCTGTCTTAACATTTGGATATGCTTATGACTGTAGGTGATGGTAGTTAATGTCCTATTTAGCATAAATTGGGACAGGACAAGTGGGTATGTTTACCAAAATCCCACAGGTTATATTATCCTTCTGTTAATATTTGTGTGTCTCCTTAGCCCAACTTGCACTGTGCTGTTTTAAAGCTCTTTTGGAAGTAAGCTTAAGTATGTAGAGTCATATACTCATAATTTTACAAGCTGAAAATGTCATCTGCATATCATGAGACTCATAGCTCAGGTTCTTTTGTGAAACAATACTTATTATCTCTAATTGGGGTGATTTTTCTGTGTGCATGCAAACGATCCCCTGAGCAGTGTGTCGGGTTGTTTGTGCTCTATGGGGAGAGGCAATAAGCTGCATTCTTTTCCCTTCCAGGCCTATCCAAACCATTGGGAAGTTTTCAGCCAGCAAAACACAACCAAAGTGATGTTTCCATTACTAAGGGCAGAACCACAGGAGGCTATTTCGTCCAGTTGCTTTCCCTGTGAGCTGCCTGTAGTGTCAATCTTAGGTGTTATCAAAGCAAATGTATTTGTGCAGGATGGATAAGGATCAATGTGTATTTCATTTTGACCTGTATAGTAGGAAAGGCAAAGATCAACAGGTTTTGGTGGCTTTGTTTTCAAAACTATCAGAAGAATGACCATTTCAAGTGGCACTTAATGTTTTAGTTTTTCCAGCACTGTGCAATGTTGAGGGAGGGAATGACTGTTGGAGGGAATGACTCTGAAAGAAACCCATGTTTAGGACAAATTTGAATCCTCTGATGGATTTTTAATCTACACTGGCATTAAATAAAGATTAGTTCAATGTCTGATTGCTTGACTGTAACTTAGGTCTAACATATGCTAATTGTCATCTTCATATCATGTGAGTTCGAAACTTTTTATTTCCATTTCTTTCTACTTCAGGGTTTCCTGGTTTTCTTCTTTCTTTTTTTTCCCCTTGTTTTCTTTGGTAAACTGTAGGTGGCATAAGTAATGCTTCCTCATCCCTAGTGTAATTATTGTTGCTGGAGGTGGGGTAAGGAATAAAGAGGAACAGACCTATGTGGAATTCTTCCTTTTCCTAAAAACTGCATGAACCAGAACCTCAGGTTTTAAGTCCAGTTCTGAAGAGGGAGAGAGATGACGCATCAAAACCAAACTCCCAGACCTCCGTGACTGTTTGTGCTGAAATGCAGAGCTATGACTAAAGGCAGAGCTCAGTTGTGTTTACTTTGTGATCTTCCAATGACAGTGTGCAGTGTGACTGGCGCCTGCCTCACAGGGGATGGTGGGCTGCCCTGGACTGCTGCTGATGGAAAGCTCATTTCCTGAGCAGGGACACAGTCACAGGCAGTGAATCACTCCCCTGTAAGGAAATGTGCTTCTCCAGGAGGCAAAGAAAGAAGAGTATGTGGATGGGGTGATACTGAGAAAATAGGAGAGAATCAGGCCTTTTAATGTCATGAAAACTTGCAATTGTTCTCATTCTGAAAGATGAAAACATTGTTTATGAGCTATCCCAGCCTGTTTCTGTGGGATTCCCTTCAAGGAGGTGAGCCATAATGTTCAGATATCTCAATGACCAAAGCCATAGCTCTTGTTCAAGTAGTGACAGTGCCTGATCTTTCCTTGAGAGGGGATTAGCTCCAAGCCTTTTCCCTCCTTTCTGTTCCACTGTTTATGTAATTTAGTCTTGATTTATTACATAACTTCTTCTCTGGCACCTATGTATAACAAGAGCTTAAACTCCTAGAGGGATCTTTCAGCTATCTGGATCTTCCCCTGCTTGTGGGAATTGGCTCATGTCTTGACATGGTTTGGGTGTTTGCAAGGAGAAGGCTTGGCACACCTCTGCCATGAACTGAGTCTTCAACTCTGTCTTTTGGAATATGGCAATCATTATCACTAGTGCAGGGTAGGGAAATTTACCCCAAATTAATCTGCTATGTAAAATGCATCGAACATAATTTGGAATTCTGGCATGCTGTGCCCTACTATTGAGTCTTCCCCATAATTTGAAATATTTTCGTGGGGTTTTACTCCTCTCATAGGTCTTCGTTGCTTTTCTGTAGTTGTAGCACCATGGGCAAAACCTATACAAGCACACTTAGAAGTGTCTTTTATGTTGAAATGCTGTTTGCTTTGAAAGCAGAAACAGTGATTGGAGAAGGGAAGTTTCCTTTCCCCCATTTTTTCTTTATCAGGGAATGCAAATGCCATTTATATAGAAGCTGGCAAAGCTAAAAACATAAATGGAAATTCTGTGAAGTAAGAGACGAAATTTTCATTATTTTGTGATGGTGATAATCCAGATGAATATCAGTAATTAGTGGAAGCAAAACCAATCACATGCTTCTTACCTCAGGTAGCCTGAATTTTTGTGCAGTACTAATCAAACTGCTCTTCTATGGTGAGTCACTAGTGAGGACACTTCAGATTTTCAAAGGAAAGAGTTGATTTATGGGAAGTCAGTTTCTGCTTTAATAGAGTAAATAGAAATGCTCTTAAAAACAATGCAACATTTTATATATACAAACAAAAAGCAGTTTACCCATTTCTGCTGGCTCTGTCCGGAGGTGAGGAGCCTCACGAGGTCCGCGGGGAAGGAAACACTGGCACCTTGGGAAGAGTTCAGGTTTGCTGTGGAGGTTGCAAAATGTTGACACTGTTGGCAGAGGGGTGTTCCCGCATCCCTTGTGGACCGCGGGAGAGGAGGACCCTGAGGCTGGGGGCGGCTCCCGCGGCAGGTGATGGACGTGGCCGGGATGTGCCGCGTTGTGTGAGGATCCGCAGATGCTGCCATTGACTCGCGCTGGCTCTTTTTGTTCGGCTCGCAGTGGGAGCCAGGCCTTATGTAATGTTCATTGTCACAGTCTCCGTTCCAGCACTGTCATGTCAGCAGAGGGGAAGGATTAGCTCTCCCTTTTCTTTATGGGTTGGTTTTAAGATTTTTTTTCTTTCCTTTCTCCCACCCTTTCTTGCAGCAGCTTTTGTTGTTTTTGTTGGGAGGGAACAGCCAGTTTCAGGCTGGGTCTGGTTTTGGGGTGCCTTTTAGGAGGGAGACTGTTAACCTAGAGAGAATAAAAGAGCAGGTCCTGCAACTCTCCCAAAACTGATATATGGATGTGTTTTTTTAAAGCAGTCTGTTATTTTTTTCCTCTATATTCCTGCTCCCCATAAATCACAGTGGGCTCCTTAATACTCATGTCCAGTGTGGGTGAAGACTAGATGCATTGTCCTATATTTATGTGGGGTGGGGAGAAGCACACTTGCCTTCCTCAGAAAGGCGGTCCAGGCCAAGCAGATGCTCCCCAATTTATGATTTTCCAGGCTGCTTCTTTCTCCCTCAGTTTAATATTCCTGTGGAAAACACATCACTTAGAGGGGATCAATGCCACTTAGTTTTGTTGCAATTTGAACAAGATGAAAAGGAGAATTGTTTTCTTCCTTCCCAGCCAGCAGCGTGTGGCCACCAGTTAGCTGTGAGTCACAGCTGAAAAACTGTGCTTCTTGAGTCTCAACAGTCTCAGGCTGTGAAGGAAGAAGGGATTTAAATCACGAAGTAATCAATTAAGGATGGCTTTAAATGTGATTTGTGGAAGTTATTCCTGGGGGAAAGAAGTTCCTGTTGATTTTTCAGTAAACACTCGTTTGCTTTGTTAAAAGCATATAGGGGATCTGGTGGACTGGTATTAGTCAGTAACACTGATTCTTTTTGGGAAAATATTTATCCTTTTAAGTGATTCCCCCCCCCCCCCCCCCGCCATTTTTTACATGATCATGTAATAGAAGCGTTAATATGTTACATAACAGAAATTAGAGAAATTATAGTGTTTGTTAGAATCAAACTGTCCAAACCCACTGATCTTGGGTTTATTTCTTGGTAGATTCTTAAATTGAACAGAGAAGTATTAATTATTTTGCAATAACATTGCAAGTTATTACTTGCAAACTGTTACAAGATTTTCTGTCATACAGAGAAGCTTAAGCTCATGGCTTCTTTAGTGATACATCTGTGTGCTTTATAATAATGTTCCATTAGTTACTGAAGGCTGCCTGTAAGGTGCCAAAACGGTGCTAGCAGTGATTTAGCAAAAAGATGAGACTTCCCCTGAGGAGCCAGCAGTTACCTTCATACACATCCAGTTTGGAGTGTTTGTGTGTGAGCTGAGAGTATTGAGAGGAATTCTGTGGCCCCAACCAACCATTTTACTTTTTACTGCCAAACAAAAAAGGAAAACAGTTAAAGGAAATTATTATTACCATGAAACATGACTGTACAGCAGAGACTGGAGAGCATTATGCAGCACTGACTTAGAAGTACCTGGTTTTATTAAACTGTCTGTGCAAATCCTCTTGTGGTTTGCCAGCGTGCTTGATTCTGTTTCTATGGCCAGGCACCACAATGGCCAACATGAAGTCTTGATTATAAAACAGGTTTTAAGGGACAAATCTTGATGAGCCCCAGATATTGGGCTTGGCTGGAGGTTGGGGAGGTAATGGAATCCTCTTTACTGTTCAGCGGTGGAGTGGCATTAGTGTTAAACCTGCCCTTTGTGAAGGGATTTGTATGGGATGGATGTGTGTACTTGGGAATGAGCATGTCCTGTGCCTGAATCACTTGTGTCACATCAGGGAAAGAGCTGCTGTAAAGTCACTTTGGCTTCTGTGGCTTCCTGTAGGTGCAGGGGAACCCTGCTTCTCCTTCTCAGGTGGGGAAGGACTCCAGTCTGCTCTTCCTGCTTCCTTACTTTTTACTCAATGGTATTTGTAATAATCCATTAAATAATGGTTTAATATTTATAGTGCTGGTGAGTCCTTAGGTGAAGGTGATGCACAGAAGTGGCCCAAGTCCCCACACCTCCTGATGTTTGCTGTTTCACCTCAGAGTTTGGCTCGTGGCATGCGTGACCCTGCTGTGAACAACTGTCATGTAGAGGGGAAAAAGTTGCTTGCACATTTCTCCCTCAACTTCATATGTAAAGAAATGACTTTAAAGCTTTGCAGAGTGAAAGACAAACATGAGAACAACAGATTTGTGTCCAAATTTGCAAGGCTTCTTCATCCAGAACTGGGCCTCCTTTTTGTGCTGAGGAGGAGGCAGTCATCACCACATGGTATTTACTTACTATCTGAAATGTTCTACCTTAAAAAACCAGAGCTCAAAAAACTTCAGAACTATTTTTATCTTTGTTGAAAGACAGGACATAATACATGAGAGAGGCTGTCTTGGATGTTAATTTGATGTGCAGTTGATTGCAGGATTTAACTTCCTGGGTAGGATAAACATGACAGCTCTTTTCTCCTCCTTGAGTAAGCAAGAGGAATTTCTCAGTGTTTTCCCCTAATATCCCACCCTGGTTTCTCAGCAGCCTCACCAGGTGCTGAGGCACTGTACTGTAAGGGTGTCTGGCTGTCTGTAAGGATGATGCAGTGGGATTGATGTGTGTTTCTTGGGGCTGTCACCCTCCTCATGGCACACATCCTGCTTGGGGGGGGCAGCTCCTGTCCTTTGGCAGGGCAGGGGCTCCAGTGTGGCACAGCCTAAGAGTCCAGTTGCAGGTAATCAGTTTATCTCTCTCAAAGTGCCCTTCCTGCAGCGATTAAACGTTGAGCACAGTGTGCCTGCATGTGCAAAGGCAGGAGATGGGGCAGGTTGGAATAACTCAGCCATAAAACAGTAGCAGCAGCTACAATCTGGCCCTGTTGTGTAATTCCCCTTGGTGGGAGGCTCTGAACTGGGTCAGATCGGTGTGAGAAACGAGGGCAGTCTCTGGGCTGTGTCCCATGTACTTGCTCCCTGCTCCCAGTGCCACCAGGCAGGGTGGGATGGGAGCCCTCCCGAGACCAGGCTCGGGCAATGCCGAGTGGAGCTGCCAGAGCCCAGGAGCAGGGAGGGAGGCAGGAAGACAGGCAGCACCACGACAATAGGCACAGAGGAGTTAACCATCTTTGTTTCACCCAGCTTCTGCAAGATTTAATTAAGTCTTTTCAAAAGCTTCTGTTAACTCTCCTGCATATGGCTGGGGCTGCGAGCGGGTGTCAGGAGTTGGCTTATACAGAACGTGTATTTACTGCTAAACAAAAATAAAGCTTAGATTTGAGCCCTTTTGTACTCCAGTTTGAGAGAAAGCCGTTCTCCACTGGGTTTGATTTTATTTGTAGAGATACAAGGACCCATGTCCTTGCCTTTAAATAGTATTTGGAAAGTGTTATGTGTTTTGATTTGGGGTTTTTTTTAAAGCTCTTTGACAAATGATGAAACATAAGAGAGTGACACACAGGAGGATACTGATGGGAGAAACTGTATCATGTGTCATTCTTTGACCTGGAGCATTTAGTGACATTACAGCACTTCTGTTTTTTTCTGTTTGTAGATGAGAATTCGTTCCTACCATGTTAGTAGTGTTTGTGTTTGTTTGGTTGGTTTGTGCAGCTTTGCAAGTTACAGGTTTGTGTATGTTTGTTTTCTTTAGGGCTGAATATCAGCTGGAAGGGAACATTATTGCTACTTAAAAGAAAAAATAAGCTACTGTTTTGAAATACACAGAGACTTCAGCACAACAGTTGTCAGGAAAAGCTTGTGATAATAGATGGCTTTGTGTTTGCAGCCCTTGGCTGAAGCACCAGACGTCAGAAAGCAAGTGATGCTGGAGGTCACTGTATTGCACCAACCTGACAGCAACAGGGCTCGTACCTGCCTACCACAGAAGCTGAATTAATATCCTTGGCTTGTGTAAACTGGCACGCTTCCACTTGAGCTAATTCAGATTTTGGCCTTTTCTGCCATCTGTTTGACTAATCCAACTTATTTCGTGTGACACATTCAATAGTGTAGGGACTTCAGTTGTCTCTGCCTGGTGGTAAAGTGCTCCTGGGACCAAGTGGTGAAAGGCTTCCTATTCCAATGCCAGTTTCTGCAAAGCCTGCTCTTCTCTTATGGTTTTTTTTTTCTTTCAGACACTCTTCAATGTTATTGAGGAGCTGAGAGGGGCAGAGCAGGAACTGATGACTTCAGCTGGAATAATTCAGCGTACTCGACAGTTGGATTCTCAGCCCTGCTAGAGGGGTGTTGAGTTGTGTCTTTAACCTTCAGGTTTCTGAGCTTGTCTGGTAACTGCTGAAACACAACTGAAAATGACATCTTTCTGTTTCTTGAAGTGTTTTTAGATATGTGAGGGGCCTTATCAGCTTAGAAGTGGGTTTTTTTAAGTGACTAATTCTTAAACATTTCATAGTTTACACTGGAAATGTGGTCTAAGTAGGGGGCAGTGGGAAATCAGTAATGAGGAAATGTTTCCCTCATCTTTCTTTAAAGCTTTTTGGGGAACATGTGGGTAGTAATTCTTCTGCAGCTTGATTTTTTTGAACACAACCTTTGCTTCAAGTTCCTTGAGATCAAGATGCTTTACATTCCTTTCTTGGTTGTGTTTCTTTTCATCCACCTTATCTTACATGGCTCCTTTATGATCATTCTGTTCTTATGGAAGAGGAGTGCTCAAGAGAACCCATCATTGTCCAGAAGTGACAGTGCATGATCTGAACAGATAAACTTGTGACTTTGTGACTGCCCTGGTCCTCTCTTTAGTTTTTATTGTTGTGTTGTACCATGATTTCTGCTGTGATGCACTGGAGGAGTCGTGCACAGCCAGCTCCAGTTCTTGTCCTTGAGAGAAAGGAAATGCAAATTCTGTCTGATCCATCCTTCCTTTGTGTTTACTTTTCTTCTTACCCTGTTTTACAAGGGACATTCAACCTTTAGAAACTGGGTCTTTGTTGCCTTCTGTCAGAATTATTAAGGTAACACTGTTTTTGTTGCGTGGTTGGATCAGGGAGTTCAGCCAGGCTGTGATGAGGAGCTGGGTGACCTTGGCAGTGGGTACAGCTGAGGCAGGAGGGGGGGTTCCTGTCTCTGCCCCATGTCTGCACACAGTGATGGTGCATGCAGGGATCAGGGTAACAGGTAGGGGAATTCTGGGACTGATCCTTTTTTCTATGCTTCGCATTTGGACAGCAGTGTTCTGAAGTTGTTCACATAATTTATTTATTTTTGCATCTCTGAGCAATCAGACATTGATACCAGGAATCTTTCTGCTGTGCACATGTCAGGGATACCAATAAAGACTTGGGGGCTTTGAGTGATTAGTTAATATATTGGTTCTGATGCTGATTCTCCAGTGCTGGACCTGTATTGTTATGATCCATTGCTTGTGGCATCCTTTTTCTACCCAGGATTTTGTGCACTTCTGGTATTTAACAGTCTGATATACCTGTTATGTGCAAGGCTGATGGCAGAGTTGTGTTTTTATGTGCCGTAATCCTGCTGTGATGTTGAGCCTTGAGGCTCAGAGGTTGGGACTTGCTGGGCTCATGGACCTCTTTTCCTTTCTTGCAGGGCTGCCTCACGGTAGAACATGAGCAGGTAATGCACAAGGAGCACCACTGGGAATCATGTCGGACGAGTCAATCTCAGGGAGTGATCCGGACCTGGACCCGGACTTGGAGCAGGAGGATATGGAAGAGGAGGAGGAGGAAGATGAGGAGGAGGCGATGGAGGAGGACAATGATGGGGATGACGAGGAGGACTTACTTGATGAAAGTGGTAAGTGAATGGGGCTGTGAGTCTCTGCAGACATCATATTTATGTTATAGGAAAATGGCTGTGGCCCCTTAGTAGATTGTGTAAGGGTTAGGATTTGTCCAGCTCCTGGTAGGGAGAAGTGCTTACGTGGGTGTTTAGTTTAAATAGGGATTTAATGTAGGTTAAATATGGAGTCCTGGCCCAAAACAGTCCCATAAAGAAAACAAGCCACAAGAATAAAATGTAAGGAGGATGGAATTTTTAAAATAGCTTCAGATTTTAAGGAAGCAGTTATATAAAGAAGTAAATAAATCAATTTACAATTGCTTGTGTTATTAAAAGAATCCAGTGAAAATTTTGCATCACTGGTTTGCCCATAAGTAACAAATTTAATGGATGCTATGGGCAATTATTGCTCATTTACAATAATAATCTTTAACAGCTGGAAAATGTTCTTTTCTGACAGCATACAGGTTGGGTTCAGTTTTGCTTGTGTGTTTTATAAGATGAAAGGTGGAAGTGCTGACTAAGTAAGTTGTCACCTTCTACCCTCACCTGGTTATACCTGCCCTACTCTCCCCTTCAGGAGAGGACCAGTTCAGGTCAGGACCATTACAGCTGTTTGTGGGCCTGTGCTGTGCAGGTTACATATAAGTATTATTGGGTAAGTGTCCTGGGTCATGGCATGATCCTAGAAATCAGTTTGTTGGTCCAGCACAAGGGCTGATGTTCTAGGGCATGTAGACAGGAATGCTTAGCTCAGGTGGGAATCCCCCAAGCTGAATTTGCCATCAGACTCTTTGTATCATAAAACTGCAGCTGAAACCTAAGGAGCTCTATTTGCTTCCTTTAAAATCCCAATTTTTCATAACTTCAAAGGGTGTGCAGATATTTGAATACACCTACTTAAACCTACTGGGAGTCTTCCTTTTCTTAGCATAGAATGTGTTAAAGACAGATACTTCTCTCTTCTAGTCACTAAAGTATTTTTGGCTACACAGTACATTGTTGTCCTCAAGTGTTGTTGGTTTTGGGTTTATATTGTTTTAGCCACGTGCTCCTTGAAGATGCTGTTTTGATTTTTAAATGCTTATAAAATGTTTACACAAATTAATTTTATTCCTCTGTTTTTATTCACATGATCACTTTTTCCTCATGAGAAAGTAGCAGAAAAGGAAGTGTTAGTTCAGGTGAGAAACAAGGGAATTCTCAATACCATAGAGTTGTAGGGCCACAGATTACTTTGTCTCAGAGGGTGGTGGTGACTTTGTCACTTTGTTCATGGGACCCTGCACCCAGTGGAGCTGTAGGAAGTGTGACATGGTAGCCAAACTTCTATTAATAGAGGGGAGTGGCTGTATGTGATGGGGGATGTATGTCATTCCCCATGGTTATTTTATCCTAGACCCATGTACTTTATCATCAACATCTATATTATTATGGGTGAATAATCATAATTGTTTGTCAAGATTGTTCTTTCCAAAGCAAACAAGATTAATGTTGGTATAAACAAGATTAATGTAGGTATACAGAACATCATTAACTGCTAATGACAGCTGCTTATTTTCATCTTAAAACACCAGAAACATGTTTATGCTTTATATTTCTGTAGTGACTAATTAAAAATAAATTTTAACAAATGTAGAAAATAATGAGGATGAGTAAAAAGAAAATTTACATAAAACTAACATAAAAAGCTTTTACAGTTGTTCATTAGGTACAGGAAAAACCCTCTCTTCCACAATCTGAGCAAAGCTAGATTGCCTCTGAGGTTTCAGATTGTTGAGCTTTAATTCTCTCTGCCAGAGTATCAGGATGCTTTCTGGGTGCTTAGATGTACAATTATTTTCTTCTATGGGGGAGTCCAGTCTGCTTTTCCTGATAGCTCCTCACAGCTACAGACTGCCTCAGAAATGTCATTTGGCATCTGTATTACCTTAGATCTAACACAGAACCAGTCTCCTGCTGTTTGTCCTATGAAATATAACCAACTGCAGGATTAAGAAGTTTTGTTTTATTTTGCCTGTCTGATGTTTGTAGTCCTGTCTTTGTAGATGAATCTCATTCATAAAAATCATCTTAGGAACAGGCAGTTTTATTCACAAGAAGGGGTGCAGTGCTCTAATGTTTACACTATGAAGCATTTAAAAAGCTTAATTTTAATATTTTCTGTTAAAACTTTGTTCTCCCTATTCCCAGCTGTGCTGTTCTCTTCCCCTTCTGGTACTGTGGTTGTTCTGATCCCATTTGGGATCCTGGGGGGATCATTCCCTTGTGGATGGGCTCTTGCATATTTCTAGCACTACAAGATTTAGAATATTATTAATGTTTCACAGTTACTTCCTTGGAAGGACAGCAGGCTGCACATATATTTCCTCCAAACTGAAGCCAATTGCTTGTTTTAAAGAACAGTGATTATAACAATTATAAATGAACATTTTTATTGTTTGCTTGCAAAGTAGTGGCTTTATATTAGGATTTCTGTATTCTGATGGTGCCTCAAATGACTTAAGAACCCTCCAGGGTTAATGTAATGTTATCCACCCCTGTTGATAACACTTAGCAGTGACTGGTGTTTTGCACATTTAACCTGTTTTTGTCTTTTTGATATATGTTATGTGTGGAGTTAATAGTTGTGAAACTTCAGTTTTGTAATCTTCTTGGAGTTCCTTTTACATTCTGATAATTGAATCTTCAGCTTTGGGGCACTTTTTCTCATTTCTGCTCAGTTTTGTTTGCATTTAGTATAGGCTGTCCCATGGATGGTCTAGAGTTTAGTTTGGACTTGTATGGCACAAGCTTTCAACTCTTTTTGTAAGCAATTCTTAAACCTTTTCCCCCTGCCCTCAAGGAAGACAAAGAGTCTGGAAGGCTTGTTTTCTGAATATTTCTGAGTAAGTGAGAGCTAATAACCACACAGCTTCCATCCTTTATAAGTTTCTTCAGTGGTGGTCAGTTAGTGAACCTTGGCATCACATGTAGGAGCTCTTACAGCTTTGGTCTTTTATTTTGCTGGTGTGCTCCTTCCAGGCCACTCCTCCTCTGACCCTCAGAACCCCTTCCCAGTGGCTGCCAGCCCGCACAGCCATCCCGACAGCATGCTTCAATCCTAGCCAGAGGCTTCCACTGCTTCTCCAGCCTTGGCATCCCTGCCCACTTCATCTGTTTTCTCATCACTTGTGGGTTGCAGCCCTTGTTTCATCGTGTTTGATTTTCTGATAGCAGTGCGTGACTGCTAAGAACTTTTTTCGTTAACTCCCTAAATCTTTTTCACTAGAAATGTGGTGTACTGATGACTGTAGAGATAAAGGGCTGTTTCAAGTCCTGCACTCTTTCTCTGATCCTGGTAGTTGCTCAGGGCTGTGTAGAACTCCATAGGAATAAAAGCTGATCTGAGCAAAGAGGAAACAAACCTCCAATATGGATTTTACAGATCCTTTCAAATGCGGGGACTGTTCATACCTCAGAGCTTTCCTGAGGAAAGCTGTTCTGTGTTCGAATGAATCCCACTGTAGTGCTCTCTTTTCCCACTTTTTGAATGTCTTTGGATTATTCTGATTGAAGTCTCTGGAATTCATTATCTCTTACTCATATGTATTGCTGTAATTCTGCTATTAATAGTGATGGCAGGTTGCTTGTTTTCTTACCTCTGAGTATATGGATGAAACACTTTTTTTAAAGTGTAGTTCAGGGGTAGAAGTAGTTGTTCGGTTCTCTGAAAGATTCCTTAATGAGCACAGGCATTCAGACACTGTCCTCAGAGGCTGCTGGTTGTGTTTGCATTACAGGGTGTGTGGTACAGCAGTACTTCTAGGGTATAGCAGTGAACAGTTTTCGAGTACTACAGTAGTACTGCAGTTCTTACTGTACAAATATAGCAGTCAACACCAAATAATAACATATGAGATGCTATGCTGTGCTATGACAAGCTCCATGGAATTGGCCTTACCTTCTGCCCTGTGTTGTTCACCTTGTCTGTTTTGTCCTTCCTCATCCCCTCTTTCTTTCCTCAGGGCTGGGAGTGTGCTAACTCTGTGGCATCTCTGTTTGACTAGTGGAGAACTGGAGAAGTTCCCTCTTCCCAGCTCAGACTCATATTGTTCCTCCTACTTCCTGGCAAAGTGCTGGAGCAAACCCAAACTGGTTTGTGTGGGGTTTCTATGGACATACAGGCCCTTCAAGAGGGGTGAATGAGGAGCACAGGTGGTTGGTGGTACAGAACAGCAAGTCCCAGGAGAGGAGGACACGGGTGCATGTGCTCTTTTGCTGTGCAGCTCCTCAGCAGGGTGAATGTGTCAGGGCCAAGTCTCAGAACCCCTGAGAGATTGGCACAGGAGGTGAATGAGGGGAAGAGAGACCCTTTTCCTCATCCTGGCCTCCTAAAACTGTGCTCATCCTGTTTGACATTTGACAGTATCATGACAGATTCAGAGTTACCTTTCCTTTCTGGAGATGATCCACAATATATTTCAGTGGCTGCTTTTTGCTTGAACTTGAGCTGCCACTGGATATCATAGTTTTGAGTTTCCCAACAAACCAAGGCAGGAATTCATCACTTCAGGTGGCAGCCACTGATGATCCAGATTTGAAGAGTTCTTTGCTTTCCTTGAGCCCTCGCTAGAGGAAACCCTGTTCATTTAAAGAGGTCCTGCTAGATCTGCTTTGCCTACAGTTTTCACTTAGTGATGGTTGGGGAAAAAAATGCTGGCATGAAATTATAGCAAGAATGGATTTTGTTTAATATTATGCTCCTTTGTGGCTCTTTGTGGGTCATCATCGTGGTGTGTACAGCAAGGGGTGCAATCACATTGAAAGGAAGATTGATTTGTAGCTGCCTGGGTAATTTCCTTGTGTAACCCAATGGTAAAAATCATTAGTTAACACCTTACTTACTAGAAACTTCATTGGAACCTGGAGTTATTAAAGCTGAAATTATTTTGGAAATCTGTTTTTAGAGTCATGTGGAAGTGTGGGTTAATACTTCTTTGAATGGTACATGAATGCATCCTTGAAGTACAGAGATCTGCTACTCATTTTGGAGATGGTGTTATTCATGTGCTTCCCACCCCAAATCATTCCATCTTTTCTTCTCCCCAACAAATTGCTGGAACAAAACGAAACTGTGGGGTGTGTGGGAGTCCCCAGCTGGATGTATGTGGTTGGGAATAGAGCAAATTTCTGTCCTTACAGGGGAAGAGAGGAAAGTCTTTGGTATAAATCTGTTCATTTTGAAGGCTCCTCCTGCTCAAATGCATCAGTTTTTGCTTTTCAACTGAAGTCATTCTTAAAAATTAGGTCATGTTATCCTCACCTGTATGAAACAGGCAGAAAAAGAGTGTGGAGACAGTCTCGTGAACAATACCCTACTAAATGGTATCCTATTCTATATCATTTATATCCAGATTTAGAAAGGCCCATACTGCTGGAGGAAAAAAATAGGATGATAAAAGGAACTACTGTTAGAAAGTAATTTACCTGCACTTTTTACTCGATTTAGATGGTCCTGCTTGTGTTGGTAAATGGAGATTTGTCCCAGCAGTCTGAAATCTTTTTGCCTTCTACTTTTGACCAGACTGCACACCATTTTATCTTAGGAAACACTGATCTTAAGTTGTCCTCCCTATCTACTGGAAAATGAAATATATTCCTTAAGAAGAGGAGGAAGAAATACATACTTACTTCTCTAATCTCTCAACTCCTTTTAGAAAGCAGCCTTTCACAGCTGTGTCTTTGGGTGGCATCAGGGCCAGATGGGCATCCCAAGGTCGAGGCAGCCTCAGACAGCAGCTGCTCTTTGAGGAACCTTGTAATGAGCTGCTTCCATCTGCTGCAGTACAAGGCACAGTTGGCTTGGTTGCTGCTTGCTTTCTTCCTCAGTCTAGTGACACGTGCTTTGATCTCCTGTCCTTGTTTAGCTGGTGGCAGGGGCTAAGGAAAGGCAACAGGCCCATCAGAGTAAGCTTGGAGTGGAGAGCAGGCTCTTTTTGTTGATTGAAAGTGGATGAGTTGGAGGAAAAGGTGTGGAAAGAAGCAAAAGTCAGGTCATCCCTAAATCTGGAAAAGCACTGAAGATGATCATGAGGGTGGCTTTAATTTTGAGCTCTGCTGTGTTCTGTGTGTATATATTACAGAGTGATGGGTGCCCATAAGTGATAATCCTATAATTTAATCTGCAAATTGAACTTTGTAGAGTGCAAGGTGGATTTCTTGGGGAAAAGGGAAGAGTGGTGATTGATGTCTTCCCATTTTATCCTACTTGATGGACTTCCCTATCTAGATTCTTTTATTTTGGTTACTTGTGACTGGATGCAGCTCCCTCTAGAGCCCACCAGTGCTATTTCCAAGGAAGCTGGAAGGGCATATCCTGGGGAAAGCAAACCTCTGCTCAAGTCTAAGATTTTGCCTACACAATGGCTCTGGTCTTATTAAACCTTAGAAGCCAAACCTGAACTTCCATGTTGCACTACCACTGTGCACTTTGCTGTTCTTAAACAGCCAGGTAGATTTTAATGCTTGTAGTAACTTCTTAGACTGTCTTCCGAGCCAAGAACTGCTTGCATAGAGGATGGCTGGTGTGGTATCATAGAGGTACAGAAGTAATCACTACCTGTGAAAGAACTTACTTGTGAAGTATTATCCTGCATATTAACATGTGTTTAAACTTTATCAAATTGTTTTAGGAAACTGCATTACCTTGGAAAATGATCCTGATGGATCAGAGTGTTTAAATGTGCTTTATCATACAGGTGCAGACTGTGGGGCTCAGCCTCAAGTCAGGCTGTGGGTAACTCAGTCAGCAAGTACTCATCTAACTGCAGATTTTGGATGCATTTCTCAGGTGACTTGGTGTAACTAAGAAGTTGAGAGCTTTCTATTGTTTTCTCAGTTCCTGAAAGTGATAAGAGCTTTGTCTGTTAAGGGTGTGCTCTCTGCATCCACAAATCTGAAGTTCAAGGCTTGTGTTGGTTTTCCCAAGACTCAAAAAGTTAGGAGCTGGCTGGTTTCTACGTTTCCACAATTCAGCTGAATAAAACACAAAAGATAGAGTTAGTATCAAAGGAGAAAAGAGACTGGATGCTAGCATTTGCAGTTTTAGCAATCCTGCTTGTTGAGTAATATGGAAAGGTCACATTAAAATAGTGGAGAAGTAGGTTTGTCTCTCACTTATGCAAGAGCCCCACTGATTTCTCTGGGAACTTTGCTTTGTTACAGCAGGCTGCAGATTTGAACCATTATTTTTATTCTGGCAGTTTCCCAGTAGCACAGTCTGTCTGTCAGAACAAATGCTGTTTCTGTGAGCAGTGTGAGGGGCTCAGACCTGCCCAGCTAGCAGGAGTCTCCATCCCCAGCACACTGTGGGGGAGCTCCTAATGCTTGTGCAGACCCTGGGGCAGGCACCCAGCTCCCCTGAACTGGATTTGCTGGACACACGAAATGGCAACATTAAGGAAAAATCCTCTTGGGTGCTTTGCTGGGAACAGCCAGTGCTGGATGCTTTGTTAGCTCCCCTTCTGCCCGTTCTGAAGCCGCAGATCCCCTGGCTGGGTATTTTGTTGTGTTGGGGCAGTTTGGGTTGTGGGAGGATGACAGAGGTTTCTTGCCTTCCGGCTGTTTGCCAGGGAATCTGGGAGGAAGAGGGGAAGATAACAGGAATGGGGAGGAGCGTGGGAGGAGCGGTGCCTGGGGTTCGGAGGGGTCTGTTGACTGATTCCAGGCTTTTAAGTAACCCTGTGAACTGGGTTATTCTCAGCAGGGTGAGGTGTGGCTTGAGGGCTGCTGTGGGAAAGAGGGATGAGATCCCGAGGAGTGCTGTCCCCCAGCCCCCTGCTCAGGGGGTTACAGACTGACGGTGGTGCAGGTCAGTCTCTGAGCCTTTCGCCATCTGCCTGCTCTGTCCGAAAGTTCAGACTCTTTCCCGGTCTCCTCAGCTTATCCCGAGCAGGGGAAAGCTCCGAAAGAAAACGTCGGTGACTCCTCTGCCCGCCTCCCAGGCGCCCTGACAGCGGCTTCCTTTTCGAGAGGGTGGCACAAAGTCTGGCATAGTCGAAGTGTTATATAACCCGGAGTAATGACTTGCTTTACTTCTTTAAAAGGAGGTGATGACGCCAGAGCTCTGCTTCCTTCAGAGCCACCGATTGGGCGCAGGGCCTGGCAGATCTCGTGAAATGATGGGGTGTTATAAAGAGCTACACTTTTCCCCCCTTCTTTTTCTCCCTCCTTCCCTTTGATCTATTGCGTATGATGGAATACAAAATAGAAATCCTTCTATGCAGTTCAAGAGCAGCCCACGCCCGTGGCTCTGCATTTTCTATATATATGTACATGGAGTTTTTCAGATGTTTTTTTGCCCGTGTTTTATCTATTCTCTTAAAGCTGCCACAAACGTGAGAGCAGCATGAAGGCACGGGGAGCAGTGAGCGAGCAGTTATTAATTGAACAAAACATTGCTCCAAGTCTTCTTCCTGCTTTTCTGATAAGCTTTGCAGCATATAGAGGTTGTGCTTTATTGGCCAAAACCTTGCTTTTTTCTTTCCATAAAGCAGCCAGAGAATCTCTAACAAAGGACAGTCCCACTTCCTTCTCTGTCACGCTTGGTACCTTTTGCCCCATGAACGTTTCCATCGTCAGCTTTGTACTGCACGTAGTCACTGCTGACAGATACTGTATTCCCTCATCTGCAGCTTCTGAAACCGTGATGAAATCACACGGAAACTAATTAGCAAATTTGTAATGTGGTATTTTCCCTCTTGAACAGGTAAGGAGTGGCAAAGTGACTTTGCCAAGGTTGCCCGATGAGTGTGAAGAAGCCAAAGTGAAAATCCTCTGGTTTGCATTTTAGGCAGCACCCCTTTTATGTTGCAATGTATGAGGTGAAACACTCAAAGTGATTTTCATTTGAGTTTGAAGCGGTGCAAGGGGTCCTTATCTTCATTTTCTGTGGTATTGTGCTGGTTTTAATGACTGGTTAAATAAAATGTACATGTAGCTATATGTTGTACAAATATAATATTAAATAATAAGAGTTTGGAAGGAGGGAAGGAACTCTTAATTAAATTAGAAGTATTCTTCAGATTTTAAAACACTATATCACATTAGAGTTATTTCCTTTATCTTTTTTAATTTCTTGCTTAGGCTTTACAGAAATTGCAACACTGAACTTTCAGAAGTGTCTAGCTCATCATTTGGATCAAAGTGTTTTTTATTTCATTAACAGTAGTTTGTACTACAGATGTTGAAAATGTCTTGTTCACATTTTCTTCAACATGCAGTTCACTGACTCAGTCTCAAAAAAATTCTAAGTAGGAGTCAGAAGACTTTATTTTCACTTGCAGATATGCAAATAGGAATGAGACAGAAGAAAGCTACAAGATAAAATCTTTTTGGGCTAGGTGAACAGAAACTTCTAGTTTAAATCTGTGTCAAAACAAATTTTGCAATTAATCTGCAGGTAATCTTCATCTATGTAAAGTATTTAAATACTTGAACTATTAGAAGCCATTTAAAAAATGGCACTTTTGTGTACTCTTAGCTTGTGATTTATGTCAAATTTGCACATACCTGAAAATGAAGGGAATTAAATTAAACTTGTACAAAATCAGGCTTCTGTGGTGCACATATACAATTGTCATCTTCAGCAGCAAAAATGTAGCAAGTTACAGAAAGAGATGAAGAATCAGTTTCTTGAATATAACTGGGATTGTAACTCAGTGGATTTAGCTTTGATTAAGATTATGATAAATATCTGTGGTATAAATTCTTTAACTTAAAATCATTCCATTTTGTCTAATAATAGCTTGTTTTCTTCAGTACATTTTAGCAACCTTTGAAAACCTTGGTCTGAAATCTCAAGCAGTGTGTTTTGCCTCGGTAAGAGTCTGAAAAGCATTTGCAGGAGGTGTTGCATTGTGTCACTACCTGAATTTTGTGTTACATTATATAAGACTTCCCACTCCCCCATTTATTATTTTAGATGAGTGTGGGAAATAAAATAAACCCAGATTTATATGAATAAAAGTAAAATGAGGAAAAAACAGATTTATCACATTTTATGCCTTGTGGTTCAGTCCAAAACTCACTAAAGTCAATGGAAAAACTCCTCTCATTTTTCCATGGTTGGTTTAAATCTTATCAGAAAGAATTTTTATTTACAGTGCAGTGTTTGTTTAAAAAGCAAATGATTCTCAAAGCCAGCAATACCCAGTTGCCAACACATAGTGTTATGGAGTTCAAGTGTGATTCTGTCTGAACTGTTTTAGGTGGATAAATGCCACCTTATACCATGTCCAACTCAAACCTGATAGTCTTGTGTGTTTTCCATGTTGCTAAAACAACATGGAAAATAGGACAGGGAAAGTGGCCTTAACGACAGGTGTACTGACAGGTGATAATCAAGAGTGAAATGTGGCTGTCAAGCCTAGTTTCTGTTTAATGACTTACAAACAATTTGGGTTTGTAGGCTACTCATTGGAGGTCAGCAGGTTGCGCAGAAGGAGCTGGTGGATGTGGAGCATGGCTATGAGAAAGCTGTGGGATGGGAAATATTGATATTTTATGAAAATACAGACTTTATAGTGTTGGGTTTGTTTGGGTTTTTTTAATAGGAGAATCAAATTGTTTGCAAGGGAACCTCTCAGGTGATAACAATTTCTTGAGAAGCCTCTTGTGATGTATAGCACAGCTGTACAATTGAAAAGAGCTTGTGGTTTGAGATGAGGTAGGTGAGGTGTGACAGCTGGGTAAGATTTCAGACTCTGTAGGGGAGGGAGAACATTCTTCCTTGCTGGTAAGACTGGCCTCAGAGAAAAGCTATTCAGTAAATGGACTTATCTGTAACAAGATTACCTTCCATGAGGAGATCATTTTATAAACTGACTGTTTCTGGCAGATCTAATTCTTGGCTGTGTGAATATGTATTTTTCCTGCCTAACAGTGATGGCCTCACCAGAGGGCTGTTGTGAGTAGAAGAGCTAGAAGAGTTCCTCTTCCATTTTGCACACTAAGCTGAAGAAAGAAATTCCCTTTTTATTGCTGTCTGCAGAAGGACAGGTATAGGTTACATGTTTCACCCAGTGTATTGAACTGTCATTTTCCTCATCCTTGACTGCTGTAATAAGCATGTGTTGGGGTTTAACCCCAGCTGGCAACTCAGCCCTAAAGAGCTGCTCACTCACTCTCCCCCAGTGGGATGGAGGAATTGAAAGGGTAAGAGTGACAAGTGGGTTGAGATAAAGACAGTTTAGAAAATTCATTCCCCACTTGCCATAGGCAGGCAGGTGTTCTGCCGTCCCCAGGAAAGCTGGGCTCCATCACAGTAACAGTGACTTGGGAAGACAAATAGTATCACTCCAAACATCCCTTCCTCCTCCTCCTTCTTTCCCCAGCCCTATATGCTAAGTATGACACCATATGGTCTGGGATGTCCCCTGGGTCAGCTGGGGTCAGCTGTCCCAGCTGTGTCCCTTCCTAACTCCTTCTGCACCCCCATCCTGCTCCCTGGTTGGGTGGGGTGAGAGGCAGAAAAGGCCTTGACTCTGTATAAGTCCTGCTTACCAATAACAAAAACATCTCTGTATTATCAACACTTTTTGCAGCACAAATCCAAAACACAGCCCCATACTAACTGCTTCTTCTATGAAGAAAATTAACTCTCTTCCAGTTAAAACCAGCACAGCGTGCCTTGCAAAGTACCCAGTTGTGTTTGCACAAATACTTGTCTTTAAATCTTGCTTCATAGTTTCATAAGTCTGTTAGGTCAGATGCTGAGGTCATGTTTGCTTATTTATTCCAACCCTACAAAGTCCTTATAAGGCCTGTTACAAGATCCTTGACTGTATACTTCTTAATATATTTGTCCCTCTTTTCCCCCTTTATAAACACTATGTTCTTGTGTACCAGCCAGACTGTTTGAATCTGTGACACAGGTGAAAGGCTGTCCTGTCACTGTGACTCTTAATTGTAATACAGTTTATCTTTTCTTTGGTAAAATTTATATAGCTCTAATTGTGAAAAAGCACCTTGGGTTTGTTTCAAAGCTGTGATGTACCCTGAAGCACTGAGGGTATTTTGATGGTAGCATTCACTGTGTCCTGCCACCCTCTCAAGTGAAAGGTCCCATAGAAATGGCTGGAGTCACACACAGGGTAGCTGGGCTCTGCCCTGGCTGTGCTTGCAGACCTTTAGATCAACCTTTGCTGTTAGGAGCTCATTGTCCTGGAGTCCTGCAGGTTCTGTGCCAGGGCTGTTCGGACACAGCCTGCTTTGGGTTTCTTGTGCCCATCCTGGTTTTCCCAAAACTCACTCACCAGTTGTTTCAATAAAGAGCTGACTTCATTACATGGCCAAATGCTCACTAGCAGCGAGCTAATTTCATTACCTGTCTGTCAGCCCAGGTTTGCTGCTTGTTACTGGCATTGGATGTGCCTGTGAAGGGAATTAGGCATGCAGAAAGTCTCTGTAACACTGGAGAAGGATGGATAGCCTTTAGGAGTTCAACCACAGCTTTAAAGGACTTGTTTTCTCTTGTATTTATTTATTCTCTCCTGTGCCTGTCCTGGTACAGATGGATGATGGGGACAAAGGCTCACTTAGAGTAAACTCCCACTCCACGAATTCTGGCAGGTTGTTTCCTAAAAACTGGGATATCTCATTCATAAATCATTTGCTACACCGAGAGCCTTCTGCAACTCACAGTGCTGTGCGAGCTACTGATTTAATGAAGTGAACAGGAGGCTCTTTCACCTGCTACTGTACAAACAGGTTACCAGCTCCATCGAATTGCTCGGGTTGCTTGGAAATCAGCAGGCATCATGCAAATAGTTCGTAGGATCGCGATTGGTTTCAAAGCCAGAGCGGCTGTACTTCTTTTTGCATCTCCCTCCCACCCTTTTTCCCTTTTGTGCTCTGAAACTTGGAAGCAGGGTTACGGTCCCGCCTGTCCCCTGCTCTGAACGTCCTGTTGTCTGTTGGGATTCCCCTTGCGCGGGGCCCCAGCGGAGCCTGAATGGTTATGTAAGGATTTTTATTTTATTCTCAGTCTTGGTCTCTGCCACTAGTTGAACTGGATCACAGGCTGAGTGAATGGGATCTGGTCCGTACGGCGTGCAGCTCCAGAGGGGAGAGACCTCCCCCGTACACACCCACTCGGCCTCCCTGCTCCTCTTCTCTCTTCTCAAACTCTTTTTCCCAGGTATAACCGAGGCTTCTCCCACCGATCGGGAGCACGTACCGAAGCCAAACCGTCCCGGCAGCACCGCTCCAGGCACCGGCCCCCAGTGGAGCAGCAGCTACCTCGGGCAGGGCTGTGCTGTTTGACTCCCCGAGCAGGGGAGGAGATAGTGGCAGTTTTTATTTAGGCTGAACACGAGGCATATTTAACTAGTTATGTAACGGTGACCCCGGTCCGTCTCGGCTGGGTGCAGGGAGGATATGTGCGTACTGATTCCCGTCACACCGGCGGGGTGGATTCAAGCACCGCGAGCTATTTACCAAAGTTATTTTCAGAAACCTTAAGTGCAGGTTTCCCTGCCTGTACCCTGGACTGTTTTATCAGGAGGCATTTCCCGCCTGCGAACTGAACAGCCAGTGAGAGTGGATTTAGTGCTCGCTGGGCTGCGGGCAGAGATAAGGAGTTGTCGGGAGTGACTGGAAACTTTTGTCCTGAAGACCCTGAGGCAAGAATAGCAGAAGGTCTGAGAGTGTGCGGCCAAGGTGAACAAGTGTGTGGGCAGAGGGCTTGTCCTGGTGCACTGAGCAGCATGTTACTCTTGGATGAGTCTCAGCAGTTTCCAGGTAGGACACAGGTTGGATTTTTTGTGGGTTGAATTTTCTTTTTTTTTTCTCCCTTGTTTTCTTTTCCCTCTTGCTCTCCTGTTATAGGCCTCTCATCTTCCCACCCCTGTGCCAGAGCACCCCACTCACTGGCCAGCAAAGTGCATCAGGAACTGAGACTCTTCTGTGGGGCTCAGGTTTTAGTATGCTCCCTAATAGGCAGGGATGAAAGTGGTTGAGTTTTCAGAGTCTTGCAGTGCCTGTTGGCCTGATGGAGAAGATATGAGAAGGAAGCTCTTTATGTTTTAATTCTGAAGTCTTTGATGGTGTGACATTCTGGGTCCAGCTGTTGTAATTCTGCAAATGGAATTTTTAGAGAGGAGGCAGTTGTTAATAGCAGTATTATTTTATATTCAGTGTCCTCTCTCCTACACCCTGCAACTTTTTGTGAATGCTTTCCCTTCAACATCCTACTTGATAAGAGTTTTGAGAGCTTCTTCTGTCAGTGAAATGCTTGGTGACTTGGTGACCGGGCAGCAATCTGGGCAGGCAGAGCTATTGGTGCTTGCTCCAGATTCCCTAATTAGTGCCTAAGAGACTAAGAGCTACTTGGCCCTTTTTCCCCCCCCTATCAAGTAGAAGATGCAGGTGAAACCATCACAGGAGTTTACAGTTTGGGGATGGCTGCCACTTAGTTTGCTTGCTGGTGGGAGGATGTTGTGTGTTGGAGAAAAAACTTTGTTCAGATTTGAAGAACTTTTTAAATTTGTAATTTAACTTGTTGCTTTGTGGTCAGGTACTTGAGGATTCCAGGCTTCTTCCACCTTGTTCATGTGGCAAATACCTCCAAAGTCATGCTATGAACTTAATAGACTGGTCAGGAATGGTCCCCAGGAGTTCCAGCTCTGGATTCCTAGTTTAAAGTGCAGTGCAGTGTGGTCATCATGAGGAGTTTTTATAGGAATAAGCCATGCAATATTTGTTATCCATTAGTGAGAGAGGTGGATTCCAGGAAAAAAAAAATCCATCTTATTTCTCTGGTTGTGGTGGCAGGACGAAGAAGCTAATTCTGGGAGAGTGCGATCTGAGAAAAGAAAGGAATTACAATAGAAAATGAGTTTGGATAAATGAGGAATCTGGGTGATGATACAAGTGGCTTATGTAACTTAGTCTAGATAATAGGTATAAAAACAGAAGATGGGGAGGGGAAGATGCTTTTGGAAATGGCACTGTAGGTCGTACGTGGAGGGGGAATGCAAAGTTAGAGGCCTTCCAAAAATTTTGGGTGGAAAGATCTTTTGGGGTAATTTGTACAAAAGTAAGAGAGCAGGAGTGAAATTAACTCCTCCTTGTACGGTATTGCTTCCCAATTTGTAAAGTCTGGGGCAAGGTTTATCATAGTCTGCCAGTAGAAAATTCTTTCTCTTTGAGGAAGCTTTCGTAACTGATCTAGTGAGGTTGTGTCCTGGCTGGTGGATCCAGGAGAGTCTCAGTCACACTTTTCCATAGCTTTCTTGTCCCAAGAGATGACAAAACTGCCCAAGGTCACTGAATGAGTCTGGGACAGAACTGACACATCATGTTCTTCCCTGCTTTTGTGCTTCAACCACTGTTCAGTGTTTCTTTCCCTCTCTAGTTTACATGACTTTTCCTCACTCCAGGTCTTCAAAGTAGCAAGCACCTGTATGTGCAGTGCTGTGCTACCTCTTTGTTATTTTATAAATGTTTCTGGAAAGTCAGAGAGGATTTTTAGATTATTTTTATGGTAGCACCCACCAGCTAGTAAATCAGGTTTTGTTGAAGTACAATACCTATCCTCCTGTTGCCCTGCAAGAAAAAGATATCTCATTTAAAGAGCCCTGTTTTCTCCCCATATGCACATATATACTACTTTTTTGACTGTAGGGGTAATTTTAATTTTGGCAACCTTTTTTTTCCAGGCTTAGCTTTTGGGGTGTTGTGTATTTTGGATGGGGGTGTCCTTGTGACACTGTGGCTTCAATTTGTCTGAGTCTGATTGCCATGAAAAACTTTGCAGCCCTTTGTCAAACTCCTTTAGCAGCACCCACAGCAGCACCAATCTTGTGAAAAGGAAAACTAGAAACAGATTGTTCTTTCAGTGGTGGTGTTTCATCCTGGTCTTATTAGCTTTCTCCAGTGCTCTCAATCACTTTTCTGGCTGCAGTTGATGGGAGAAGTGCCAGTGGAATGCGGTGGCACACAGGCTCAAACTCAACAATTTGGATTTTTCTCCCAAGTGATGCCTCCCTCATTAAACACAGTCCTTAAAAATTCCTCAGAAATTACTTTAGAGACTGAAGCAGAAAAAGGGGATGCAGCTGAAGTTCTGTGCTTTGTTACAGTTCTAAAAAAAAAAACTAAATCCACAACTGTGTTTTGTTTTGTTAAAGTAGGAAATTACATTTAAGGAGAGGAAAGAGAGCATAAGACAGGGAGCCAGCAACTTGGGAGTTCCTCAGCATTGATGCCTACCTGATTTCTTTGCCTTAGTTTTCTCCTCTACAAGATGGACAGGAGGGTGTTTCACAGGTCATTGTGCTCATGAACTCTTTGACACTGACTAGAGTAGAAATGCCAGGTATTAGAATTTTGAAATCCCTCCTCTTATACCACTGCCATCATGAGCAACAAAGGAGTACTCAGATGCTGGAGGGTGCTTTAAGATGGGATTATTTCTCACGCTGCTCTTATAAATTAGGAGTGAGTATCACCTGTCTTCTCCCCCCTCCCTGTTAACAGGTCTGGAACAAAGGTATGGTGAGGGCTTGAGGCAGAGGTTAAAGTTCAGCTGATGCTCGTTGTTTGTTTGCCATTTTGGTGGCCTTGGAAGTGTGTGGCAGCAATAATCCCTTCTTTATTATTTCTCATTGCTCTGAGAGTATGCTGGTATAAAGCTAATATCACAACTCCCAGCTACCTAGTGTAAACTAATGCTTATGTAATCATTGCATAATGCAGAATGCTTGCTCCCCTACTCGTCCTCTTTTCTTAGTCTCTGAAATTTATCCCTAGAAAAGTCATGGTAGCAAGCAACTGGATTCACTGTGCTGGGAACATGTCAAGCTCCCGTATGCATCTATTTTCTGAAGTTGGGAGGGGAAATGTGTCTTTGTTACCTAAATCAATATTTAGGCACCTCAGTGGAATAGATCAGATTTCCCTTTTTAAAAAAGCTTTGAACAACTGTGAAAATAAATAACATCTGATGGTTAAATCCGGTTACTTGTGTTTAGATCCCCGTGGTAATTTCTGTAATCTGGCTGACAAAACTGTATTCTGGGTTACTAGTTAACTGGGATAACCAGAAAGGGGAGGTTTCAGTTCCCTCCTGCGCACAGCTTGTTGAAAACTTCCCAGCACTGAGCCTGAAACACTTCCCGACTCCAGAGCAGGAGTTTTATGTAACTCGTTGCTCTCACACGCCCCTGTCTAAAGGACAAATGAGACCCATCCCTGCTTCCCTCGCTACCTTAGTGGGTGCCTTTCCTGGCTTTGTTTCCTTGTCTTCACTTATGCCCACAAGTGTCTGCACAAGAGAGAGGGCATGTGAGGAGGAAACAGTTTACATTCTAGGTTTGAGGACTTTTATTAGGAAAAGTAGTTTTGATTACGTATCTAGAAGACAGATGCCAGGTAGCAGTGTTCTGCATTTCTCCAGTTTTTGCCATCTCAAGGCACTATGAAAATGTTTGATATGAAATTTCACAACCTTCTTTGGCTATCAGAGCAGGAAATGGATCCAAGATTGCCCGGTGCTCCAGAGTAACCATGAACCTTTCCTCTGTGGTGCCTGTGAGAGGGAGGATGACCTGAGGGGCACCTCACCTGGGCTGCATTCAGGGGCTTGTGCAGGGATGGGAGGAGGTCCTGGAGAGGCTGGGTGCCAGAGCAGCTCCCTGCCACACTCTGGTGGCAATGGGGTGCCGGTGGCTGCGAGCCTGTGCCATACAACAGTTATATAAGTGCTCTTTGGTGTTTATGTAACCCGGGTCTCAGCGTCTGCAGCATTGAGGCCCAGCCAGAACAAGATCTCTTGGGTATTTGGGGCCTGGTTCTGCTTGCATAATCCCAGGGTTAGAAGATATATCGTCTGTCACCAAAGTTGGCAGTTTGATATTCCAGTTTGCCTCTCGGCATTTCTTGGCTGCTTCCCTTCCCTTTGGTTTTTGGGTGGTATCTTCCTTGCTTCTGCCCTTCAGTTCTGCTGCCTTTTGTCCCTGAAGGATTCCTTCAGGCCAGGAAAGGAGTTTTATTCTGCAGCATAACCTCATCAGTAACTGATATGCTGAAAGACCTCTGAAGGAAAAAAGAAGGGCAGTACTGCCTTATAATTTATCTTCTAAAGTTTTCCATGGCTTACTCCTTGCCCAGGGAGTCTGGAGATGGGTTTGGCTTTTGTGTGCTCCTGGTCTGGCTGCCTCCTTGTGCTCTGGCCCATGGAGTCAGTGCTGGTGGCATTTTTAGTTCAGAGCTCATTTCACATCATTTCCCTCCATCCTCTGGTCCTGGGCTGGGGATGGAGGCAGCCTGCCATCCCTTCTCACCAGCAATCTGCAGATTTCATGCAGGTATCTTGAACCCACAGCAAGTGATTGCTTTACAGATACTTAGAGAAATGAAAGACTTGAAGGAGCACTATTTGTTATACCAACATGACAGTCTCCATGTCGGGTTACAGTGACAGGTATGAACGACACACCTGAGGTGGTTAACTCCTAGATAAATCAGCAACGGGAATGAAGATGTACCTGCTTCGTGACAGCTGAGGGAAGCTTCCCCTGGGAGCAGGCAAGCTCTGGGGCTGGGCAGGCTCAGCCCAAAAGATGCCTTTTGCCTGGCAGTACCGTGGCTGTGACTCAGCAGGACACCGGCAGAGCTGGGGCCAGGGCGGTCGGTCACTGCTCTGGTCGGTGGGCTGCGTTTCGCAGGAGCCAGGCGGGCATTCCTGGGGGCTGGGGCCGCAGGTCCCGCTGCCCGAGGCTCACGCCGTGGCTGTCCCGCTTGGCCAGGGCACAGTGCCAGGCCTGGGAGCTCCCCGCAGCCGTGGCTCTGTGTGGATAAGTGGACAAGGGTGAGGTCCCGGCTCGGTGCTGTCAGCGAGTGGCAGCTGCTGGCGGCCGGAGAGGGTCGAGGGTGTCCGGGCGCGGGGTCCGGCGAGCCGGGGGGAGCGCGGCCGGCGCGGGGGGGCAGGTGTGCCGGGTTATATAATACTTACATAATTAGGGCTTTGTTAAGCGCTGCTGGCTGGGAGGGGCGTCCTGCCGTCGAAGACTGAGCCCGATTATTTTCCGAAGAGAACAAAGTCTTGTTGCTAATTAGCTGCTCTAAGGGCGGCTGCAGGGGGGAACCGCGGCCCCGAGTCCCCCCGGAGGGGCTGCGTCCTACTCCGTCCCCCTCTAAAGTGTGCTTCGGGTGGGAGCAATCAGGCTTTGATGTGTGTCAAGCTCCTCGAGAGGGCTTTGTGCCTCTCCTGGGTGTTGCAACAGGTAGTGCCTGGAGGAAAAAAGTCTGAGCTTCCCCCGTACTTTCGCCTACACTGTTCTTGAGGGGTTTCACACGGAATTTCCTGCCTTCAGCCCAGCTTGGGGTGCTCAAGTGTTTTCACACAATGCCACCTCTGTGAGAGGGTGCTCTGTGCAGACATTTCCCTTCTTGTATGGCTTCCATGCAACAGCTGCACCAGTAGCATACAGAGAAAGAATACTCTGAAAATATTTAATTTATATTCCACAGCTGAGTACAAGATGAGGTGGAGCATGTTGCCAGCCTCCAAGATGATTGCTGTGCCACAGTTAAAGAACTGCTGTTCTTCAGGTGCCAGGTACACTTGCACTCTGGCATCATCTACGCACTGCTCCAGCCCCCAGTGCACTGGGAAAACGTCACGTAACCCCAGAGAGCATATTCCAGGCTGTCAGAGCTCTGTGGAGTCGCTCCTCCAGCCTTTGGCACAGTTGTAGTTCAGTGTGTCAGGGACTGTGTGTTGCAGCTGGAGCTGTGCAATTAGACTTTCTTTTGCCATCCCTCAGTGCTCCTCCCATTCCTGCTTTGACAGCTCAGTACCAGCTGTAGTAGCACTAGCTAGTACTAGCTAGTCTCTGACAAGCTTTTGCCCACAAACCGCATGGAACTTCCCAGAAGAACTGCAATAATATTTAACTGCTCTTTGTTCTTTGTGCAGGACGAAAGAGAGCTCCCAAAATAAGAATTAACTCCTCGCTGCTCTGCATGCAGCTCCCTTCCTCACCATGCATGCACATCCCTGTCCTTAGGGTAGGAAGTAATGCCCAGAGACTGAGCCACACTGTGCTATTCAGCATCCTGAGTTTTTGTAGTGAACTGATTTTAGAAATCAACAAGTATCTGGTTTTCAGTGTTATGCCTTCCTTGGACTCACTGGAGTTACCCTGGCAGAGTAACTGGCCTCCTAGGAGGAGGGTGTACCTCTGGCTAGCCATGTTAGCTATCTAGTAACTGAGGAGGCAAGGAAGTCACCATCTTACAGTGTTTTGTCCACTGAGGGGTCTCTTGGACCTTCTCATCCAGCAGCCTCAGGTAGGAGACCTTCGGGTCTTATTCTGAACGGGAATTTCTGTACTCGTAGGAGTGTCGGACTGTCGCTAGAGCTGAACTGTGGATGCACAACACTTGGACTTAATGAGGTCTGCCTTGGAGCATGGAGATTTGCATGCAGCTGTAACACTGTTTTCTCACACACCTTGGTGTCAGAAGACTGTTGAGCACATCTCACACCTCAAAACAATGTACCTGCTGCTTCACAACACTTCACAGCAACCTGAGCCTTTTTGCAGAGCAGGCTGTCAAGAGCAATTCACTGCTGAATTGACAATGCTGGAGAATATTCTCCAGGCTGAATCCTGTGCTGTTTTAAGGGAAGTTTGAGAAGGAGGTCATGAGGTGAGTTTTGTAAGCTTGGGTGCAATAGGAAGTGCCTGACTGTGGGACAAATCTTTTGCTGTGTTACACATCATGACTCACCTGTTTAGGGCCAGCTCTGGCAGTCACAGCCCATAGGGAGCATCTGAAGCAGTTACACAGAGCAGTCATGACTCCCTTTCTTACAGAGACTTCTAAACTGTATCACTGCAATACGCAAGTGTCAGTGGAGAAACCAAACACCTCCCTCTGCTTGTGTGTACAGCTGGGGATGGTGATTGCTGCTGCTTATTGAGCAAAGAAAACTGGCAACCCCCGGTCTGCAGCACAAACCAGAGCCATCCTCTAATCAGGTCTGTTGGGTTTTGAGAGGGCAGACACATTTCAAACCTTTAAAGTGCATGAGAAGGGATAGTTGTGTCCCTCTTGGTACCTCTCAGGACAGAGTGCCTGGGTGTGTGCAGGTGCCCATAACCAAGGACCAGTGGGAATTGCATGGGGATCTCTCAGAGCTGTAACCCACCGGAAGGAACAGCTGCATTGATGCTCTCACCAGTTCCCTTGGGGAAACCCTCTTTGTAGATTTGTTGAGGACACTGCAAAACATGGAACAGCTGGTGTGAACCCAGCGGTTGATGTTCCAGCTGATTCTTGGTGCCCAGTGTGTAACGACAGGATGGATTTACATCCTTGCCAGCAACCATACCTGACCCATGGCTGCCTTCTGCTTAGAGACCTGGGCCTGCTTTTTCTCTTGACTGTACTTGGGCACATGTGGCTGATCTCGCTGTGCTGGGCTGTCACCCACAGGCTCGTGGCAGTGCTCTTCTCATGGAGGCATCGTGGATAACTGCCCAGGTCTTCCTAGAGTGCAGTAACAGATTCAGCATGGTCAGGCAGTTGTCAACATGCAAACGTGGCTGATGAGTTTTTGTGTTGCGTAGAAGGCTACTTGTGTAACCATGTCAGAGTAGCATGTTGAGCTCCTGTTACAAAACCATAATTGCATTTCTGTTGTGGATGTAGGTTTTGCAAAATTGGGGCAGGATTATTCCATTGATTACCAGATAGGACCTGTTTGATGAGGCTGTTCCCACACTCCCTCCAACCCAAAGATCTATCCTGTGCTTATGCAAAATAGGTTTCTTTGTGTGTAGTTTGTTTCTTAATGCATTTCTGTCCCAGTGTGGGTCCCAGTTACACAGTCTGGAGTTCACTGTGGTGGAGTGCAGCCACACGGCTACAGCTGGAGCCTGGCTTTTTATATACAGCAAGATTTAGGCTGTGCACACAATCAGGAGTTTGATACAAAGCAGCAACAAAACAATTCCTGCTTGTAACTGCCAGCTCGTGCCACAGGTGTGGTGGGAGCTGATGCATGGTGAGACTTGCGATTTTATCATTGTGTTAGTTAAACTTTGTGAAAGGCAGATTTATTCGTGGTGGTGGCAAGGGTGGGAGCAGCCTCAGGAATCCGGCTGTCCCCTGAATCCCACTGCAGCTGAATCAGTGTGATGTTTAGTGCTGTCAGTAGTGTGGAAGAACTCTCAGTATCTCTATGCGTATGTGTCGGGAATGTGGGCTGAGGCACAGATTGTGTTCCTCACCTCAGAACTTGCATTGGCAGGACAAACACCAGCCTGAGCAGACATGGCTGTGGTGAATGAGGGCCTGTACTCAGTGCAGGATCAAATTTATCATCAGATTTTGTGTTTCAGATTCCTGGTCAGATGAGAATTATATTTTTTAAAAAACCTGCTGATCCAGCTGTCTGTAGGTTTCAGCAGATTTTGTATTAGGGATGATTAAGAGAAAAGGTAAAATGCAGAGGTAGAATGAGTCTACATAGAGATTGCACAACAAATATGAGAACATAGAGGAGACTTGGGCTGCTGAGCTTTTGGATTTTGTTGTATCACCCTTGTCCTGAAGACACCCTTTCCTGGCACAGTGCTCCTGCCAGAGCACACCCGCTCCTGGCAGAGCGGCTGCCGGAGGAGATGACCTGGGTAATTGCTGGAGTGTGGGGAGGGAAGTGCTTCCTCTTCCAAACAAGCATGACTTTGTGCTCTCTGGTGCCTTGTCAAGGTCCTCCAGCCCGGGGTGAGATGGCAGCAATGTAACCATGGCAGTGTTTGTCTCCGGTTTAATGACTCATCCTGGAGCATGTGATCACGTGTGCAGCCTCCCTGCTTCCCTTTGCCCTATTTCATCCAATCTTTTGATCTAGTTATATAACCAGGAGTCGAGAGGGATGGGGGGAAGGAAACAGTGCTGAAGAATTGCAGGTAATGTGACTAAAATGTGTCTGTAGCTCAAATAGCAGAGCTGTTGTTTGGGAAGCCTGGGAAACTGGGTTTATTCCCAGCACAGTTCTCTGTCTGTAAGTGAGCGTGGTATTTGAGCTTGTAAGTCTGAGGAGGCATGGTGGGAGGACAGAGCTCCAAGACCTTGGCTACAGTAGGAGAACTGCCCTACTTGTAGCAGCAAACCCCTTAGCCTTAATCTTCACATGCAACGTAACTTTTCTTTCATTCATCGTGAGATCTGTTTCATCCCATAAGCTGTGGATACCTGTTTTTCCAGTATGTGTAGGACTGGCAGAGACTGATGTTCACAGAAATGTTTGAGCCGCTCTGCTGGTCTATGGTGGGGTGAGCCCTGAAGTCCTAAATGGATTCTGACATAGACTTGGAGCAAATACTGGGGCTGGTCTGGTGGGATGTCTGGAGAGGAAGTTTGCAAAGTTAGTGCTTTTGCCCAAGGTCTGAATCTACTTCTTGTCATCTCAGTTTTAAGAGGTGATGCTGGTGGTAAGTTTAAGTTAATAGGCATATTAATGTGAGAGCTGTAGGTGCAACGTGCTGCACTGAAACATCCTTTGTTTAAGCTCCCAGCTTTTTTGAGAAGGGATGCTCTTTGTCTCCAGATCCCACAGAGTCACAATGAGATGTTTGTGGGTTCTGTGTTACTTCATCTGCCACATTCATCTGCACTGATGTCTTCTTTCCTTCAAAGTTCTGTCTAAGTGTCATTGCAGTTCAGTCATTAACTCGGATACACAATGTAAGCAAGAAAGCTGATTACAAGATGAGACTCAGGGTATCTCTTTGCCTGACACAAGGGGACAAGATGCTTCAAAGAAGCTATTACAATGCTTGTCAGAAACAGTTTGCTTCAAGGGAAGCTTTTGAACAGAAACATCTCCTTTCTGTGCTCTGGAAGCATTAGCTTGGCCACTGGCAGCCTGTTGAAGAGCCAAGTGTCACATAGAACAAGGTGTCATTTCATATAATGCCTTAAGAGTGAAATCAAGTGCTAATGGAAGTCTGAAAATTGGAGAATGAAGAGAAAAAAAGAATGCGTGTGATTTATAATGTAGAAAGAGTATTGCCACTTACTTTTTGTTTTTTAAAAAGTTCGTTGGAAGTTACAATTTAAATCATGAGAGTGGAGCCTGGTGCTAAAACCACTGAGGTGCCCAGTGTTTGAACCAGATAACCTCTTACATGGTATGTTCTGTTAACTTGAAAGATGGTTCTGTTAACTTGGAAGGTGTCATATAAATGGAAATTTCTGCCTTACTTGAACAGCATAAAACAAAGGTAAAGAGATTTAAGTTCCTTGTTTTAATCAGAACTCATTGGGTCCCTGTAGGAACACAAACCCTTGGGGACAGCAAGTGCTCCACGTAGACTGAAACAATTTTGCCTTGTTTTCTTGTCAGGACACTTTTGGGCTATGTTGAATGGTGTTAGTCTTGGCTTTTACTGGGAACACACCCTTCACTATAAAACTTTTTAACACTCAGAGTGGTTGTTGGAAAGGACCCAAGTGTTGACCCTTGGAGAAACATGCTTCCAAATGAGAGAGAATCGGGACTGTCAGTTCCCACTCAGCTCAAATCCTGATGAATGCTCATGTAAAAGCCAGGCTGGCACAGTTCTCATGTCATGTTCTCATGTCATGGCCTTCTCCCCTTTGCAGACCAACCCCGGGAAGGTGTGTTCAGTGGTGACCATGCTGAGCACACGGAGGATGGAGAATGGCAGCGCTCGACTTCAACTACCTCATCTCCGAGTGAGCGGGCAGAGCAACTCTTGCAGAACCAGCACAAGAGCCTGGCCTCTGAGGACACCAAAAAGAAGAGGGCTCAGAAACCGTCTCACATGCGGAGGAACATAAGGTAAGGAGCAGCAGGACAGAAAGAGCTAGGGTCACATGAGCCCTTTGGGTGAAAACAGAATCTCTGCACTTTGCTTCTGAGCTACGTTTTGCCACTGCTGGCAGAGCAGATGGTTTTTCTTTTCCAAAACCTTAGGATTTCACCAGTGGGAGTAGTATGATCTCAGACTGGAGTGCTGCATGTGGGTGCAGACTTGTTTGGTATTTCAGAAGAGGGAATATTTGGTTATGGAATATATTGCAAAAGTTGTGTAATTGCTGCTGGCTTTTAAAAGATGTCATAGAAAAACAGTACCACCATTAAGTTAATACCAGTTTCAGATATTTGCTGAGGTGAATCCTATTGAAAACAGCCTAAAATACAGTCTTTTCCTGTGCTATCCTGGGTATTCATTAGCAAGAATGCTGATGCTACTGCTGGTGACTGAAACGTTGGAAATCAGTTTCACCTGGCTTATATAAAGCAGTAATAGTTTGATTGTGTAAGTCACCACATATTCTGGGACAAGTTGTCGAGTGATAAATCGCTATGAAATAATGTTCAAGGGGACTCTTAAATGCTCAGAGGAGTCCTAATGGAGCAGGAACTCAAGTGGCTTCTCTTGCCCTGTGTGCAGTGTGCTGGTGGTCTCTGGTTCATGTTTAAGTTTGTGCAGATTGATTTTCTTAAAGCCAAAGGAATGAGTATTGAGTAGGCCTGGGGACGTCTCCTCCTATCTCCCCCTCCCTCATTAGGATGGGCAAGATGTCCCTGAAGTGTGGGATTGGGTGGTTCTAAAGACTAGTTAGAGGGAGCTGGATTTTACCACTGCTTGTACAGCACCTCTCCCCTGGCAAAAGCACCTTCATTTCCAGTACTGCACATGTGAAACTGTAGCAGGGGAAGAGCAACATTTGGAAGTAAAGAAAACTACCTGTAAAGGGAAGGTGCTTTGAGAGCGTCCCTTGAAACCATTGTTAAAGCCATTAGAGGTCCTAGTTCCTGAAAACACTATGTCAGAAGAGAATCAGGGTAATGACTTTTTGTGGTGGAATTGATGCCTTTTCCTCCCACGTATCTTCTTTGCATGGCTTTGTGCATTTTGTGTTTATAGACTGCATATCAATAAAAAACATCCTTTCAGATAGAAGAACTTGTCTCTGGTAACCTACTTTATGTATGTGCTTACTCACTCCCAATTTTTCTCCTTTCATTATTTTGCTTCTGTCAAACTTTTGTCTTTTTCTTGACTACTTGTAGTGTTACCTGTAGTTGGGAAGCACAGTCTTGAAGTAGCTGTATTTGCCTGTATCTTTTGATGATGATGTTCCCAGTCTGTGTAGCTGACAGACTCCTGGAGCCTGTTGATCATCTTTTGAGCCAGCTGTACAATCATTCATGTTTTTGGGAGATATTGTTTGAGTGTAACCAAATCACGTTTGCTCCTGTGTTCAGAAAGCTGTTGCGTGAGGACCAACTGGAAGCCGTGACAAAGGCAGCCCAGCAGGAAGAGTTGGAGAGGAGGAAACGGCTTGAGCAGCAGCGGAAGGATTATCCAGCTACTATTCCAACTGTACCCCTTGAGTTTCTTCCTGGTAAGCAGTGGGAGATGCCAACCAAAGCAGGAGTTTTAAGGACAGAAGCTGAATGAAGAAGGTAGTGCTGTGCTTGTCCATGACAGGACAAGGGGTAATGGTTTTAAACAGCAGGAAGGTAGATTCAGGTAGATAAAAGGAAGAGGGTGGTGAAACACTGACACAGGTTGTCCAGAGAGGTGGTAAATGCCCTATCTCTGAAAACATTCAAGGTTAGGATGGATGTCCCTGCCCATGGCAGTTGGACTAGATGGCCTTTGAAGTGTCCTTCCAACCCAAGCCATTCTGTGTTTGTGTGCTGTACTTGCACTTCCAAGAGTAAACTCTCGAAGCAGCAGTTCCAAAGCACTTGTTGGTTCAGTGTAGACAGTTCCACTTGTGAGCTAGTTTTGAATCAAGATGCTGTGGCTGCATGGTGAAAGGTGCCAGGAAGAAAATATCTTGTTGAAGATATTTTGACACATTAATTGTGTGTAGCGGGATTCTGGAGCAGAGCTCTCTTGTCTTTCTAACTGGTAGAGTTGCCATGTCCAGACCCTATTTGGTCTGTGCCAGGGATAGTGGAGCAATAGACTGGGATGTTCATGTGTGTTGATGATGTAACCTTGTCCTTTCTTGCATGTTTCAGCAAGCAGTGAGTAGCAGGCAGTATAAATGGTTAAGCATCCTCTTGTCTTCTGGTGAATATGTCATCTTGCATTGTTTCCTAATCTGGATCATTTTGGTGATCTAGTGGTGACCAGCCTCTGTCTGGTGTAAAGGGCAAGGAAGTGCAGTTGGATGTTGTGTAAGGAGTCAGGAGTAAGGAGTTCCTGAGTTGGCTTTGCCTGTTGAGAAAATGCATATTCTCCCTTACATGCAAGTGTTCAAAACACTTTTACATAGAAGAGAAGGAATAAGGGCTGTTTAAAACACTTCAACTGTTGCAGGGTAGGTTGGAGCCCCAGAAGAACATCATTGCTGAGTCACTGCAGTGGTGCTGTTTGGACCCATTAGCCTTTCTCACCACATAGCAGCACTAAAATATACAAACAAATGCTCTTGGTCAGCAAAAGTTGTTTATGATATGTGGGATGTAATTATTACAGTGTCCCTGCTAACAAAGGGCAGTTATCATCCCTTCAGTTCTTTGCTGGGTGAAACACAGCTTTTACTTTTGAGACCAAAAAAAAAAGAGAAACAAAGGGCTTTAGCATGTTGCGTGGTCAGTGTGCCCCAGTCAGGGCATGAAACAGGGGGTGCCATCAGCAATGGCCTATTGTTTCAGCATATTGAGAAAGGAGCAGAGTGTGACCCAGGAAGCTGAGTCATAGCAGTATTGTAGACAGTGAGAGTCTGTTATGGAAAATTCCAGGACTAAGTTATTGGAGCAAAAGTGGAAGGAAATACTGTCTGGTTTCTGAACAGTTTTGTCTCCTTCCTTATTACTATGAATTACTTATTGTTTATGATTTATGTTTGTAGAGGACATCGTTTTCAGAACCGCAGAGGCGACCCAGCTCCCCCCTCAGGTCCTGGCTGAGGAAGTAATCTGCCTTGACAGTACCAGCAGTGGCAGCGAAGATGATGCTAAAGGAAAAAATAGCATTAAAGATGGTAAGTGACCAATTGGCTCAGCCTGGTCTTCTCACAATATGCTGTTTATTCAGCCACAAGTCTGTTTTCATCTAGTCAGATGCTCCAGTGGTGAATCACTTCAGATTTTTGTAGGCCTATTGGTTTCCAATTATATGGGCAGTTCTGCTCTGTGAGTCCCAAAGTGACATTTATAAAATGTCCTGTCAGGCCCTCTTGTGAACTTGTGTTTATTTCTGCTTTATAAATGCACTTAACTTTGCTCAGTGCTCTGCTGAAGAATGCTTACGTGAGATGTGGCATCATCTGCTGTGTATAAAAGGAGCATCTAAGTATTCAGATCTGCAGCTGAAAGTGGTTTTTATGTCTCTTGTCCCAACTGGACCTAACCTGACTACTTTATACCACTCTGATACAGTACTTCTGCCTAATTTCCTTGGTGGTCCTTAGACATTGCATCAGTAGATAAAATGCATGCCTGGGTTTTGTTAAGAGGGCATATGGAGGAGAATGGAAATCACTCATAGAAACTGTCTCACGTTCTGTTTGGATCAGCCCAAATTAATTTTGTCTGAAACATAGGAAAGCTCAGGGAAAGTCATGCTTTCATATGCTGATTTGGGGGGCCTGGTCTGTCTGTATCATGCCTGCTTGTTCAGAATGGGTCATTAGGCCAGTGTGGAATTGCAAAAGGAGGTGGTAGCCTTATTTCCTGATAGTTTTTTCCATGTATGATAAACCCTGATGTCAAGTTCACCTTTGCCCTTATTCTCTCCTGCTTTGGTTACTTTACAGAAGTGATTGAGCTGAGCTCAGGAGAGGATGATGCCCTCCAAATTGTGGACAGCAGTGACTCTGGCAATGAAGGGGAGGAGGATGGCAGTGAAGAGAGCAGTGGCTCTCATGTGAATGATGCCTTAAATCAGTCAGATGCTCTGGGGCAAGTCATTGTCAACATCAATCATCCACCAAACGAAGAGGACATTTTCCTGGCTCCCCAGCTTGCACATGCAGTAAAACCTCATCAGGTAGGCTTTGTTAGTCTTGCAAATGCAGTGACTTCAGACAAGCCTGCCTTGCAATCTCAGGAGAACTTCTTTGGTGAGCTCTGTGACCAGTCTGGTTGTGGTAGTGACTGTTGTGGACAGTCAAATGATACAGACAAATTAATGGGATGCCAAGGCTCTGTATAACTTTGGCTATTGTATTATCAGACCTTTGTATATTTAGATGAACTTTTTAAAAATAAAATTATAAGCAAACTAATCAACCCCAATTCAGATTCTCTAGCTACAAATTAATTTTGATTTATTGATATAGTCTTAGGACATTTTATGAGTATCTAAAAATACTGAGTTTCTGAGCCTCCCCCAGATTAGAGTACTTCAGTGAACTTGAAGCATCCCCTTTATATTTTAATGGTTTATGCAATCCTGATATAATTGCCACTCTGTAAATACATACCCATCTTGGGTTTTTTTTCTCCCACCATTCTAATACCTTTTCTACTTTTATGTCTAGATTGGTGGGATCCGATTCCTGTATGACAACTTGGTCGAGTCCTTGGAGAGATTTAAAACCAGCAGTGGGTTTGGGTGTATTTTAGCACATAGCATGGGCCTGGGCAAGACCATACAGGTCATCTCTTTCTTGGATGTACTTTTCCGGCACACGGAGGCAAAGACTGTTCTTGCCATTGTACCTGTGAGTAGCCACATGAAGGGCTGGCTGAGGGGCTTCTTTGCACTGCTTCTTTCTTTGCATGGAGAAGGTTGATTAGTCTCCCATCTCACATCAAACTCTGTCATACCCTTGCTGCTCTTCTCCCTCTTTTGTTCCCTGTCCCTGCGTTTGCATGCTGTGGTCTGCTGCTTCTGTCTGGGCACAGCTGGCTGTCAGTCCTTATTTTCATTTTTGATCTTAAGATCGCAAGTGACTCAGCTGGGTTTTTAATCCTTCCATGGCTAACTTTTTCAGGTGAATACACTCCAAAACTGGTTAGCAGAGTTCAACATGTGGCTCCCAGCACCTGAAAACCTTCCTGCTGATTATAACTCCAAAGAGGTCCAGCCCCGCACCTTCAAAGTCCACATCCTGAATGATGAACACAAGTAGGTGCCAGTAAAAGTCTTTTTGAGCTCTTGAACTGCGTCTTAGGGAACTGTTATCAGAATTGGTGTTGCAGGCTGTTCAGTTTGGGTTAATTCTGTGCCCTTGACTCCCAGATCTTTCCCACTCTGCATTTATTGTGGATGCTGTCTGAGGGGAGGATTTTGGTACCTGTGAGAGGTACCTGTCTCTTTCATCCAATATTTATATCTTGTACTTCCTTCTCACACTGCTGACACACCTTTCTGTTCTTCCATGTGTGCTGAGAGCAGGAACCCAGTCCCAGAGACAGAACTGCAGAGAGGAGCAGAAGTGCTGTGGCTTGGTGGGACACTGTTAGTCCTGTCAGAGTCCTGGGATTCCTGAGGCGTGTGTCCCTGTACCACATCTCTTGCATTTTAAATGTGGGCTGATTTTTTTTCCCCAAGATTTTTCACACATTTAGGGATTCCTCTACCTGACACTTTGAGTTTCTGTGAATGGAGTTGTCCATGAAGGGTTCTGGCAAAATATACAAAGCCTCTTTGTCCAAAAAGGAGAGATCAGTGATTGCAGTTACAGCCTGGTGTGGAGTGTGTTCTTGGCTCATGGATCTCTGCTTCTTTCTGGATTATTTTTCCTGCATGGATCATTGCAGTGATCCTAGGGAATTCTCAGTTCATACACCCACCTGTTGATGTCCTCACCTTCTGACTGGGGCATATTTTGAATCTGCTGATGCTGCTCCAACCATGTGTTTACTACTGGCCAGGATCTGGTGTGTTCTGGTGGATTGAGTGAAGACAGTGTCTTGATCTGAACCAAATCTGAGAAGGTTGCCAGGGAAGGAATAACTGGGGAACATGAGCATTGGAGGAGACAACAACAAGGGAAAAACAACTAGATAATTACAGCCATGTGCATTAGCAGCTAGTTCTGAAAATGGTTTTTGCACAGGCAGACTCAACAGCTCTTTAAAAAGGGTGCTGTCATGAAACGAGTGTTTTAAGGTCTCTCAAAAAATCACCAGCACAGATGCTCTCAAGTTTGATGTCCTTTTGTACATGACAGACTTCTACAGCTCAGTTCCTGTAACAATTTGTCATTCTCTACCCTGCTACCAGTGGCACTTAAAAGGCTTTTTCCCACTTCTATGCCAGTTTGCTTCTTAAAGAAATTTCATTGTGTTCTTTTGTCTGGTTTGATGTGAGAAAAGTACTTTAAATGAATTGAAGGGGTCTTTTTTCTCAGCAGACTCCAATCCAGTGATTCAGTCTGAAACTGGAGAAAATCTGAAGTTTATTTGGTTGTTTTGCAGGACAACAGCTGCACGTGCAAAGGTGGTGAATGACTGGGTGACAGACGGTGGTGTACTGCTGATGGGATACGAGATGTACCGTCTCCTCTCACTGAAGAAGTCCTTTGCCACTGGCAGGAAGAAGAGAACAAAGAAACAAACTGGCCCTGTCATTATTGACTTGGATGAGGAAGACCGGCAGCAAGAGCTTCTGAAAGGTGGGAGGCCAGCCCTCAAGAGGGAGAGTGTGATCCTGCTGTCCAGCTGGCCATCAGCAGTGGCAGCACAGGGAAACAACCTGTAACTTGCTTTTAGCATTGCTGACATGATCAAACCTTGCTGGGCAGGAGTGTGTCTTTGGAAGCAGAAGGTTGTTGAGCTTTGACTGAGTCTTTAATTTCTTGCAAGAGCTGCAAGTGTGGAAGTCAGAAGACTGAACTATGGGATTTGTCAGTGTGAGATTTGCCAGTCTGAAATGCTGCAAGACACCCAACTTGATGTAATGCGGGTCGTTGAGCAGAAATCAAGGGACAGTCATGTTTGCTCATTACCACATTATGCTAAATCAGAGCTAGTGTCTAGTCATATTTTATCTCCTGAATCAGCCTGACTCTCTGCACCCATGAACACTGCTTTTTTGTCTTTCAGAACTACCCCTCCTTTGTGAAGTCGGTGACCATTTAAAACCAGAACTTTGTCTTATTCATCTCTAACTAACACTTCATGTTCCTTGTCCTCAGGGATTGAGAAGGCCTTGTCTCGCCCTGGCCCAGACGTGGTTATTTGCGACGAAGGACACCGGATAAAGAACTGCCATGCCAGCACTTCCCAGGCCCTGAAGAACATCCGCTCCCGCCGGCGGGTGGTGCTGACTGGGTACCCACTGCAGAACAACCTCATTGAGTACTGGTGCATGGTGGACTTCGTCCGACCCGACTTTCTGGGCTCGCGGCAGGAATTCAGCAACATGTTTGAGCGGCCCATCCTGAACGGGCAGTGTATCGACAGCACCCCGCAGGACGTGCGGCTCATGAGGTACCGCAGCCACGTCCTGCACAGCCTGCTGGAAGGCTTCGTGCAGCGGTGAGTCCCTCAGTTCTTAGTGCTGTGGTCCATGCAAACACCTCCTTCCTCCCAAATTACCCGCCTTATCTGCTGAAGTTATGTCCTACAATTAAATCTTGCTGCCTTATAGAGTCATGGAGTCATTCAGGTTGGAAAAGACCTGTATGACCATCAAGTCCAACCGTTCCCCCAGCACTGCCAAGTCCACCACTAAACCATGTTTCCAGGTGGCACATCCACACCTCTGTTAAATCCCTCCAGGATTTAACCACTTCCCCGGAAAGCCTGTTCCAGTGCTTGAGAACCCTTTCAGTGAAGAAATTTTTCCTAATATCCAGTCTAAACCTCTCCTGGCACAACTTGAGGCCATCTCCTCTCATCCTGTCACTTGTTATCTGGGGGCAGTGCCCAACCCCCACCTGACTCCAACTCCAACCTCCTGTCAGGGAGTTGCAGAGAGCAAGAAGATCCCCCTTGATCCTCCTTTTCTCCAGGCTGAGTCTCCCCAGCTCCCTCAGCCACTTCTCATCAGACTTGGGGTCCAGCCCCTTCTCCAGCTCCATTGCCCTTCCCTAGACTCGCTCCAGCCCCTCAATGTCTTTTTTGTAGTGGGGGGCCCAAAACTGAGACCAGGGTTCAAGGCACAGCCTCACCAGTGCCCAGCACAGGGGGATGATCACTACCCTGGCACTGCTGGGCACACTGTTTCTTACAGCTCAGTTTTGCCTTATGGTTAGAGGTAAAGTTGCTTTGCTTTGGTACCACAGACTCTGATATTAGAGAACAACGCCTCTGACTGCACCAGAGTGACCTCGGGTTTATTTTGATGGCTTAATAATTAATTTGGATGTGCACTTTTTGACATCCTCTACCCAAGGATCTGAAAGTGTTTCATGAAAGTGTTATGAAATAAGGACAGTGACTCCACCACTCTGGAAACGGATCAGCTTTTCTTCCTCATACGAGGGTTCTAAGACGCTGGACCAGTGACTTGAATGGAATGTCTTAATCATTAGCAGAGCTGAAAATAAACCTTCAGTCTTGTTTCTGGTTTTCAGCTACCGTGGAAAACAGGATTTTCATCACCCTCCTAACACCGTGACCTGTGCTAGATGATTGTAATGTTTGAGGTCTCTATAATTGTGTTTACAGCTGGTATTTGGCTGCAGGGATAGTCTCTTGGACGTGTCATGCATTAGAGAAACATGCAATTTAAAGATCTTTCTCCCTGTGCCAGGGGGGCAAGAAGTCAAAAATCTTACCCTACAGGCAGCCATAGAGAGATCATATTGGGAAATTCCCTTCCCTGTATTTATCTCTCTTTTTATTTCCTCCACAGGCGGGGCCACAATGTTCTGAAGGTTCAGCTCCCATCTAAGGAAGAACACGTCATTTTGGTGCGTCTGTCGAAGATCCAGCGGGCCCTTTATACGGAGTTCATGAACCGGTTCCGAGACGCAGGCAACAGTGGCTGGCTGGGACTGAACCCACTCAAAGCTTTCTGTGTCTGTTGCAAGGTAGGTTTTGGCAGGAGATGCAAAGAAATATTCTAATATGTAAGGCAAAGGCAGGAATATGAGACAAAACAGGAAACGAAAGTGTGGTTGGCCAGGGACATCTTCTCTCCCCAGAGTGCTCTGTGATGGCCCAACAGTGTTGTTATCTTTGCTTCCAGAACTGGGATGCGGAGATGTTAAATGTGCTTTTCAAACTGTGCAAGAAACCTGCAGCCATCAGCTGAACCAGTACTGGGCTGATACCTTCACCTGCACAGCCTTACCTGCTGCAGTGCAAACAGGCAGCCTCCTCTCCCTTTGTGCTGTGTGGGGTGCACAGTGGCCTCCTGGTTTGTTCTCAGGGAAAGAATTTGGCACTTTTAAAGATATGAGAGCCTAGGGGAAGTATCAGTTCTTTCCTTTGATTAGCTGTGGGGCTTTCAGACCACAATCATTGGCAAGCAGCAGGCCAGCACAGATCTAACCACTTTCTTTCCTTCCCCTTTCAGATCTGGAACCATCCAGATGTGTTGTATGAAGCTCTGCAAAAGGAGAATCTGGCAAACGAGCAGGATTTGGATGTGGATGACCTTGGCACAGCAAGTACTAATTCCCGCTGCCAGCCTCAGGGAATTAAAGTCAAAGCAGAGAGTAATGCTTTGGCATCACCAGTTGGAGAAGCTACTAATAGCAAGTTCCTCCAGAGTGTTGGCTTCAACCCTTTTCAAGAGAGAGCAAATCAGGTCGTAACTTATGAGTGGGTGAGTGCCACTGCTGGAAATCTCTTCATTTGGAGAGTCTGAAATCAGAGTGTACTTCTTTTTAGGGCAGTTTTCTGAAGTGGAGCAAAAAGAAGACTCCTCTATTTGAGATGTGGGTTTCTCTTACGTTTCTTTACCATAGAGCATCTTGATAAGCAGGTTGTGTAATGCTGGGAGGGGTTTATGAATCTCATGAGGCAGGAGTGCAGGCAGCACTCATACCATTGTTTTCATCTGACCAGAAAGGCTGTGGACTTTGTTATTCAAAAAAAGGTGTTAGAGTGAAATTTGATCTAGATAAGATAGTGGTAAATCTAGAAGGCTAGAAGAAAGCTCTTGAGGTAAGAGAGTCATGAAATGTTGAGGGGACACTCATTCATCCAAGAAGTTTGTCATTTGGAGCTTCTGGAAGGGGAGGTAGCAGCAGTAGTTGGGAGTAGCATTCTCACCTCTACCAAGTGGATGTAAATAACCTCTGAGACAGGATTGTTGGACTAAACAGAGAATGAGCAACTCCACCTGTAATAGTCTCCCATTTCTTGGTAGGCCAAAGACATCTTGTGTGATTACCAGACGGGAGTCTTGGAGAACTCGCCCAAGATGGTGTTACTGTTCCACTTAATTGAAGAAAGTGTGAAGCTTGGAGACAAGATCTTGGTCTTCAGGTAAGCAGAGTATCAATAGTTGATTCTACAGTCACCAAGCACTGGAGTAGTTGGATTCCCTCTGGTGCTAGAAGCTTGTTACACAGGATGAATGGTGTAGCAGTTTCCCTTTTTTTTTTCTTTGTTGTATTAGATCTTGGATTTCATCTGTGGGTTTTATACTTCTGCCAGTGTCAATTTCACTAATGAGAGATGTGCTGCATAAACAGGATTTGACAACCATCAGTGCTGTCATGGTTGGGGAAGGGTTCTGATACTCCACTTTTACTGCTGGGGAGTCATTTTCCTGAACAGAGATCTTGGTTTTGCAGCCAGAGCTTGTCCACCTTATCTGTCATTGAAGATTTTTTGGCAAAGAGACCGATGCCGAGTCCTCCAGGCTCAGATGGAGGAGTTCACAACTGGGTCCGAAACATCAACTACTACAGTGAGTACAGCAAATCCCCCTCACTTTTGATGTCACACTGTTTGATCCTCTGTGATGGACTAATTCCTGAAAGTCACCCACTGTCTTCATGTGTTTGTCCTTGGGTGTGAAGACGCTCCTCTGAAGCGTTCTCTTGATGAACCTCTTTCAGATTGTTCTTACTTCAGTTATTTTGGAAGACAATGTCAGTTGGATAGCAACTAACTGATAACTTCCAAATCCTCTTTCTGACATATTACTTAGGAGATGTTAGACATCTTTAACACCTCACTTACTACTGCTTTTTAAAGTTGCAAAAGATACTTTTTGCTTCCTGTTAAGCTATTTGCTAGATTTTGCTTCCAAATCCAGAATCACCCTGGAGTGCTTTCATTAACTCAGGGCTGTGAATTCCTCCTCCCCTCTTCCCCAGTTTTAAATCTCTTTCTGGTGTGAGTTGTTGCTTTGTGTGGCTACTTTACAGGCCAGGGCTGAGAGAAGCGGTGGCTGATTTTTGAAGAGCAGCCAGAAGCAACATGGAGCAGAGACAACACCCCCTGCAACTCCTCTAGACCAATACTCTCTGTGCTCAAATCTAAGCTTTGGGGGTTTGCCAAAAGCTTTACAATTTTGATTTCTCTTGGTTCTTTGTTCCTGTTGTTCCTGCTTTGCTATCCATCTTGCCTAAAGCACAGCCTTAATGGGCTGCTAGATGTGTTGTAGCACTCCCAGTCCTGGCCTTGACAAGCTTGAGTAATGTTTTACTTGATCTTTCAGCTGAACAAATCTCAGCCTGGCTGGCTGCACTGCACCTGCCTGGCTGGGCAAATTAGAGGTACAGAGTGGTCCAGTTGAGAACCTGGAGTACATGACTTGAGGAAGACCCAGAATTGGTTTGCAACCAGTTACAAAGCTCAGAGTTTAGAAAGTGGGTTTGTTTCCCCCAGACACACAGAGCTTTTAAATGTGTCTTTCATTTCCTTCTCAGGACTGGATGGCAGCACCTCTGCCTCAGAAAGGGAACGACTGATTAACCAGTTCAATGATCCCAGCAACACCTCTGTTTGGCTCTTCCTTTTGTCCACACGGTAAGTTGGCTGGAGCAGAAGGGCACAGTGGAGGACTCACACTGATGTTCTGTGTGCAGGTGGGCTTTCAGTTCTTAACTTCCTTTGTAGTATGCTCTCCATGGCCTGATAATGCCATCTGCTTCTGAGTTCCCTAGGGATGTAGCATTTCAGTCTTAATCTTCTGCAACAGCTTAACAGTCTTGGAAACCAAACTTAGGTTTAAAGTTTGGCTGGAGGGAACTTTCCATAGACACTTGTGGACTCTTGGCTGTGATGGTCGTCCCTGCCTAGAAGTTTTGAAAGTTGGCCAAGGCAGCAGTTTGAAATTTGTCTCTAATTTCCAGTGCTGGTTGTCTGGGTGTCAACCTCATTGGAGCCAACAGAGTGGTGGTGTTTGATGCCTCCTGGAACCCGTGCCACGACGCCCAGGCCGTGTGCCGAGTGTACCGCTACGGGCAGAAGAAGCCGTGCCACATCTACAGACTGGTTTCTGATTACACCCTTGAGAAGAAGATCTATGACCGTCAGATCTCCAAGCAGGGCATGTCAGGTAAGTGTGGGTGAACATGGCATTCCACTCTCAGCTTTCACTCCTTTTAGCTCCTGCAAGTCCTGGTTCTGTGGGTTTTGTAACTTCTTTTTTTAAGCTTGAAGACCAGACAAAGAGGTGACAGACACTATCCCAGAGCTATGTTTGATGTTTATGAGTTGGCAATGACATGGGATCCTTTAAGAAATTCATGATGGTAGAGCCAAAATCCTGCAGCAGGGCTGTGTTACTAGTCCACTGCTGTGCCATTTACCATCACTGCTACTCTCCTGGCTGCTGCAACAGACTGGAGACTCAGAGGGTGTCTGTTTTCCCCTGTGCCTGGATATTGCTCACCTTAAGCTGGGTGTTACATATTAAATAGCTCTGTACCTCCATTTTTCCAGCAGCAAGAGAGGGAAAATGGCTAAATTAAAACATATATTGATACCTTTGACTCACAGTGCTTACTTAGGAGCCAAGAATAATGAATTCATTGCAGTTCTGACCTCCCCTTGTACCACAAGTATCATTTGTGCTGGCTTGTGCCAGCTGTCAAGCTGTTCTCCTGGAGCATGCAGCCGAGGGTTGTGGTGACCCAAAGAGAGCTCTGGTGCCTGAGTCCTTCTGTGCCTGAAACACAAGTCCAGAGGCAGCAGCCCAGTGTGATCTGCTCAGTGTGCTGTTGTGCACTCAAGGTGGAGTCCCCTGGCAGCTGGCTTCCAGGAGAGTCCTGGATAGAGATGTTTTCTCCACATGCTCCTGTTTGCCCTGTGTGCAGGAGGGATAATGTCCAAGAAAAGCATTCAGGCTCTTGTGAGCGAGGGACTCTGGCTGCTTTTCTGAGCTTTTAACTCAACAGAGTTCTGTAGATTTTAGTATCTGGTTACTAACTTGAGCCTTTTTGGTGGGCTTTGTGGGAGAGCACCTACTGATGTGGCTGCAGTTCTGTCTCAGGACACCTATGTTTACAGCCTTGTCATGTGAGGTGGGACACCATCCATCTCTAGTTTTGTACTCCTGCTTGCCAGGAGCTCGCTGACCTGCACTGCCTTGCTGTGCAGTCTGGAGCACAAGGCACTTGTCAGCCTGACTTGGTCAAACAGGCTCAGTTCTGAACATGAATGGTGATTTTTCTCCCTGCCCTGACATTTACAGAACACTTCTGAGGATTGTGCAGATTGTAAGGAGGGAGCTCTGTTAGAACAGGGGTGTAGGAAGGGCAGCAGGCAAGCAGTACCCATTTCTTCCCTTTTCTGCTAATTTCATTCCCCCTCTTTTCCAGATCGGGTGGTGGATGATCTGAACCCAGTGCTGAACTTCACCCGACGAGAGGTGGAGAACCTGCTGCATTTTGTGGAAGAGGAATCTGACCCTGCTCAGCTCTCCCTCAATCCAGGCAAGATGAAGGAGTCCGTTCTACAATTAGCCTGTCTCAAGTATCCTCACCTCATCACCAAGGTAAGACCAGCCTGTTTCCTTGCTGGCACAGCACTGCACAGGCAGGAGTAGGCCTGGAGGAGTCTGGCAGCATGATGGGGCCATGGTGGCGAGAAGGATGCACCTGTGTGCTGCTGGTGGGAATAGGCAGAAAATCCTCTAGAGAGAGCCCAAAGAGCCCTGCCCTTCCTTCCCTGTGGTATCTCCTACACATTTACAGACGCCTCTGTCCTGGACAGGTTTGGGGGCAGGTTGCCGGCACCCCTTTTCTTCATCTTGGTGCTAGGTGGGAAAGTGGCAGTGGCATATCCCAGCTTGCTGCCAGCTCTTTTCCTGGGGTGGCTTTGAACCAAAGCTGGGACAGGCAGCACTTGCCTGTGTTGTCAGGAGTTTCTCTGGTAGGGTGGTGGTGCAGAGGGGGCCTGTGGCTGGGTGCTGTGGAGCTCTGGTGGCTGCGTGACATTGTGGCAGACTCTGTTCTTGCACTCTTGGCCTGGCCTTTGGCTCCTGGGTTTTGCTCTGTGCTTGTGGTAAGTGCTGGCCTTGGCTGGGCAGGCAATGGCTTAGCTGACTGTCACCCTTCAATCTGAGCCTGGCCACATCCACAACACTGCCCTGCACGTACTTCACCATGGCCAGCTCTGCCTTCCCAACTGCCCTTCCTGCTCAGCCTGGGATGGAGACAGGCTGCCGCAGGGAGCCGCTGGCTGCCGTTTGGGGTTTGTTGGTTCCCTCTTGTGGTGTGTTGGTGCCAGAACCGCGGTGCTGTGGGGTTGCAGGAGCCTTTTCAGCATGAGTCACTGCTGATCGACCGGAAGGAGCACAAGCTGACCAAGGCAGAGAAGAAAGCAGCCAAGAAGAGCTATGAGGAGGAAAAGCGAGCATCCGTCCCCTACACCCGGCCGTCCTACGCACAGTATTACCCAGCCAGTGACCAGAGTCTGACGAGCATCCCTGCCTTTAGCCAGAGGAACTGGTGAGTACCTGCCCCTTCCCCTTCTTCCCATGCTGTAGACATGAAATGAGTGGGCAGAGAATGTTTATCCCTGTCGGGTGGGCACTGCACTCTCCTCCCTCCTCTCTCACTAGGCGACCAGCCCTCAAGGGTGAGGACAAGCCAGTGGCAAGCGTCCGCCCAGTTCAGTCCACCCCCATTCCAATGATGCCCCGACATGTCCCCATGGGCAGTGCAGGATCAACCTCAAGCTCCAACCCTGCTGTCAACTTCCCCATCAACTATCTACAGAGAGCTGGTGTCTTTGTGCAGAAGATTGTCACCACCACGGGTGAGTTGCTGGTGCTCACAGTGGGTTGAGTTGTGATGCCTGTGGTGAACTGAGCATCAGGGGGAGTTGTTGATGCTCACATGGGCAGTGGGCAGGTGGCCATCAGAGCCAAAGATACTGCCTCTCTCATTTGAGTGGTTCCCCTGGAGGACTTTCACTGCAGATGTGCAAGGGTCTTGGACCTGCTGGGTTGTTGGGAGTGAACTCCTATGAGAGGGCCTTCAATACATACTGTCACCAGTTGTCCTTTTTGGGATAAGGGACATGCTGTGCCAGAGCAGCGTGGCTTTTTCATCTTTGGAGCCTCTGCTGCCTTCCTGTGCTGCTCAGAAATAAACCCAGGGCTTGCTTGTAGCGTAGCACATAGGAGAGACAACTGCACTGCAGACAAAGGGGTTGGTGGGGCACCTGCCCTCTCCTGACTGTAGCTGGCTTGTAATTTAATGGACACTGTTCTGTTTCTTCTCCCACTACCAGATATTGTGATTCCGGGTACAAACACGTCCACTGATGTACAGGCAAGAATCAGTGCTGGTGAGAGCATCCACATCATCCGAGGGACAAAAGGTAAGTCCTAGCCAATGCTGAGTAGCAAAGAAAAGGATGTAAGAGCATGAATCAGTGCCTTGACAGGAAAAGAAACAAGAAGAGGAGGAGGTCTGGAGTTTGCAGTGGCTCTGTTGCAGCCTGTGCTCTGGGTGTGTTGATGCTGCAGAGATGTTGCAGCTGTGGCTGCTCCTGTAGCCCTGAGAGGAGCTGTTGAACTTTGTGGCTGGATGTCTCCTTTTCACAACACCCTCTGCATGTACTGGGGCAACCAAACACTTCCTGGTGCTCCCAGAGCAAACTCTGTCTCAAGCATGAAGTTTCACGTTTCCCACCAGCAGCACATTGGGAGGGGGTGATCCCCGACCCATGAAAGCTGCAAAGGTGGAAGTGAGGAGTGAAGAAGGAGACAGAAGCCCCTCACTGAGCTTCCCTGCATGATCTGAGCTGGCCTTATGTAGCACTGCTGTCCTGTTCCTGCCTGAGCAGCCTTGTGGGCTCACAGATCCAGGGTCCTGAGCTGATATTAGGGTTGTAATGACGTTGTTCTGCCTCTGTTCCAGGGACGTATATCCGGACCAGCGACGGTCGGATTTTTGCTATACGGACCACTGGGAAGCCAAAGGGCAATGAAGACCGTCGGACAGCTGCCTCAGGTAGGGGCTTGTGAGTGCTGTGTGAGGCTTTCACATGTGCTTTCCTACTTGAGTGTCTGGGGTGGCTTTCCCTGGTGTATTCCTCACGGCTGTGTTTAGAGCAATCTCCCCACCTTCCTTTCCACTGTTGCATTTTGGCCCCCAGGTTTTTCTCCAAGGTCATCTTTCTCACCTGCTCCATCTCCTTGTTTCCAGGCTCCCAGAGCTCCTCCCTGGAGTCCACAAGCAATGGCAGACACAGTGCCTCATCGCCGCAGCTCCCCAGCACGGAGGAGCTCACCCGGCCCATATCCCCCGACAGCCCCGAGATCATCAGCGAGCTGCAGCAGTACGCGGAGGCGGCGGCCGCGCGCGAGTCCCGGCACAGCTCTCCCAGCACCAACGCGGCACAAGGCCACGCCCGCACGGACACCGCGCCCGGCGCCGCAGCCCGAGGAGCCGAGCAGCGCGTGGGGGTTCACTGCCTGGCCCCCTCCGTGTCCGCGGCCCTGCCAGCCACCAGCCAGCACGTCGATGCCCACTCGGTGTTGGACTTACGGGGCAACAAGCGCAAGTCGACCTCGCCGTCGGCTCCGGAGGAGCAATCCCGCAGGCAGCAGAAGAAGCGCCAGTTGCCATCGTCCGTGCAGCCCTACGAACACGGGTACCCCGTCTCTGGTGGGTTCACCATGCCTCCTGTCTCTTTAAACCACAACCTAACCCATCCATTTGCCTCCCAACCAGGAAACTCCTTGTACATGGGCACTGGCTCCTCTTATTACCAGCTGCCCAATTTACTCCCAGACCCTCATCTGGTGTTCCCTGTGACTACTGACCCTCTGCTGACAGCCGGCACCGCCAGCTCTTCTGCTGCTACCTCAGCCACCGCCAGCGTCCCCTCATTCATGCTAAACCCTTCTCTGACAGGGGTGCTGCCCAATTACTCGCTTCCCTTCACGCAGTCACTCCTGCCCGAGCCCAGGATGTTTGCTCCTTTCCCAGCCCCCGTCTTGCCTAGCAGCCTTCCCAGGAGCATGGCATCTGCCTACCCTGGCTACATGTCCCCTCACTCGGGCTACCCAGCTGGGGGTCTCCTTCGGTCCCAGGTGCCTCAGTTTGAACCCCAGGAGGTCCCAGAGGTGGGATGCAGCTCTAATGACGAGGACAAAGACGACGATGTCATAGAGATCACAGGGAAATAAAAAGGCCCAGCTCCTGCTCGGTCTCAGCTCCGCCAGGAGGCAAAAGTTGCAGGACCTTTTTGGGAGTCAGGATTTCCCCTCTGGGCTGTGGCAGTGGGTGGAGAAGGATGCAAAGGGTGTGGCGTGGGGGTGGTTTTGTTCTTTTCGTTTTGCTTTGTTGTTTTTTAGCTGTCAAGGATAAGAATTGTATTAGGGGCTGGGAGATGGGAGAGGGATAGAATGGACCTGTGAGGGCCAGGGGAGCAAGAGCCAGGGGAGGAGGGAAGCAGCAATGCAAACCATAGGAGTGCCTCCCCCTATGCTCTGTCTGTCTGTCTGTCTGTGTTCTCTGTCTTGTCTGGCCGCAGCGGCTCGGTGTTGTGAGTCACTGCCCTGCTCAGGCCTGGAGGTGCGGGCTTGACCGCTGGCAGGGCCGAGCTCCCTCTCACATGAACTGCCTTATCTGTGAACTTCTCTCACTGAGAGAGGGGCGGGCCGGGGGGTGACTCCAGCAGAGGTTGGGGACAAAGTCTTTTTAATGGGGAGGGAGTGGGGAGGCTTCTACATCGTATATGTTGGGGCAGGGAGGGGGGGGATTGATGTTAAAAAAAAAAAAAAAAAGGAAAGATAAAAAAAAAAGATTAAAAAAAAAAAAAAGAAAATACCCCACAGACAGTTTGTCACCCTCTTCAAATTCACATGAGACTAGTGTGAGGGCTCCAGGCAGGCTCCTGCTGCAGTCAGGCAGGCAGGGCTCTGATGGGGGGCTCCTCCAGGCCCTTCTGGAAGGTCCTGTCCTTCCCAGGGGCCTTCTGGAGGGTCCCATCCAAGGTAGGTTGGCCCTGTGGGTCCAATGCCAGCTCTGTGTGCCAGGTCAGATGAGTGGAGCAATCCCAAATGTCTTGGTGGCCGTCGGAGGGGAATCCTGGTGACTCCTCAGTTCCACGGCCCTGCCAGGCTATGTGAAGGCCACGTCTCACCCTGCTGTGGCCCACCAGATCCAGGGGTATGTGGGCTCACTGCTGCTTCTCAACAGCACCAGGCAGTGGAGAAGATTGGGAGGGGGACACTGGACCCAGTGCCAGTTGCTGTTGAACCTGTGACTGGAGGGACTTCCCCCTGCACAGAACCTCTACATTAATTTATTTCACGAAAGCGTAATATTTATTGTCTGGGGGAGTCTGTCTTTCTACTTTTAAATTAATTTCCATATTAAAAAAAAATAAAAAGCTGGCCTCCATCATGCAGTGGTCGCTTGTTGGGTTGTTTGTGTGGGGAGAAGCAGTGGGTTGACTGAAGTGTAGCCTTAGGAGCGGGGCCAGCTGTGGAGGTGGCCCACGGCTGACTCGTGTGGCATTGGCTGGATGTGCCCCATCAGGAGCTGCTCTGGGTGCTCAGCAGCCAGAGCGAGGATGGAGTCCTCTTGTCATTGGGGAGCACATGTGGGAGCCTGCTGTGCTGCTTCCCAGTGAGGAGGAGGGCTGTGAGGTGTGTGGAGCTGGGGAAGCACCTTTCCCCACGCAGGGAGCAGCACTCAGCCCAGCCCTGCTCAGCCCCACGTGTGAGGAGGCTGGTCCTGGCCCTGACAGTGAGCCCTCTGGCTGCTCACCTCGGGGCCAGGGCTTCTAGGGAGAGCTGAGATACCCAAGTGCAGCCGGACTTGGTGGGTGTGACTGTGTGTGAGCACATTAGGATGGAGACTTGAAATCCAGGAACCCCCGTGTCACATCTGAGTGTCACCAGGCATGAGCTGTGCTCGCCTGTGTGGGATGTCCCTGGAGCCATGGCAGCTTGTAGGGGACCTCTGGAAGCTGCAGTCACTGCTGTTTGCTGGGACCAACTAAGTATAGGAAAGGACAGGATGTCCTTACATCCTCCACTAAAGGGGTGTGGGAAGATGGGATCCCCCTTCCTGAGAGGGGGCGGGTGTGCACGTGTGTTATGGAAACATAATAAAAATGTTATGGGGCTTTCCTAGTGTCTTCTCTGTTTAATGGACATTGTCTGTCAAACATAACCACACCATTCATAGAAGCCTTAGATCAACAGTTTAGCTATGCAAATTATTTTAATTATTTTTTTAAAAAACAAACATTAAAATAGTGCTTTCTTCTTTAACATATCCTAGGAGTTGAAAACCGAGGGGTTCTGAGCAAACTGCTGGACAACTTGTCTTTGGATGCACCATGGAAATAAAAATCAAACCCCCCCACAAAAGTAACAAAGCAAATTAACTGATGGTGTTCATGCAAGTTTCTCCAAAGACTTGACAGTGCTGCATCTGTGAGTCATGCCCTCCTGTGCTCTGTGTGTCCACCTCATGCACAACCCTGTGACACTGACTGTATGACAAGCTTGCCCAGATGTCCGTTGCATCCCTGTGAGGCTGTCAGTTTTCCGGTGGATTTGGGGAATGAACCTAGGCAAGGGCTTTTTCCTTGTCGAGAGTAGCAAGCATTGAGACCCTGGGGGCGCGTGTGGGAGGCTGGAATGTAAGCAGACCCCCACTAGAGCCCTGCTGCAGCCCCAGTCCTTCCTGGTGGGGGTCAGGGTAGTGGGGCTCATCCAAGGGACCCTCCCACATCTGAATGGGGCCTGTGCTGGGACAAGGTGTGAAGATTTGGCTGGGGGCAGTCAGTGTCGTGGCTCTGGATGTGATACTGGTGGCTGCACACCATTTTCTCTGCTCCTTGCCTCTCCAGGACTTCCTGAGCAGGCCCTGGCACATCTCCATGCTGCCACTCGATGTCCTCCCGGGGTTCCCCAGCATAGCCCAAGCCCTGTGGCCACAGGAGCCAGGGGCAGCTGGCACTCAGCTGCCATGGGGTGCGCACTTCGTGCCCTGTTCTGGTCATTAACCTGGCACCAGGGTGAGGTGTGAGGGTTTTCCTGGCTCCTGCATGGCCATGGCAGCTTGGAGACCCCTTGCCACCCTTCTGTGGTGTGCATGCCGCTGGCAAACATCCCTGGCTCCAGGCAGCTGCAGCATGTTGGCCCTGCCCAGCAAGTGCCCAAGTACAGCCCCAGCCCTACCTCTGCCCCAGCTTCCAGCCCCAGGCAGAGCCTTGGCTGAGAGGTGGTGGCAGAGATGGCAATGATGCCCTGGCCACAGCTGGGGGCTGACTGGGGCTGGGGCTGCTCCAAGGCAACCGGAGGCACCTGCTCTCCCATTGTGCCAGGGGAAGGATTTCCTCCACCCCACAGAAGGTGGGGGGGGAGTGTGGGTTATCCAGAGTCTTTCCGAGTGGTGGGAACTCTCTGAGCCCTAAAACTCCCCTCCTGTGGGACCCACTCTCCCCCTCATCTCTCCCCAGAGTTTTCTCCTCTCCAGCATGTGGTTCTGCTGCAGAGGGTCCTGTCTTGGTTTTCCTGAGCCCAGAACAGGGGCTTTCCCTGCACGGGTTAAATTTTTCTTTTGCTGCTGAATTTCTGTCTCCAAATGACCTGACAGGAAGCAGCTGCCAGTTCTCCATGGGGCTGTGGGTGACACTGAGGACAGCAGTGCAGGACTCTCTGCTGAGGGTTTGGACAATAAGGAGGATTCCTGAGCACAGCCTTGAGGCCTGGGCATTGCTGTGGGGAATTGGGAATGGCCAACTGCCCTCCACGTCAGCATCCAGCCCTTGGTCCTTCCCTCAGGTGGGAAGTTTCCACTCCTGGGAACAATCAGGTAAAGGCTGGGTGCCACTGGGGACAGTGCCATGGGCATGGAGGTGGCTGCTGTGTGCCCTGGTCTTGGTGGGCTTGTTTCCCTCACTGCTGATGGAAATCTTGGGGTATCATAGGGAACTGCAGGATGGGGGCAACACAGCCCAGCATGGCCCACGTTGGGCAGAATCTGCTGCTCGTCATCCTCCCAGAGCACCTGGGAGGGTGATGGGGTGGGTGCAGGTACTTGGAGAAAGCAAATATTCTGGCAAGCAAAGGGTGAGATTTCCATGGAGGCTTCACTAGAAATTATGTGTGTTTTGACTTAGTGATGTCAGCGAATCATAGATTCATAGAATGGTTTGGGTTGGAAGGGACTTTAAAGATCATCTCGTTCCAACACCCTGCCATGGGCAGGGACACCTCCCACTATACCAGGTTGCTCCAAGCCCCATCCAGCCTGGCCTTGGACACTTCCAGGGATGGGGCATCCACAGCTTCTCTGGGCAACAAATGAAAGTGGCTGAATGCACGAGAATTGCTGCTGGTTTGGGGGCGGCTTCCCGGACAACAGGGACAAGTACAGCAAATACCTTCACAGCTGGTGTTTCTCGCCACTCTGGGATGAATTTTGTTAATCCAGTCTTGGAAGGACCTGGGGGGGAGGGCTGGGGTGGGGGGCAGAGGTTAAACGGGCAACGTAGTCCAGCTAGATTACAGTGGTGATGGCTCCTCACAACTTGGAGCAGGCGCTCCCTGCGAAGGGACAACGGGGCAAGTGAGGGAGAGCAACCTCTGCCACCTCCCAGGCTACCACCACTGCCTCGGCTGCTTCGTGGTACCCAGCTTGGAGCTGGAGTCTGGCAAATCCACAGGAGCCTGAAGGAATCCATCACTGAGTCTCATTTGGGGTTTTGTGTTGGTTTGAGTTTCTTTTTCTTTTTTTTTTTTCTTTTCTTTTTTACTACCGCCTTAGTTTGTGGCCTGTCTTGTTGTGGTTGGAAAGAGGAGTATTGCTAGCAGGGTGGGTTGGTCGGTTGGCCCCACGCATGATCATGTGCTTCCCTCTTCTCTCTGTCGAACGGGATGTGCTCACCTGATCTCCCAGAACAGAGACTTTGAACAATTTGTTGTTTATATGATGTATTTATTTTTACTTGTGTTTCATGTCATTTTTTAAAAAAATAATAAATTGTAAGTTGGTATAACTGCCTGTTGCTTCTCTCTCTCTTTTTTTTTTTTTTTTTTTCTCCCCCGGTAATATAAATGTCAAAATTAAAAAAAGAAGGCAATGTGGTTTGAAGTGGGTTGGAGCTGGGCTGGGCATGGGCATCTCTGCTCACCTGGAGCCCAGGCTCAGCCGGCAGCCGTGTCCCGCTGCCTCCAGCAGCATCTGGGCTCCACTGGCACCTCGGCAGCTGCCCAGGTGAGCCCCCTGGCACCTCCAGAGGGGAGGGAGGCTGGATGCACCAGTGTCCATGGCCTGGCTGGGTGCTGCCTGGAGTCAGCGAACCATTGGGAGGGCTGGTTCTTGCCTTTCTCTGTCCTCTGTGCTTATTATTGCTGCTGATAATGATTGTCATCAAGGGCCAGGGGAAAACAAGGAGAATAAATATTCTGCAGGTAAATAGAGTCTCGGAGAGCAGGCGCAGGCTGTGTGCCCTGGGCCTGGTGCTCCTGGGGCACGTGGAGAAGCAGCTGGGACTGGCAGGGATTGAGGTAGTAAGAGCAAGGCATTTCTGCACGGGAAGGCGAGAGGTCTCTCAGAGCTGATGCCAATGAGAAGGCCCTGGAGAGATCGGGAAGGGAGCTGTGGGCAGCCCTGGCTCCCTCACAGGCGCTGGGGGTGCCTCCGCACCCGGCCGTTCTTGCTGTCCGGGGATGGGTACTTCTGGTGCCAGGCTCTCTGCCGCTGCCTCTCCTGGTGCCGCAGGGCATTGCAATAGGCGTCCAGGCTGGTGCCCGGGGCGCCCAGGGCCCGCGGGAAGCCCTTGTAGCCCGGCTGCAGGTCAGTGCGGGGCCGGGGGCTCTGGTGGGTCCCTCCGAGCTCAGCCCCCTTGCTCCGTTTGTAGGGCGGCAGCTCCATGGCCTCGTGTCCGATGACGCGGAGGCTGTATCGGCTGAGGGGCCGCGAGAAGGAGCGCTCCACCGCCTGGCACTCGTAGGTGCCCACGTCCTCCCTCGCCAGCTGGCGGATCAGCAGCCCTTGCTCCAGCACCAAGAAACGTCCATTGTTCCTGACCTGGGGCAAAGGTAGAGAACCCGGGTCGGTCCCTGGCGACCGAGCCCCCCCTGCTGCCCGTCCCCACTGCCCCGTGCCCCGCACCTCGCTCGGCGCCGTCTCCTCGCCGTGCCGCACCAGCCACCGGAGCGTCGTCTGGGGGGAGCGCGCCAGGCACTCGAGGAAGGTTGAGTTCTTCTCCACCCCGAAAACCAGCTTCTCCACAGCAGCAGTCCCTGTGCAGCGGACGGGACAGAGGAAGGGGTGAGTCCCCTGCGTGGGATCTGCGTGACGGGCGGGAGGGAGGGCAGCACGGAGCACCCAACGTGAGGTGGGGGCACTGGTTTCCCAGCTCCATCCCGCCCGCCCTCCTGGGCATGGCTGCTCCCTGACAGAGCTGGCTGCCCACACTGGGGCTTCTTAGAGGGGCTGGGGCTGGTGCTCACCCTCTGCTGTGCCCTGGCACTGGCTGAGGGGGTCAGACTTCAGCATGTCCTGGCAGCGGGCACGCCTGTGGGAGAGCAGACAGGGCTGTGGGGTGGGCTGTGGGACCCCTCCATGGCACAGTAGCCAGGGAGAAGGACCAGAGAGGGCTGAGGCAGGCAGAGTAGCAGTAGGGGTCTGGGCTGGTGGATAGAGCTCCAAGGCTGGCACTTGCCCATTCCTGCTTCTGACAGCATCCCTTTGCAGGAGTACAACAGGGCTGGCCCGGGTAGACACTCACCTCTTCTCAGTGAGCAGGTGTGGGGCACAGGTCTTGCCATCCCAGGTGCAGTAGGGATCCCTGGCCAGGCAGCAGTCGGTGCAGGTTTTGCCATAGAGCTCACAGCGGTACAGGGAGAGCTGGACCAGCCCATGGGTGCTGCTCACAAACAGCTCCTGCTGCTCAGGCAAGAGGAACAGCAGCAGTCAGAGCCCATGGCTGGAGACCAGGGCTGGCAGGGAACAGAGCTCCTGCCCCGTGCTGGGGGGGGGGGGGGGGGGGACGACACCGGGGGACACCAGGAGCATGAGACAGAGCCTGCCACCTCCCTAATGCCTTGGCAGGATCCCATTCCCTAAATGTGCAAGCCCTGGGGCCAAGGGACTCAGGTAGAGGGGCTGGGACCAGTTGCCCTCTGTCCCTGTCCCTGGGCTGCTTTAGGGAGAAGCAGGAGGGAGGACTCACCCGTTTCGGTGACAACTTCATGTCCAGGATGGGAGAAGGCACCTGGAAGGGAAGGAGAAGGTGCTGAAGCCATGTCAGTCCCTCCTGTGTGTCCCAACCTGTCAGTGGGGTTGTGTCCCCAATGGTGTGTCCCCAATGCCAGGACCCTGGCCCAGATCCCTAGTCCCAGCTCCTCCTGCTCCCTGCAAGCAGCCTGGTCAGCCCCCGTCAAGCTATCATGGTCCAGCCCCCGTGGTGCCACCACGGACTCCTGTACCTTAGTGACGCTGATCTCCTCCAGACTGATCACCTCGGTGCCACGGCTCACCCCGCCGGCCAGCCCCACCTTCAGCACTTTGCCTTCATCTGCGAAGGCAGCAGAAGGAGCTGTCAGGGCTGGGAGCCCCTCGGACAGCGGGACTCATGTGCCACGCAAGCTGCCCCGCGGTGACAGTGTCCCCAGAGCCGGTGTGAGCTCCCACCTGTGCCGAGGAAGAGCACATCGTAGTGCCGGCTCTCCATCTCCAGCCGGTGCACCAGCAGCCGCCGCAGCCGGTACGGCACATTGACCCTCACCAGCACGGGCTGGCGGCCCTGCGGGTACACGGGCTCCCACATCAGCTGGTGGCTGCGCATGAAGCTGATCACCTCGTCGGGGAAGTCCTTGGTGGACTGCAGGAGGGGGTCGTACGTCTCGCTGGGGCACTGTGTGACACGGGGCTGCATCAGGGCCGGGCCAGTCTGTCCCGCTCCCCCCCGCAGGTGCTCCCCAACCCCTTACCGTGCCAGGGCGGGGATAGGGGACGCGGCCCTTGTATTCTACCCAGCGGTAGTCGAATCCCTCCTTGTGTGCAAAGGGGCCGCTGAAGGCAGCTCTCACGGCAGCCATGGAGTAAACGCAGACGGCAGAGCCGCTGAACACGCCGCTGTGGGGAAGCACAGGGCTGTCACTGTCCCGGCTGCTCCACAGAGCTGTCAGTGACCCAGCTGCTCTACGGGGACCAGGCATATGCATGCCCACAGTCCTGAGCCCACACTGTCCCCTGTCAGCCCTGGAGTCGTGCAAAGCACCCCGGGGTTGACAGGAATCCCTTCGGAATAGCCAGTCCAGCCTGTGGGACTGCTGGCTGTGCTGATGTCAAACCTGTGGTTTGGCATTGGGCTGGTGAACCAGCAGCAGGGAAAACAGGGAAAGGCTGGTGGCCCTTCCTCAGCCATCTGGGTGCTGGTCCTGCCTTTCTCCACCCAGGGCTCCCTGTGGAGCAGCACTGATGAGGGGCTGGGGGGCTGGACTGCCCCACGCAGGGGCTAATGAGGGTCCTGCTCACCTGGAGACCGTGAAGAGGCCGAAGACAAGGGGGTTCTGGGGGTCCCGGGTGCGCAAGAGAAAAACATCCTCTGCAAAGAGAGGGATTGAGGTGAGGCACCCCAGAGCTGGAGTACCAGTCCAGAGGATGCAGGCAGGCATCCTTGATGCTGTGCCCTCCTCCCTGGGAGGGAGCAGCTGTGGCAGAGCAGTGTTGCTCCTGGCTGCAGCCAGGGCTGTGCACTCACCAAGCTGGTCGAAGTGGGTCTCGGTGCCCTGGGGCCCAGGGATGGAGCACACCAGGCGGGCCTTCAGGAATGTGCTCCAGCGGTTGATGAGGCTGCGCTTCCCTCCAACATCATTCTGCCAGGCACCAAGAGCTGGGGTCAGTCCAGCCTCTCAGAGCCTCCCCCGCCACTGTGCCCTCGCTGTTCCCACATCAGGACACTCCCAGCCCTGAGCCTTCTGCCTTGTGGTCAGTGTGCAGTGGCACCCTCATGTCTCACTGTTTGGGATGCCTCTTGGTCCAGAGGAGGTAAAAGCCCACCCGGTGGGACATCCATCCACAGAACACTGGCCTTTGGCAACTGACCTTGCAGACCCTGGCCACCCTGGCATGGATGTGCCGCCGCTCCCACTGCCCAGCTTCCATGGCTGTCTCACGGAAGAAGATGTAGACCTTGTCATCGTGAGGGTTGTAGGTGTCAGGGATGTCGTAGGCACCAATGAACGCTGGTTCTGCGGGGGGAAAGAGCAGCACAACGTGGCCCTGTGTCCTCATCCCACCGTGTGGTACTACCCTGAAAGCCCCTGGCAGGTGCTGAGGGTACACAGGGCCTGCGTAGACCTGGCTACCTGGGAGGCAGAGCCCCATTCCCAGTGCTCAGGCTGTGGAGTGCATGCTGGAGCCTGGATCCCACCAGTGGCCTCATTAGTGCTTCCCCCAAAGAGGAGAACTGGGTGAGACCAGAGAGCTCTGGCCCCAGTGCTGGCCTCAGCCTCTCCCCAGCAGTCAGGAGAACCCCTCCCGTGCCCCATGAGTCACCCTGTTCCTACCATGTAGCCAGTGGTCCTGGTTCTGCTCCGTGCGGATGTAGCTCTGCTCTGCCCCGTGGACCCAGGTCCGGAAGAAGGCAGCACTGCTGCCCATGAAGTCACTGGAGGTGCCTGAATACAGCTCCCCATCTGTGGGGTCAGGGGGGTGTGGGTGGGAACCAGCACCTCCCAGTACAGACCATGCCCAGCACTCCCCTCCCAGCATCGCCTCTGCTCCCTCTCGCTCTTACCGACGAGGAGTCCCGTGAAGGGCTCACGGGGGCTGTACGGGCACCGTCCTCGCCCCGATTCCAAGGAGTGGGTCACCAGCCGCATGGGGGGAGCCCTGGGACCCTGTCAGAGCCAAGGGGGAGATGTCAGCCCAGGGGAACAAGCTAGGATTGTGGGAAAGAGTGGAAAGGAGGCTGGAGTGCTCAGGTCTGTGATGAGTGGAGTCCTCGAGGAGGATGCCAGGACCTGGTCCCATCTCCATGAGACACCCTGGCACTGCCAAGCCGGAGTTGCTCTCGTCATGTGAATGTCAGGAACTGCACCAGGCTGTCCACCCTCCCCACGCTCTGGGGCTCCCTCTCCCTTTGCTCCCTGGGAATGGGGATCTCTTGGCACCTTCTGCCATGGGGACTTGTCTGTCCAGGGTGCTCCTCACCTTCCCCCTGGCTCCCAGCTGGATGAAGGCACAGACGGGCTGGTAGGAGCCGGTGCCACAGGCGAACACGTGGCTCCGGTTGAAGGGCTGGAGGAGGCGGATGAAGTTGGCACACTCCGTCTGCACAGAGGGAGATGTTTGTCACTGGGCTGAGTCCTGGTGTGTCTGCTGGGGATGAGGAGCCTGGCCAGACCCTGCCATGGCACCTGGCCAGCTGGGCTTGGCTCTGGCTGGCTCCACAACCCCATTCCAGGCAGACCCCCAGGCTCGCTTTCGGGGTGACAGGGATGTTTAACCTCCATGGTAAACTGCCAAAGGCGATGAGCCGGGGCTGCCAGCCCTGCTTACCTCCACGTTCTTCCCTGCCAGCTGGCAGTGCTCGACTTGTTCCCTGGGGGCTGGCCAGAAAATCTGAAACACAACGACCCCTCAGATGCAGCCCCTGTTTCCCTTGGCTCCCACGGCTCCGGTGGGAACAGGCTCAGTCAAAAGGCGCTGCCAGGCTCAGGTGCACGACAAGGACATGGGGCTGCTCTGCCACAGGTCTGACACCCCCCTGGGTCCCTAGGGCCCAGTGGGCATCCTGCCAAATCAACTCAGAGTGAACCCAGCATGGGGACAGAGCCTGGGTGGGCCACGGCACGCCCAGGCAGTGGGCAGGCTCTCCTGGATCCTGGCCCGTGGGAACGCCAGGCTGCGGTGCCTTAATGGGCTTTTCTTTTGTTGGGCTTGAGCTGTGCACCCTGCCAGCAGGATGTCTTGGGATGACATTAGTGGACTCACTGCTGGAGCTGTTGCTGCAGCAGCAGGGACTAGATGTGACTGCAGGGCTCTGGGCACTGCCCTCAGTCCACCCAGGTCACCTCTCCTGGCCAAGCCACCCTGTCCCTCCCTGGCGTCAGCCCGTCCCAGCAGGGCCCAGCACTGCCAGGGATGGGTTGACCCCAGTGATTGAGACATCCTGGTGTAAATGTGTCCCCAGTGAGGTTAGAACAGCCCAGTTCAGAGCACATCCACCTCCACGCCCTGGTGCTGGGACAAGGAGTTGCTCCCAGGGAGGAAGAGGCCAGCTTGGCTAGGGCCACCCTCCTCCCAGCACTGACCTTCTCAGGCTCTCTGCTGGGGTGGTCCAGGTGGAGCAGGAAGATGTGGTTTTTTGCTCCCACCATCAGCCAGGCTCTGTCTTCATCCACCAAGAGAGCTTGGAAATCCATCCCATCCCCTGAGGCCAGCAGCAGGCGAGAGCTGTTGGATTTCAGCAGGTCTGAGGAGCACAGTGCGGGAGAAAGAGAAACCCATCCATGAGCAACACAACCAGCAGCCAGAGACCCTGTGCCTCCCTGGCTGGGACAGCCCTGGTTACCTACCCTTACTCCAAGGAATCACAATTCCTGCCTCTGCCTCAGTGAAACCCACTGTCCTTGGTGCCCCTGAGCTCATCATGGAGTCTCCTCCATGTTCCTTCCTGGGAGAAAGAGTCACTCCTACGGAGAGGAGAACTATGCTGACCTTGCCCTGGCTGAGCTGGTTTGCAGAGCACAGAGCAGGACAGGGATCCAGCCCAGGAGCCCAGAGTGCTCATCTTCCAGCCTGGATTGCAGAACTCCTGGAGCTGCAGAGCCTCTGCACCCTGAAACTGTGGGGAGAGGATGGAGCAGAGGAGACTTGCTTGTTGTGCCTCCTGGCATGTTTTCCATGCGTTTCAGATCAAGAGAGTTTACATAAAAAAGGTTTTTGGCTGTTTGCTGAGGCAAATACAGCCCCCAAGGAAACGTCACCACAGCCCAGTCTGGACACCCTCTTTGCCCACCCTTTGAGTCTGTGAAGTGGCTGCTGGACTTCAGGCACAGGGACAGGCAGGAGGATGGGAGCATCGGGACAGACCCTTGTAAAGGAAGTTCTCAGCTGTGTCCTGGATGCCACTCCAACCCTGCACCAAGCACCCCACATTTCCCATTCTGTGTCCTGGGCATTAGACTAGCTAGGGAAAAGGGCTTTTTGTGGCACCCCTTTGGCACTGCTGGAGGGAAGAACCACCTTGCTGAGGGGAAAGTGTGCCATGGACCCAGCACAATCCATGGAGAGTGGAGACAGGACAGCAGGAAAGGCTCTGCTGTTCAGGCTGCAGCTCCTCCTGTGCAGCAGCCGGAGTGGCTCACATGGCCCTTCTGGCACAGTTGCAGCCATGGGGGTGTGTGAGGGAGACAATAAGCTCTTTTCTTTTGGTTAAAACTCCTGAAACAACATCCCCTGGGCTCGCATCAGCCTGTGATGTGCAGCACCAGGTTCGGTGGCTGGTTGCCAGGGCAATCACCCCCCAGTGCCGCCGGAGTGGCGGCTGCACCGGACACGGGACCGCAGCAGCTGCCGCCCCTGAGCGCCTGCTCCCAGGGATCGGGGCAGGAGAAACCTGCACTGGGGCAGGCCTTGGGGCTTCCAGAAGTCGTAACATACAGCTTTCATCTCCAAAAGTGCCGAGATGTGGCTGGGGATAGGGGGCTGGCTACGCTGGGAAGGCTGCTCCTGGCTTTCGTGTTGTGCAGGGACATGGGCAAAAGTGGGGCCGTGGGAAGAGGAGATGGAAATGGGCTGCGCTGGATGGGAACTGAGTAGAGGCAGAGTGTGGCTGGAAACCCAGAGAGATCTGTAAGTCCCAGACTGAAAATCTGCCCCAAATCACATGGATTGAAGCAGTGTGTCAGGAGCAGAGGGAGGGAGGCTGCGGAGAGGAGCCGGTGCTGGCTGGGTGGGTGGAGTGTGGATGGGAGCGTGGGTGGACGTGCGGCCCCAGGTGCAGGTGGGGTGTACGTGGGCACGGGCACAGCTCCATCCGAAGGGAACCGGCTGACCCGGGAGGTTGTCTCACTTCCTTCCACCCCCTTTCCAGGGCAGAGGGGAAGCAGAGCCAGTGCCTGAAGGCTGGAGACGCCACTGACGTCCGGTGGTCCCTGCTGGGCCCAGCAGCACGTGGGTCCCTGCCCGGATCCAGCAGCCAGGCTGGCTCCCAGCTAGCGCTTCCGTCTCCCCTTCCTCCAGGATCAGAGCTCCTGTAAGGGGGGGCCACAAATCCTCCTCTGCCAGGAGCCACTTCCAGCTACATCAAGGAGCTCCTGGCTCTCCTCCTGCTCCCACAAAAACTGTGTACAGCCCCATTGCACTCCCCACCTTTCCTCGGGTGCCTCCTCTGGATACCAGGGATACAGGGGAGAAGATTTCCAAGCAATTTTCCTCTAGCTGAATGGGATTAACAGCTGAATTCCTGTCCCTGCCTCTGAGCCATTGTCCCTGCTGGGTCCCCAGTGGAGTGCAGTGCATCACTCACTCTCTTATGTCTGTCAGCACCAGGACCTGCTTGATTCAGGGAGGAGGGAAATGCTAGGCAGGACTCTGGGGAGGCAGGTTGGGGTGGGAGGGAAGGGCAGAGGACAAGGCTGATCCTAGAGAGTGTCACTTGTTGGTCACCCTCTGACGTGCTGAGGACAAGATCAGGCAGGGTGATGGAGGAGCCTTCCCTGCTGCCATGGTTAATACATGGGAGAACCCTGGAAGGACTCACTGCCCTGCACTTGCTTCCTCTGGCAGGTTAATGACCATGAGGGTCTGAGCCTGACCCCGTGGCACGGCTCTGCTCCCTCACCAAGAGGACATTGGGTGCTGTGATCCAGACCCAGGAAGCTGCCCCACACAAACCAGTCTCTTCTCACTCCCAGAGCATTTGATCCAAACCCAGCCCTGGAGGTAGGGAACCAGGGCATCTCTGCAGCAGCTGTGCCATGGTCAAACCGACAGATGAGCCCCGAGAAACATCCTCTCCTTTGTGTTCATTACCTCCCAAGGCCGCGGTGTTTGTCTCTATTGCCGGGACCACTGTAACTGCCTTGTCCCATCCATCATCTCTGCCTGCCCCTCAGCTACACCATCCTCCATGCAGGGTGACCTGGGCTTCCTGGGGTCACCTCCCGGCTGTGCTGGAGGGCTCTCCTGGCCCCTTCCCCCGCCACCAGGCGCAGCAGCCCACGGAGGAGATCCCCGAAACCCGGGGGAAGCTTGGTGCTAAATCGGGCTCTGGCCCCTCACTGCTGCTGGCTGATAAGGGACGTGCCAGGGCAGCTCTTGGTGCCGATAACCAGAGCCCCATGACCACCCTGCCCTCTGGAGCACTTGCTGCGTGGTGCTGCCCGGCTGGGCTGGCTGCAGATCAAAGGCTGGCAAAGGACCCGTTTGCCAGTTCCCGGGATATTCCCGCAGGAGGAGCTGGCAGGCGCGCTGTGGTTTCACTGAACACCCACACTGCTGCACAGCCTTGGAAAAGAGAGAGGCTCAGCTCGGGCAGCGCTGGGGCTGACCCAGCCTGACCCAGCTCACCCCAGGCTGCCCCTGCCCGGCCGGGGTGGCCGGTGTGCTATTATAAACCTCCTCCTCGCCTCCTCGGCGGGATGGGAGCCGCTGCTGTTGTTCCTGGCCCCGTGCCCTGTGCCCCATCCTTCCTGTGCTCCCGGGCCGTCGCTGCTGTCATTTCCTTCTCTCGACCCTGCTTGCGTCTTGTCCCCCCGCCCCGCCGAGGGATCCGCCTGCCATCCCATGCTGGGATCTGAGGGCAAGGCTGACCCCGCGGATGGACCCTCAAAGACCTCCTTTTATTTATTTTTTTTTCTCCTAGGGGTTTTTAAACCTAAACTTCTCAAGGCATTGTGTCCTTGAACCTGCCCTGTGCTGTCAATGAGTCACATCCCCTCGCCATTGTTCACCTCGTCCTTGAGCCCTCCCGATGCTGGGAGCTTCCTCTTCTGCCTCTGCCCAAAAGGGTTTTTGGCATGTTTGGCCCCGGGACACTGTGGGGCTTTGAAGCCAGCAGTCCCTCTGCCCCAGCAGCCCTGCTCTGCCTCCTCTGGCTCCAAGGAAAGGCAGACCCTGCACCGTGTTTCTGAGCTGGGCTATCAGCAAAGCCTTCTCCTCACACAGATATCCTGCATCCCTGGGAGGTCCAGTCCTCTGCAGCCACAAACAGAGAGCATCTTCCATCATGCTGGCTGTCCCTGCCTGGAGAGCAGCTCCTCAGGGTGATGGAGCAGGCCAAAAGGATGGCCCCAGAACCTGGAATGCCATGCCCATGAGAAAGCTGCTCTGTCCCCTCTCGAGTGTGGAGAGGGCTGGTCCAGCCCTGCTGACTGCCACGTCCAAGTCCACTCTGAGGACATGCTGAGCTGCCATCTTCAAAAGCAGCTTGCTGGTTTTCACATGGGAGAACCTGAAAGCAGGTCAATTGGCCACATCCATGCTCCAGGTTCATGGCAGGGTGAGGAGCTGCCAGGTTAGCAGAGCTCTCCTCTAGCTGCTCAGGTCATTCCGCTGTAGAGACTCTTTCCCTAGGAACTCCCTTCCCACACTTCTCTGCTGGGCTGTGTGCTGTGCTACCTGTCAGTCTGCCATTGCTGCATCTTCAGGTCACCAAAGCAGTCCCCCCTCTGCATCAGGCTTGAGAAAACGCTGCCTCCCCTGAAGAACAGACCAGACGGATGTAGGGGGAAAGGGAAAAGTGGAGTAGGGAGATGATCTGCACGGGGAATCAGTCTCTCCTGGCAGGAGAGGAGAGGTACAGGCAGGACTGTGCTGGTGGGAGGCAGGAGAAGGAGCTGGTGGCACTGTCCTGGGGCTCAGTGTCCCCACTGCATGGTGAGCTGAAGGCAGGGGACATTCTCCAGGGATGTGCAGTTCAGCCCCAGCCCAGGACACACTGTGAGACACACAGAGTGAGTCTGAGCAGAAGGAGGCATCCTCTCTGGTCCTGGTGTTGCACTGGACCAGGGCAGAGTTTTCCCTACTCGGCCCTCTTCTCCAATGCCAGTGGCACTGGTACAGCATCCTCAGGGACTGCTTGGAGCTGCACCCCTGAAACATCCCAAGGATGTGGAGATGTTATAGCCACAACCATGAGGCTGCTGCCTGTGTCCCCAGGCCCTGGCCACCCCTTCACTCCCTCCTTGCAGGACTCTCTCCCAGCCCTCCCAGGCAAGGTGCAGACCCCAAGGAGCCCCTACCTTTGTAGGCGAGGCGGAGGCGCGGGGCGTGCTGCTTCCATGCCTTGCTGCTGCCAGGCTGCTGCAGGAGGACGCAGAGGAGGAGTGTGGCGAGGGGCAGCCCGTGGCTGGGGGCAGCCCACATGCTGGCACGGGGATGTGGGCAGGGACCACTCGCCCTCACAGCACCATGGTCCAGCGCCGAGATGCCACCTCAGCCGCCAGCTGCAAGGAGAGAAAGGGGAAGGCTGCAGCTGGTGCTCAGAGGGCCAGTCTGGGCACTGGGAAGGCAGCTGTGGCTGGGATAGACATTCATCAGCTGCCCCCCTGGAACTCCAGTGCCTTCCATGTCCACAGAAGACCAGCTATTCCTGCCTGCTTAGGAGAAGTGTACATACAGTGTGATGCCAGCATGCCCACAGCATGTGGTACTTTGAAGCACTGGGATTTGAGTATCCTGGAGGTGCCTGACATGAGAGAAGAGGTGAGGAGCGCTTGGGCAGTAGTATATCCTTCAACAGGCTCTCAGAGCTTGGACATCCTCTGCTCAATATCTGCTCAGATCCCAGTGCTTGGCAGAGCCTGGTGAAAGATCCCTAATATCTTATCTCAGCTTGGGGTTAAATATCATCCCTCTCACTTAAAGGGGAATCCATGTTTTGGAGCACTGTCCATAAATGCCACTTCTCTGATCCCATCCACGTCATCTGTGGCTGTGCATGTACATGACATATCCCTGGCCAGTAGCTCTGCAAATTGCCTGGTCACCACAGAGCTCTCTGAGGCCACCAGCATCTGCTGGCTGTGGAATACTGCAGGCTGGAAGGGCTCTCTGACACATACATCCCTTCTGAGGCACACAGGGGTTCACTGCCTTGTCCAGCAGCTCCCACAGCTCCTGCCGGGAATGGGGCTGGCCTGCTGGCCCTCACCAATTAATCCAGGCTATTTAGATACTTTTTCTCCACTTCATAAATGTCCTGGTCCCTACATGGCAGCTCTGACTAACTCCCCCTCTTGCTGCATATTAAGTTTGTCCAGTCCCACGGCTGAAAGATTTAAAATGAGCTTTTTAGCTCATTCCTGGCCAGAGGCTCTTGGCACCAGGAGCGGGGGATTCCTGCCATCCCAGTGAAGGGCTGTGGGAAGGATGGTGCAGCCAAGTCTTTCCAACTTCTTTGGTCTCTGCCTTGCACAAGAAGTGCTCAGCTCTGCCTAGGGAGGAAGTTTGGGGCTGGTGGAATGGGGGTTTCTCTCTCTCCCAGCAGTAGCTCATGGTTGACCTGGGTTGCAGCTTCCTGGGAGGGAGTGCCGCTCATCTCCTGCTGCTTTCTTGCCCTCACTGCTGCCTGGATCTCACTCTGGCCAGCATAGCCTGCTGCTGCTCCAGAGCCTTCCCCTGTGCCAGGAGACCTGTCACCACCCCGGGACATGGATGTGACCTCGGGGTGACTGCTGTGCCATTCTCTGTCTCTCTTTATTTTGGGGCTGCTCTCTCAACCCAGCCACTCCTTCCTGGGCACTTTTCAACAGTTCAACCACTGACATAGGAAGGGAAAAAACACCCCACAGACATGGTGGGTTTAGCCAGGTTTAAACTCTTCCTGGGTTGTGGGGAGGGAGGTTCCCTGATAGGAACCCATCGGCCACACTGGGGACCCACAGACAGTGCTGCCCTCGCTCCCCCACAAACCCCTTCCCAGTAGGCAGTGATGGGATGCTCCAGCCATTTCAGCTCCTCCCATGCTCAACCCCTGCAGTGGGGTCTCCCAGAGCCATCCTGTGGACTCGCAGCCGTGCCCTGAGCGAGCACTGCTGTCCCAGGGGTCATCCCAAGGACGTGTCTGGGACTTGACAGATGTATTTTTTTCCTTTGCCAAAGTGTGTTGTGCTGCTGGAGGGCTCAGGAAAATGCTGGCCTCTAATTGCAGCTTTCTATAAATGGAGCTGGGTCTGTGCTAGGCTTACCTTTGGGCTAAGCCAACCTTGGAGGAACCTTTCGTGACCCAGGGAATGCCAGGGCTTCTGCAGATGGCAGGCAGGGCACTGCTCCTGCCTTGGGACATGGTCACGCATGATGAGCTTTAGGGATGCTTTGCATGCCTGGAGGAGGGGCTGGGGCTGTCGGGCAGGCGTGTGCACTCCCATCTACAGCTCAGTTATACCAGTGCTCCATCTCCGGCCTTGGGAATGCCAAAGGCAGGTCTGATGGTAGCGGGAGCCACAGCCATGCACAGGAAAAGCCCTGGCAGGGCTGGGACAGGGACAAGAAAGTGAGGGTTTTGCTAGAGGAATTTGCAGCAGAGAAAGGAAGAAAAATTCCAGTAAGAAACACTTCTCATGTGTGTCACTCTGGGACTCCCTCCCTTTGTGCCCAGGTAACAGTGAGGGACTCCACATCCACTTCCAATGCCCAGCTAAAATCCCAGCACAGCCCCCCCCGAGCTGGCTGTGCCCACAGCCTCTGGCACAGGGACATCCCTCACTGTGCCAGTCAGTGCAGGGATATGGGGGAAACAGATCTGCTGGAGGTGAGGAGCTCGGCCGAGTTTACACGGAGAGGGGGAGCGTGGGTGCCTGGTGGATGGAAACAAGCTGCAGATGATGAATCCAGGGTTAAATTAAACACTCCCGACAGCTTTAAATAATCAACTGTCCGGAGCTGCAACTATTTCCATCTCAGTTTGGAGAGGGAAGTGCTGATGAGGGCAGGCTGCTGGGCGAGGGGATGGCGGGGGGTTAACATTTCATACTCCAGGCACAGCAGGACCTGGCGGTGAGGACTTGGGGGATGTCAGCTGTATTTTGAGGGGCTGGCAGTCACCAGGAGTGCCAGGGGTAGGTGGCACGGGTAGTGACACCACAGTGCTGGGCTGACTCTACCAGCAGACCACCAGGCACCCTGGTCCCAGCAGCTGCCCTGTGCCCTCCCTCCCCTTCCACTGGTGACCTGCAGAAGCCACAGAATCACAGAATGGCTTGAGTTGGAAGGGACCCTAAATATCATCTAATTCCAAACTCTCTGCCATGGGCAGAAATGCCCCCCACTAGACCAGGTTTCTCAGAGCCCCATCCAACCTGGATGTGAACAGTTCCAGGGACGGGGCAGGCACAGCCTCTCAGGACAACCTATGCCAGAGCCTCACCACCCTCACAGGGAGGAATTTTTTCCTAATATCTAATCTAAATCTCTCCTCTTTTAGTTTAAAACCAGCCCCCCTTGTCCTGTCAGTGTCTGCCTGTGTACAAAGTCAATCTCCCTCATTTTTATAAGCCCCCTTTAAGTACTAAGGCTGCATTGAGTTCTCCATGTAAGTCCAAGAGGTCTAAGGCTCTTGGCTGTCACAAAGTCCTCTGGAAAGTCTTGCTGTAGAGTGAGCAGTCCAGGGAAAAGACAAATCCTTCCTGTTTGAGGCACGGGGTATGGAAGGGACTGGTTTATCCGTGAAAACTCCAGTTTCCTCCTGACAACGCCTATCTGCTGCAATGCCATGAATAGTGTAAACCAGCCCAAATGTCAGAGGGGGAAGGGCCCTGGCAGTGGGTTTATCAGGCTATGGATTATCTCTGAGGGGGAAAGCTCAGCTCTTCAGCAATCCCACAGCACGAACAGCAGTCGCCCTGTTGCCGTGTGCTCCACCAGTTTCACAGTCCTGATTGTATCCCAGATAATCCCCACGTGCCATGGACAGCCTCGTGCCTTCTCCAGTTACATGGCAGGGCTGGCAGGGCTGGGGTATGAGACAAAATGCTGGTCCCCAACAGCTGGGGGACCTCAAGGGACAGGAGAGGGGGGAGGAGAGGATATGCACACCTTATCAATGTCCATCCATAGGGGTCTTCCCTGTGGGGGGACAGAAATGCTGGGGTAGAACTTGCTGTGAGAGGGGAGAGCTCCAGGGAACTGAGTCCCTCCATGGGACTGGCCCTGCCTGAGGCTCCTGAGCACCCAAGCCCTGACTCCCGGACCTCAGCCCCAGACTCCTGAGACTGTCCTGCCTCCCTCAGCAGAAACTCTGGTGTGGGTGGTCCCTTCTCTGCCACTTTTGGGAGCTGGGAGAAAGGAGTCTCACCCTGGCAAAGACACTAAGGGGCAAAGCCAGGCAAGGAGGTCCAGCAGACTTAAATTGGGCATCCATCCCTGCACACACATCCATGGGTCAGTTGGGTGCCTGCCATGTGGTCTGTGTCGTGGGAATGTGGAGCCATGTGTGTGTGGAGCACTCACAGCCAGAGCTGCTGGCCATGTGCCTTGGCCTGCACCCCTGCCCACAGCTGTCCCTCTTCCTAAATCACTGCCTGGCCCCCTCCCTGGCCACGCAGGAACAGAATCCTCCCTGCTCAGCCCAGGGCTGTGGTTGTCCCTCTCCATACCGCCCAGGATGATGGATGCCCTGGCAGCTGCAGGGAGAGGCAGCTGTTGTCCTTCCCTGCTGGGAGGACAAAGGCACTGGGGTGAGCCCTTGGCTCCCTCCCTGTCTTCCCTCAGAGCTGCCAGGCTGGGGCAGGACCAACTCTGAGGGAGCCTGTGGTGCTGAGTGGTTTGTGGGAGGGGAATGTGATGGTCCTGCAACAAGACACCAGAGCTGGAACCACAAAACCAAGTGGCAGAGCTTGGGTGGCATCACAGCACCTCAGTGTGCCCTGTGAAACATCAAAGTCTCAGTGAACCCCTCAGTAACAAGATCACACACCCCCATACACAGCCCCAGAGATTGTGGGGAGTGGATTTGGAGGGATTGGATGAAGGGATTGTTGGACAACAGCAGAAGGCTGAGGCTGCTCCAGCTTCACCTCCATTTCCCTGCCACCACACAGCCAGGCTGGCCAGCAGACTCCCTTCCAGCCTCTTATGCTCCTGCCTCCTGACATTAAAGTTCCCGACTGCAATTAGTCCCAGACCACCCTTCCTTGCCAGACAACACTACTGGAGTGTGCCAAGCACCATGGGTGGGGACGAAAGAGCCCAGCTGCCACTGTCACACCACGGACCCTCAGCATGTCAACCCCTGGGCAGGGGGGCTCCTCCCTCATGGGCACTGGGTGACAATGGCAATGGGGCAGGGACAGCCCGGTGGTCTGGGTGGTGTCAGGAGGACTTTGCTGCCTATGGTGACACCTCAGAAGGTCTCCATGGTGTTTGTCTCCCTGGAGTTATAGTAGCTTAAGGCACACTCTGGCTGGGGGCACATCCTTTGAAAGCAAATGGGGAATTGCCAAGCCCAAGGCTGGCCAGGATATTAATAACTGTTTATGATGGGATAAGGAGCTGGCTTCCCTTATCATCCTGCTAATCCCTTTCTTGGAAGGCCGCTGGCTCAGCCCCTACCTTTCCCTTGCTACTGAGAGAGGTGAAACCCACTCTAGCCCAGCTCTCAGGCATCTGGTTGGTAAGGTGGCCCAGCAGCTGGACTTGACTCAGGGCACAGTGGTGGGCACAGTGATGGGCTGCATCAGCCCCTGCTTTCAGTCAGTGATTCCTGCAGGAGTTTCAGGTGTTCCTGAATGTGCTACTTGAGCCAGGTAGTGCCAGCTGAGGGACCACCACCATTCCTCCCTCTAATTTACCCCAAGGGCATCCAGCACCAGGAAGGCAGTGAGTCCAACATGCAGAGAAAGCTGGATGGAGACACAGCGTAATTGCACCTTGCAGGTCTCCTCTCACACAAGATGCTGCCAAAGCACAGGGAGCTTCCAGTGCAGAGCAGTGCCACGGTCCTGCTGTCCACATTGGGGCTCTGGGACACCACCTGGAAGTGGCACATTCACAGAGGACTGGGTTCCTCCCCAGAAAAAACGGAGGTGGGACAAGTGTGGGTTAACTTGATGTAATAAGCTCTGGGCTGGGCGTACTGCACTCCCAACCTGCTGCTTAATGCAATTGAGAAGCTTAACATTCTTTCACATTTGGGGCTTGCCACCCTCTGATGTTGTGTTCAAGTACCCAAATAAGGCAGAGAAGAGGCTGTGTGCTGCCTTCTGTGCTGCCTGCCCAGCTCCCCAAAGCCTTGGGGGTCCCCAGAGGCAGTGCTGCATTCCTCAGAGCCATTTATACTCCAGTGCTGAAACCCACCCTTGTCACCTGTCTGCCACATGGCCTGACACTCAGCACAGCCCTCGGGATGCTCAGGGAGCTTTACCCCACTTGGGAGCCATTCTCTGGGCTCCAGACTTTCCAGGCTGGGTCTGGGTGAATCACACACGTCCTGGCAGGGGCTCCAAGGCCAGGAGCTGGTGTGGTCTCTAGCCAGGGACAAGTTTGCCCATGCTCCTTGCCCCAGACTGGCTGTAAAGCTGCTGGGGTGAGGGGCTGAGTGACACTCAGGGTTTCCATCCAGAGCTTGCCAGCCCAGGGTCAGCAGCTGGAGCCTGGGCAGGCTCAGCCATCGCCCCCTGTCACAAGCTGCCAGCCCCTGGAAAAGAAGTGGTGGGCTTGGTTGGGGTCCTGGTGGGACCCCTGTAAAGAACCCCAGCAGAGAGCCAAGGGCTGGGGACAGCTCCACCCCAGGGGTGTCTCAGGGGAGAGCTAGCCCTGGGGAAAGCATCCCTGCTCCCTGGACAGGCTGCAACCTTTCCCAACACTCCCAAACCAGAGCCAATTGCTTCCTGAAGCTGCCAAGGCATTCTGCAGCAAACCCACACCATGTGCAATACTCATTTTCTTCATTCACAGTGGGATTATTGCTTCCCACCTCCCGACCTACTGGACAGGGTGCTCAGCACCTCTCGGAGAGCTGTTAGCTTTGCCACATCTCCCCACCTATCATTCCAGGGCCCTTCCCGGCGGGAGCTGGCCGTGAAACACCTGCTCTGCTGCTCAGTGACCCGGCTCACGATCCGCTTCACCGCTGCCAACCAGCGACACGGCTGCCGGTCGCACTCCCGGGGCCACTGGCTGTCCCAGCTGGGGCCGCCCGCCTCCCCTGACACTTGAAAGCTCTGCAGTGTTTTCTTTTCATCAGCGAGAGCCCCGCTCCCTGCTCTCCCGGCCGCGGCGCTAATTGGAACAGGCTGGGCAGGCGTGGGGGCCTCCGGCGGAGAAAGTATTTTAATGAGGATGGAGGGTGCCGGCCCTGTTATCTGCTTTTTCTCAGAGCCTCTTGGCTGGGCTCCTCGGGAATTAGAGCCTGGATTGCCGGGTAAGCTCTCTGGCTCGCAAGCCTTGGACCCCTGCGGAGCACCACGCTCCGGCGGCCGCCTCGACGGGCTGCCCTTCGCTCCAGGACACTGCTCAGGGAGCCAGGGACACGGCTCTGCCTGGCAGGCAGCTCCTGAGGGCTGAACACCCCTGCGACCCCACCCCAGCAGCTCGGCTGTGGCCGAGGGAGCTGCCTGGGGCAAGGCTGCGGCTTCTCTGCCGGGTATTTCCCGGGATCAGCGACCAGCGGAGACACTGGGATACACGCCGGGCCGTTCACCCCAGCCAGCTGCTCAGTCACGCTTCCCCAGGGGATGCCAGGTCGGCTCCAGGCAGAGCTGAAGATGCTGGCGCGTCTGGCAGGGGCTGGGGCAGGTCAGGCCCTGGGCGGCTGCCACAGCATTGCCGTGGGAGAACCAAGGCAGCATCAGCAGCTCCAAGGCAGAAATCTCCCTGCTTTCAGCCATTTCCTTGCCCTGACAACACAGGAGAACCCCACCCAGCAGATGGACACAGGCAGGGGTACCCTCCTCCCAGCGCAGCTCCTGTGCCCGTGTCCCCAGCAGGTCAGAAGCAGCAACCGCCATGTCCCACGCCCGAGGTGCTGCTCCCAGGGCACATCCCTCCTGCCCAATCCCTATCTCATGTGAAGGCCTCTCTGTCCTCCATGCACTGATCTGCACAGCGTTCTGCCATGGAAGGCCACTGTGGTTGTTGTTATTCCGGTGTGGGGCTGAGGCACAGCTGGACTGAGTGACCTGCCTGTGGTCAAATGGGAAGCATAACAGGACAGGGATTGACTCCAAGTGTCCCATCTTCCCCCAAAGAAGCTCATTCTCCTCCAGCACAGACCAGCTCAGCACTAAGCCTGACTCCATGCACATGGCTCCAGCACATGGTGTCAGAGCTGTCACCATGTCCCCACCCTCCTGCGTGGGAGCACACACCGTGGGAAGGCCGGCTCTCCCCTCAGAGGACAAGGGACAGATTGAAACTGAAAGCCCTTGTTTTCCTTTTCACACCACAAAGCACGAAGGCCAAGTTAGCTGACATCAGTGGTCTCCTCCTGGAAAAAGGGGAAATAAACCTGGACCCGGCGGTGGGAGAAGCGGGGGGGGTTCCTGCACACAATAAATGGCAGCTTGCCAGCACATGAGACCAGAACAATCACCTCACACGGCTGAGCGCTCGTGAACGGCACCATTCCAGAGGAACCAGATCCTGGGCAGGCTCCCAAGTTAAGTGGGGCTGATGCTGGCAATAACTGTGCTCCATGCCGTGCCATCCCACTGGTGGAGAGGGGTTGTGCTGGCCTGGCATCCCTGCAGGTACAACAGAGCCAGGGGGAGATTCAGGGGCACGTGGGATGACTGAGCACAGAGGTAGCAGAGGCCAAATGCCCTACAGTGACCACATCCGGGAATAACAAAGGCTTATCTCTGCCGGGAGTATGGAGTGGTCCCTCCTGGGTACCACGGAATTACTATAATTCATAACACCCAGCTGCGGGAAGATGCTGGGGATTTATGGATGTGATTTGGGATAATTTAGTCTTTAGGGAGGGAGAATGACTTGGTTCCCTGTGCTGTGAGCCCAGCTCTGTGGTCTTACACGGGTCATTTTGCTTCAGTTTCCCCAGGCAAAGAGTTGGAGAAGGTACAGTTGGCTCCCGTGAACAGGGCAGGAGCAGGGAGGTATCAAGTGGCTCACAGGGAGGACCAAAGCTGGAGACCCAGTCCAGGGCAGGTAACACTGTTTTCACCCTCTCTCCTTGCTCCTGCTCTCCACTTGCTCCCTGCTCCAAGCAGGGGGAACAGAATCCCCTGATCCGACCTCGTCCCCATGGAGGGCTCCTCAAAGAGGGCAGGTGAGGCTGGATGTATCCCCCCATCACCATCCAAAAGCAATTCCCAACGGCCCCCCAGACCAGGAGGTGACTCAGCTGACTGATCTCTATGTCTCTGCTTCCAACAGCAGGTTTGTAATGGTGTGAATGAGTGTCTGTAAGGATCTAATTACCCCCTGCTCTCTGAGCTACCTCTCATTGTAATCCCAGCCGGAGTGGGGACAGACCAAACTTGGAGGAAGAGGCAGCTCCAAGAGTCTGGGAGCCAAGGTTTACAATAAATCTTTATCCTTGGTGTAAACAGCCCCTGAGAGAGTGTCACAGGAGCACAGCAGAGAGCGAGGCAGCCAGAACCCCTCACCGTTTGGAACGTCTGCCAGCTCGGGGACTTGGTTTGGCAAAGAGCATCATTAGCAGCAGCAAGACCTGCCAGGGACCCCAGGCTTGGCTCCAGCTCCCTATCCTTGAGCTGGGTGCTGCTGGGTGCTGCTGCTGGCAGCCCCACAGCCTGGGCATCAGCCCTTCCCAGCTAGACCATGGCAGATGCTCTGCAGCCTCCTCACACAAGCACATTGGTATTTGGGAGAGCATCTTACATCCTTGGGGGTTTCCTGTTTAATTCTCAACCTAAGGAACTGCAGCAAATGATCCCTGTCTTGCATGCTTGTGGAATTCAGTGAGATTAGATTAGGGATGAATTCTTCCCATATTTCTTATAGGGCTGATATCTCTGCCCTGGCTTTCAGATTGACTTCCCCATCCCCGTCCCATTAATCACCGGGGTGTTTGCGTCTCTGTCGTTTTCAATACCGTTAGCTCAGCAGGAGAAATCTGTCTGTTCCAGCAGCCCATCGTGTCAAGCCAGTGACCCGTCAGGGCTGCCAGACCCCCTCCCTTTGAAGGCTGAGCGAGGAGAGGCCGGCAGAAAGCTGGGACACGCTCCACTTGGCAAAGAGAAAGCTCCCGCATGGGGCGCGTGGCCGGCATGTGTGCGGGATGGCTGCAGTTCTGTGACCAGATCTCCAAGAGCACTTTCCCCTTTGCCCTCAGGCACATGGCTGGAGCAAAAAAAATGCTGGTTTCCAGTTTAGCAGAAATTTCCTGCCAGTGCTCAGTAGCTGGATTAATGCAATGGTTCCTTACGGGCAATAAATTCTTAACTAAGGGCAGCCACAGCAGTGGCCAGTGCTTGGGGCTCACTGGACCCTCACTACACCCTGCACAGGGAAATGCTTCCAGATGATTTCCAGTGGACAGCACATCCCTCGGCCCGGCTGCCAGGTAGGGCTGCCACACACTCAGGAGCAATGATAGCAAGGGTAGGAAGAAATAACCCTCTTTGTCTTAATTTAAGTTCATAAAGAGCTTTGTTATTTGTTAAACAAACATTCAACCTCCTCCCTCCCCCCTCCCCCTGAGTATCAGCCCCATCACACGGAAACACCCACCCATCACTTTCAGGACACTCAGGCTTGCAAGGCTCCCGACTCCCAGCCATCCATACTCAGGCTCTGTGATGCTTCCAAGCAGAGGGATCATTAGTTACAAGGACTCCTTTGGAGAGCACCCGGCATTTCTCAAGCTCTGTTTCTTTTCTGCCTGCTATATGGGATGACCCAAGTTTCTGAGAGCTGAGGCATTGCAGAGGGAGGTTGAAGAAGCACAATTTCCCTGTCCCAACAGATTTCATAAAGCCCAAGCAGGGGAAAATTCCCCCATGGATCAGGGAGGCTGTTTTTTCTCCTTATATCAAGGCTGTCACAACTGTTTGAAGGCAAATGATTGATTTTTATCTGGGGGGGGGGGAGGGAGAAATCTGACAAAGTTATCTCTGAGCAGTGGCAAAGCTCCCAGCATGGGTTAGTGACAACTGCCCAGTGTGGGATTTTGGGATGTTAAACCTTTGCAGCAAAGCAGAGTATAGAAGTAGAAGAACATCAGAAAAAAACAGCTTTGGAAACAGAGCTTTACCATAATAAAAAAGTGCAAAACCTCTCGGAACTGAAGTTACAGCATTAATAGATATAACAGTAAAAGATGGTTGCAGGGGGTTGGAACAAGATGATCTTTAGGGTCCCTTCCAACCCAAACTATTCCATGACTCTATAAAGATTAGTATCCCAAACTTTTTGCGGCATGCTCTGACAAATGGAGCGGCAGAGCGAGGTCTGCTCTCTCTGCAGGAGGTGGGAAAAGCCCAGTCACTCGTGAGTTACTCTGCACGGAGCCATAAAACACAGCGAAGCTGACAGTGAAAGCAGACGAGCTCACGGCTGGTCAACCCCGGCTCAGCTTCCCAGGCTGAGCTCTCCCACTGGGAATGCTACCCCAGCCAGCTCTCCCAGGGAGGGAACCAAGGCAGCCCGAACCAGCCTGGGCTGCCCAAGTTTATGAACAATTAAACCCATTGCTCGTTACTCACCCGTCAAGGAGCCAACGGGATCCCAGCGGCAATGCCCACCCTGCCACCAGGCCAGCAGCTCCAGCGCCTTCTCCCAGTGAACCCAGAGCACCTGGAGGCTGGAGGCGGCAGGAGGAGCCGGAGGGGGAGGACAGCCGGGGGCAGCCCCTCATTCATACCCAGCCCCGGCTGCGGGAACGCTCCGTCTGGTCCGTCCCATTCATCCGCACACCACAATTGCCATCTAGCGGTGTGGGATCGGTGTGGCCGGAGCTGCCGGGCTTCCACGGAGTCATAGGGAAATATTCGGCTTTTCCCCGGGATGCTTCATCCCCGCAGCTCGAGGCACATCTCATGGAAGGGGATAGGAAAGCAGCAGGTGCAGCGCTCACGTTTTCTTTATCTTGTGAACGGGGACACAAAAGCACAGCAGGGTGGATGGGAGCACAGGCTCACGGACACCATCCCGCTGCTGTCACACAGTGGGGTTAGAAAGGAAAGCTCTGGCCCACAAGCAACTTCAGAGCAAAAAGTGATGGAAAGGGAAATCTGGGAGGATTTGGGCTCCGATGTACAAGCACAGTGCAGTGGGAGCAGACCCAGACATTCAAGGACCTGAGGTATGAACTGTACATTTCACCTCAAATCCTGTGTCCATTTCTGAGCCCCTCACTACAAGGAAGACATTGAGGTGCTGGAGTGTGTCCAGAGAAGGGCAACAGGGCTGGGGAAGGGTCTGGAGCACAAGTCTGATGAGGGAGACGAGGGGGCTCAGCCCAGAGAAGAGGAGGCTCAAGGGGGACCTTCTCACTCTCTACAACTCCCTGACAGGAGGGTGGAGGTAGGTGGGGGTCGGGCTCTGCTCCCAGGTAACAAGCAACAGGACAAGAGGAAATGGCCTCAGGTTGTGCCAAGGAAGACTTAGATTGGATACTAGAAAAAATGTCTTCACTGAAAGGGTTGTCAAGCACTGGAACAGGCTGCCTGGGGAAGTGGTGGAGTCACCATTTACGGAGGGATTTAAAAGCCGTGCAGATGTGGCACTTAGGGATGTGGTTTAGTGGTGGGCTTGGCAATATTAACAGTTGGACTCAATAATCTTAGAGGTCTTTTCCAATTTAAACTATTCTGTGATTTACTAGGTGTTTTTTAGCTCCAGAAAGGCTCTGGGCTGATCCTGCAGCCTGAACGCCCATCAGTGGCTGGGGAGCATGAGGTGCATTCCTGGAGCATATTGGGTTTGGTTTCATCTGAAAGGAATCTGGTTGATACTGTCCCAAGCCCGACCTCTGCAGAGCTGCTCCAGGATGCAATCCAAAAGTGGGGAAAGTCATGAGATCAGATTCAGAAGTGCACCCCAGAGCCAAATTAAGGCACTGGAGCAGGCACACCCCAGCAGGACATTAGGGAAGGGGACTTTTCTGTCTGTGCAGAAGACCTCCCCTATGTCCCAGCAACAGGACCCAAGGGAGTTGCCTAAGACCCTGTTGAGGCTCTGGGTGTAACAGGTGTTACAGGCAGCTTTGTCACCAGCTTGTGGGTGGGACTGCACTGCCTGTACTGGGGTGACTGTGCTCCCACTGCCCCTCTGTGATGGGAATGCAAACCACAACAATGCAGGCACTCCAGCTCCTCAGGCTGATCCTTTCCTTCCCTCCAGATCAAGCCTGGCACGGTACAGTGTGAAGTCCAGAGATGGGTGTCCTGCACTGGGTGTCTGTGAGGTGGTCGCTGGAACCACCTCCAGGGGTGAGCTCCAAGCTGTTATCCAGCCCTGTGCCATTTCTGGACCAGCCCATCCTTCCATTGTGTGGGACGGGGGACTCTGTCCCTGGGGGGTAATGCTCACATTCCCAGCTTCCTTGCAGCATTCCCAAGTGCTCCATAGGGAAGCAAGGTGCACTTTAACAGCTGGACAGGACTGGCCTCCTCCAGGCTGAGCAGCACATGTACAGACCCACACACCCTCCAGCAGCAACTTGGCCAAACCACATCACATTCAAAATGTGCTGGTAAAAGGGATCCACATGAAGTTTGGACAAGGGCTTGTGTCCGTGCTTATCTCGGCTATTCCAGGCACTCTGTGACTTACTATAGTGTCATTCATCTTCCTTTGAATCTTTGTACTACTGAAAGGAAGTCCATGAAAGTGCAGCTTCACAAAGTTACACTTGGTGACATTTGAAAGCATAATGTCCCCAGTGCAGGAACAAAGAACAGAATGGTCTTTGTATGTATATGGATAAATAAGGAAATACAGAACCTACATTAAAATGGGGGCATGGTTTGAGCAACAACCTCCTCTGAACACTGAACTCCTGTTTCTTGAGTCTTAAAGCACTAAATGAGTAAAATTGTTTAATATACTCATCTGGTATCTTTCCATATCTATCTAGGGGCAAGTACACATGTTTATTACTCTTCCATTTCAAATAAAGAGAAGGCTTAAAGATTTGTTTGAAAGATATAAAAAATTGGCTAATTCCAATGCATTCACCCCTAAAGCTTTTACTGTAAAGTAGAACTTCAAAAGTGTTCTCTGCTCATGTTCTGCTTGCTGGTGTCCTGTGCCTTCAGGGTGTCCTGGCAGAGCTCTGCCTGTGTGCCAAGTCCAGCCATACCTGTGCAGGTCTGCAAAGCCCTGATGTCCAGCACAGCTGCACTTGTGATATTGGGAAAGAAATCCCTGGAGGAGGGGTTTTTTTTCAGTTTGCTTGCAGCTGAGTGATAGAAACCTGATTTGTGGAGCATCAGGTTTTGCCTCTGAGAAAAACAAGGAGTGTAATGCCCCTGCTGACAGGGTGGGTGTGCCTGGGCTGCAGGGAGGTGAGGTGGTTCTGTACCCAACTGTGTAAGGCATTTCAGAGAGGGGCCCAAATGGAGATGACAGGTCAAGGAGATGTGACCAGCTCTGAACTCAGTCTTTGCAGCACTGAGGGGCAACCACCAGCCTCATCCTCCTTCCAGCAGCCCCTCTCCTCTCCTTGAAGCAGGTCACTGCTGAGGAGGGAAGCACATTCCCTGGGTTCTGTCTCTCCTTTCCCTTTACAAATTATTCCCTCAGCCCACCCGGATGGGTTTTTTCCTGTTTAGAAAGCACAACTCCAGCTCTTTACGTCATTATGTTTCACTTACAAGGGCCTCAGTCACTGCTGTATCAATATTAATATGAATAAGTATTGGAAATCAAAGACTATCTACTTGATTTACCTTGGGAAAGGGGGAAGAAAGCACCTCTTGCTTCAGAGCCTCTCAGCTGTCTGAAGCAGCCTCATGCATACCAACTGTGTGGCTGACAGAGCTCAGAGATGAACCCTCCCTTGGACAGGGGTCCAAGCAGAAGTGCCTCCAGCCCTTTAAATGGCAGATTAACCTCCTCTTTGGTTCCACTCTCAGTCCGTGGCTCCTGTTGCCTGTTCCTTTCAAATAAAATCCTTTTAAACCCCTTGTTCTGCCTTTTCCTCTGGGCTTCCTTGTACACACAGTTCTATCCAGACCAGCCTTAGTGTTGGTTATGGATCACCCCAGTCCTCCTCCTGTGTGTAACATCTCCATGCAATCAACTGCTACAACACAGGACTTATGCTGTGAGCTGTTCCAATTCTCTTATCAGGACTTTCCAAAAATAAAAATAAATTGTAACCTGGGCCATACCCCTCACCACAGGATGGCACACAAGGACACGTGCTGAACACAGTCACAGCACTAGCACAGTGGTGAATAATCTCTGAAATAAAAGCAAAATAGTTATAAGATATAAAGGTAGTTGCAGTTTAGCTGTGGCTTTGGGTGACTATCCTTTAAAAAGTATTAAAGACACCAAAACCCCTGCACCAAAGATAAATGGTCAGGGTTTCTGCATCACCACCTATGCTGCTGTTTTCCTAAGAGAATATGACATTTTCTGGGTTGGTGCTTCTTTTTAATGCTTTTAGTTTCTCACTCTATTTATCTGCTCCAGCTCATTAATAACCTCGTGCCAGTCACCTCAACCCAGCCCCAGCAGAGGACTGCTCCACACTCCCTAATCCTGGATATCCACATGCATGGATGCCATGCCTAGGTAGATATGTACATACAGTATATACACACACATCTTCAAGGGAATACACAGGAGCTCACACTGGGTTACATTAGGGAAGAGGAATTTGGAGGAATTAAATCAATATCAATCCAGGGAATACCTCGAATTTCCATGGGCTGGCACAGGGATACTCCCTACAGCCCAGGTGAGTGGTGTTCCCCAGACACACACAGCACAATCCCCAGAAATCCCACAGTTCTGGGAGTAACACTGTGGTGTTCTGACATCCTAAGACACAAGCAGTATTCCTGATTTCCCATAATCATTTACTATGAACCTCAAAATAATAGAAGCCAACACAAGTATTTCTACGATTAATATAAGTAACAGGAGGTAGATCTACCTCCATGGACAGAAAAAGGATTTCTCTTGATTGGCAACAGATACATCCTGCAATTAGTTATTTGTAATTTTTTTTTCCTCCTCTTTTCACAGCAGTCTGTTCCTGCTCCTCTTCTGTTCCTGACTTGAGCCCTGACAATGGGCCTGCCAGGAAAGTGCTGTGCTGCCTCTCCTTTCACACATGCACATCACAAACTAGAAGCGAGTGTATGGCTAAGCCAAGGAACGTGCATTATTTAGTGAGGTCCATCTGTCTAAGGGAAGCTGCTCTTACATTTATCTGGTTTATTATCTTCTAATTAACTACACATCATCAGTCATTAACAGGCTTTCACCAAGATGCATGTACCCACTTACCAAATTAATAAAATCAGAAGGGGTTCCTGCACTTGATGGCTGCAAAGGCTCCTTCTGGTTGTCTTGGGAATGATGTTCTGTGGGTGCTTATTTTTGGCACACCCAGGTGCCTGGCCCACCCAGGTGCAGACAGCCTGTGCAGCAGTTACTAATCTGCTTCCAGATTCCCCTCTTCCCTCACGTGCCAGTGAAAATGATGTCCCATCAGTCATACTTCTTCCCCCTTTGTGCACAGATAATTTCCAGACTTGAGAGCACAAGCTTGTTACGTCCGACCTGGTGCCACCACCACTGTTCCCTGTTTGAGAGTTCATCCCCAGAAGCCCATCACCTTCCCCATCCTTTCCTTGCATGCCTGGGACTCCCAGAAAGTCTGAAGGCCCTCAGACACATGTACTCACCAGCACAATGTTGTGCCCACCTCCATCAGCCCTGGGCCGTGGTGCCATGAGCGAGTCCTCCACACTGCTGTGGCACTGCCTGTGCCAGAGACAAGGAAATGCAGCTTGGAGAGGTCTTCTGCTGCCTTTGGAAGTTGTCAGCTCTTGCAGGTGGCTCTTCACCTCCAAATCCTGCTGCTTTCAGCTTCCACATCTCCTACTTTCCCTCCTTTGGGGTATTTGGAAGCAGTGTCAGGTCTTGCTCTCTGCCAGGTGAGCAGAAGGGCAGAGGGAAGCACCAGCAGCGCCAGCACCACCCCCTGCTCGCCAGGCACGGGCTCTGCTCCCACCAGCCACTGCCATCAGCATCATCCTTATCCCTACAGGCCACACTCAGCCTTGTCAGCCATGGTCCCTGCTGTGCTCACACACACACACTTTCACTGTGCTTTGGCCCCACCGTTACATGTTCCTGCTGACTGACTCTGCACCTCCCCAGGATGTGCCAGTGGCACTCGCTCAGCTTTTCCCCTGTTCAACACAGCCCCTGCCACCATGGGCCAGCATGGATATGTCCCCACGAGGGCACCCAATACCCCTGCCACCAGATCCAGCCTGCCCCATGTGGAATGCTCTGCTCTGGCTGGGAAGCCCAGATATTAGTGACACCCAGCATTAGTGAGATCATGCTTAACCTTTCAGATCTTGCTATTAATTGAACCCTGTTGACCTCACTAGCAGCTAGGATGAATCCCACGCAGGTCACTCCTGCTCCTGAATACCTCCCAGGCTTTGGGGCCATCCCCTGCTCCCAAGCTCCCATCCTGACCCAGAAGTACACGGCACCAGGAGCACCTGTCCCTGAGATGGCATGGAACACACTGCAGGACAGTGGCACTGCTGGCAGGGCCTTCAAGCTGCCAAACCTTCACTGACATGGCTTCAGCTCCCAAGGACCTCATCAGCAGAGACCAAACCACAACAGGAATCCTCTAAAGCATTACATGCTTCTAAAACATACAGTTTCAGCCACAAGACAAGCACTGACAAATTTTCAGTTTTATTAAAAAAATTCTAGCAGCAAAACCTGTAACAATTCAAAAAAACAAACAAACAAACAAAAAAGACCAAACCTTCAAAAAGAACATGACACAGAGAGAAAGAGACAAAGATGGAGAGAGACTGGCTTGGGGTTCCCCCACTGTTCACTCCAGTTCCTTGTAGCGGGCAAACATGACCCTCCGGACGGCGTCGCGGTAGGTCTCGTTCGACTGCCTCTTGGGGGGCTTCCCTGGGGCCCCCAGGCCAGGGCCCTTCCTCCGATTTTCTGCCTGAAAACAGTCACACAGTGATTTCTCCTCCCATAAAGAAAAAGCTTCCCTGGGGCTGCTTCAAGGACTGCTGACTGCTCCCATGTGGATCCGTGGGTGGAGGAAGAGCAAGTGCCCTCTGTTCCTCCAAAAGCTGCTTGGGAGAAACTACAGGCCCTTTGTGGGCAACGAAAGCAGCTGCAGCCAGCAAATGCCCTTTGAGAATCAAACCCCAGGGATGGGCTGTGGGGAACAACAGGAGCATATGGCGGGGTGGCAGCCAAGCAGGCAGTGCCGGCAGCCCAGGCAGCCGCGTGCCAGCCAGGATGGAAACCGAGCAAAGGAGAGTGCCAGCGAGAGCTGGGCTCTTGGGGAGCTGTTTGCTGTTAGCCTGCATTGGCACAAGCTCAGCTGTTCTCTCTAGCAGAGCTCCCATGGGCGCTGGTACCTCGCTTGGAATTTCAACCAGTGTTTAAGGACCGGCTTTTGCAGCCAGTGCCTGCATTATTCAGCAATATCTGTCTGGAGTTGGCCCAGGAGAGTAGGCCTGGGGCTGGAAGTTTCTCTCAAGTCCAACTTACCTGAATACCAGAGATCTCACCAATAAGACCAAGAGATCAAAGTCCTGTGGGGCTGAAGTGGGCACATGGCTTTGTCCCGCGTGACTTGCAAGTGAAAGGAAAGCACATCTCTAGGGCTCTTCTGGGAGGCCTTTCTAGGAACTCTACGAGGGGCTGTGCTTTGCCACCAGCTCCCCACCCAGACAGGGAGCCCTGATCAGAGGTCAGACCTCCCAGAGCGCGTCGCTGGAGCTGGCTCTGCGACAAAGCCCATTTTATGGGCACAGGAACCTCACCACGAGGACTCAGCAGCAGCTGGGGCCGGTTCCTGCTGTCTGCACTGAAGAGGGACTCTTGCCTCGTGTGTGTGGGCTCAAGCAAACACGCGTCACAAAGCCTCAAATATTTGCTTTAATGATATACTCGACTGCAAGCTGAAAGTCACACCATGAGCCGTGCTCCAGGCTGCCCCTCGGCAAAGCACGGACACCACGGCAGCCTGGTGAGCCATGAACCTGCCATCACAGCACCATCCTGCTCCTGTGTCCCTGGGCAGGGGAGAGCAGCCCCTGCCCCAGGCCGCTTCTCAGACAAGCCCTGTGAAGCTGAAGGTCCCCTGAGAGACCAGCCTGTCACGGTAAGGCAGGGTCGGGTAGACCCTGATACCCTTTGATACCCTTTGCCAATGGGACTCTGCTCCTCAGGCAAGGAACCCTGGCATCACCTTCCACTGTCCAGAGTCTGCAACGGCAGTGAGAGCCTCACAAGTGCTAAGCAGAGCAGACAAAGAGCAGGACATGCCCTGTGGCTTTGGTTACAGTTGCACCTCCTGGGTGGAGGTTCACCTTTTCCCCCAGATCATGCGGCTGCAGAGCACTGAGCTGGTGACCTGCTCAACCCCCAGCCTGGCTTCGGGCAGGTACTAATCAGATGCTCACATCCTTCCTGATCTACTGTTGTTTTATTTCCAGCACCTCCAGATCCATATAAATTCTAACCTTGTTCTGCAGCCAAGATACTTGCAGCCCCTCCCAGCCTGCAAAGTTCATCACTGCACACATATTATTCCATCAAGTGGGTGCCTAGACCTGCAGCCTGCCTCTTGCTCTGTCTGGGAACTCCCTCCAGCTGTTATGGGAGACATTATGGGCTGCAAGACAGTGGTGTGCTTTGAAAGGAAGGGAAGACTCACCTCCATTGGTGATGCTGTGCCCTGCTGGTTGTGGCCGAAGCCCTTCTTCCACCCCGGAGACTGCACCATTCGGTTCCCTTTGTTGTTACTGTCAAAGTCACTGCAAAAGAGATAGAATCAATTGTCCAATCTTCCAATGCTTCAAACACATGCCAGGGATTTTTAGCTCTACTAATAGAACCTTCACTGACATTCCAACCTCTCGTGAGGAATATCCAAGTTTCTTGCCAGAAGCACACCGCCTAAGGAAAGCACCACAGTGGATTCTATGTGCAGGGCTCACACACCTTTGACTGCAAAATTTCTTGTCCCACCTCAGGGGGAAATACACCAGGGCACAGGAAATGAGCTCAAGTTCCAAAATATTTACAGTACAAGCCAGCCAGCAGCGTTCTATGCTTGTATTCCTTAATTAGAATTTTGGCAATAGCGAGTAAGTGAAGTCTAATCCCTGTTGCTCTGTTAGATCTTTCTTTTCTCCCAGTGCTGTGGTCATGGAGTTCAACAGATGCAGTGTTAACTCAGACACCCTTTCTCCCACCTGGTCATTACTCATCCAAAACCACTAACCAAAACTCACAGTTTTGAAGACCTCTCAGCACAAAAATAGCTTCCTTCAGACAAGTTCTACTTTCTGGCTGCTGATGACACCGCACACAAACTGCTTTAGTCTATCCAAAGCTATTCCAGGAAAACAGGGAAGAGAAAATGTGGATTTTTAAACTGCAAGACACAGAGGAAAGGTCTCTTTCTGAGGTGCGGCACCAGAAGGTAACAGGCACATAACCAGTGTTGTCTTCAACACATGCCTGGCCCTTCCTCAGCCCACTGGAACACACGAGCTCGCAGCAGGCAGGTCTGTCGCGAGCTCCGCACAGCGCGCACTTTCTTCCTCCACCTACTCTGAATGAGATGGAAACAGCTCCCAGCGTTCCTCTGAGTCAGTGAACAGATGAAACACAGCTTTGCTCTTTCTTTCGATGGCTAGATGCCAGGACAGGAGGACAGCAAGTGCCTTAAGGACGAGGTGGATGGGAACAAGCTGCATTCTGCTCTCTATGCCTGGTCAGGCACACTCAAGCCCCCATCTCACCCTTCCAGCACCAGACAGCTTATCTCTGCTTTTCCCTAAACCCTCATTTCCATCAATGCCCTCCTCCTGCCCTCTCTGAGATGTCCTGCAGCACAACAGGCTCACAGTTTGGGGAACTCTGTCTGACAGTCTGACTGACTGTTAATTTGCAGACCTACCCTACTGGCCTTGGCATGCCAGCAGCACACACCCCATCCCAGCATCAGCAGCCCCAGAGAGGTCTAACCAAGAGCAGCCATTACCTCTCTGAATCCCGGTCATATCTGAGTCGTTTCCTCTCTGGTGAATCCAGCTGCTGGAATTTCTCTCTCCGATCATTTCCTTTGTCTTTATGTCTCCCCTTCATAAGAGAAAAAACAAAGTAAGTACAGGACCTATGAAAGATTCAACACTGCAGAAGAAAGCTCTGCAGCCAGATCTCATCCTCAGCTGGCTGGAAGGTTGTCCTGGGGACCCACAAACACTGAATGCATCACATCCCACAATCCACTTGCTCTGTCCTGATGGCACCTGTTGGGCTGAGTCAGACCTGTGGTTGCAGCCTTCCAGCTATGGCACCAGGAGCAGCTCTGTGACATTCCAAACAATGGACGAGTACAGCTCTCCCATCCCTGGCCAGGCAGCAGCAGCCCATACACCGCATCAGTTTAGACAGAAATTTGGGACCCATTTAGCCCAGAGCCCTGGCTTGCAGAACCACACTGAGACCCTTCTGGGAGAAGGGAGATAAGCTCTTAGAAGCCACAGCACTTCCAACAGGTCCCAGTGCAGAGTGAGCCCACAATTCACTCATTGGAAGGCTGCAGATATGGTGTGTAAGTGGAGGGTCTGCCTGGAACCACCATCCCCCCAGTGCAAAAGCACAAGCAGCAGTCTGCCCACCACAGCAGACCCACCTCACGCTCTCTCTTCTCCAAGTACGCCAGTTCCTGCTCGGATCGTTTGATCTTCATATGAATCTCTAGGTTTTGCTGGAAGGAAGAAAACAGAAGCCAGTGTCAAGCAGAGAACACAAGCTGTCTGAGTCATCTGCTCCACCCGTAATGAGCACAGGTAAAGCAGCATGTTCTTGCACTTGCACTATACCAGGCACAGCAGGCTCTCTTGCAGCCCAGACTATCTGATCCCCCACAGAGGCCTGGAGCGTTTCCTCCTGCAGATAGGAAGGCAACCAGTCCTATTTTAACCAGTGTGCAGTTTGGCCCTCCTAGAAGCAAGAGCTCAAAAGCAGCCCAGAACATGGGGAGGAAAGTGCCAAGTTCCTACTTCTCTCACACTTGTGTGTGCCAGCACCCCACTCTCCCCAAGACTCAGTTATCTCACCACAGCTTACAAAGTCACACCTTGATGTTACAGCACTCCCGTGACAGGAACAAGCAGCTCACACAATGCTTTGAACAGAGCTTCAGGGGAACTTTGCCTGCTACTGTGCCTAATTCAGCACAGCTCTTCCCACCCAACCGCTGCATTTTTCCTGCAGATCACGAAGCCATCAAGGCAAAAGCAGCTCGCAGTACACCCCCACCCACTGCTCCCCCATACCTTGTGCAGGTTGGAAAGCTGCTGGTGCTTGATGAGCATTTCCTTGTTGGGAAACTGCCTCCTGCACAGCAGGCAGGCCAGCTTGTTCCAGTCGGTGAGCTTGTCGTCGCTGGCCTTGGCCTTCCGCGGCTGCTCCTCGCGCTGTGCTGGTGGGTGGGGGGGAGGCGGCAGCCACTGAGCCTGGGACTGCTCCTCCTCCTCCTCCTCCTCTTCATTGTCACTGTCTCCTCCATACTCTCCCAGAAGTCCTATCAGAGGGTTCACCACCTTGGGCTGGGGGAAATGGCAGAAAAGTGTGACAGTTTGTAGCATCAAGCCTGCCCGGCCACGTGGGGCTTTCCCTCCCCAGTCGACCTCCCTGTGACTGCTGTCTCTGTTCCAGCCCAGGAGGGAGAGAGCAGCTTCCCAGCAAGGCAGGTAGGGAATGCAGAGAAGCTGGCTGGCTTTCCATTCACACCACAGGGTGGAAGGCCTTCTGTTCTCTAGGCAGGAATGCTTTGGTGCCAGGCTTTCCCAACCTGCCACACACCTGAGCATAAGAAGCTGACCGAGGCAGTGGCTGTTTGGCAGGGAGCTGCTGTCAGTCACTTCCTCCAGCAATGGACATCAGTGAGGTTTGCCTTTCCTCAGCCCAGAGGTGGCTGGAAGAGTTTTCTGCTTGAGGACTGGTCGAGTGAAGAGACCCTGCTTAAATGCAGGTACCAAATTTCCCCATGCTAGAAGACCACAAACAGGGGCAGAGCTATAAAACAAACTGCCTTCACCATTCCATCCCCAGTGCTGTCGCTCAGGGTCACAACCAGGCTGTGGTGAGTCTCACTAGTCCTGTGCCCAGGCTCAAACAAGGCAAAACACAATCCTCTGGAGCCACTTACCGGGGCTGCACTCTCTTCCTTTTTCACAGAAGGAGGTAAAGGTTTTTTAAAGACGTCTTCTGCAGAGAACTTCTCCTCTCCAGTCTCAGTCTGAAACAGTCAAGATCAGGTGTTGAGACCACCATGGACTCAGTGCACAATAGCTAAACACTCATTCAAACAGGCCTCCAAAGACACCAGGTGATTGGCAGAAACGAGGTGGTGATTTTGGTGGGAGACATTCCCATTCTGGGGAATCCATAGCTCTCCTGAAGCTACACTCAGAGAACACCAGAGACTGCAGACACCCAGCCCTGTAACAGGATGAGCCTGTGATGCTCACCTGTGTGCTCAGCAGCACAAAGAGCAGGCTGGGGTGAAGCCTCACATTTACACACTTTACAGAGAACTGGAGAGAAGCCCTGGACAGGCTCCAGCTTAGCAGTTCACGAGCTATTCATACTTGACCAGGAAGACAAGTGCCATGCAACATCTTACCAGGCCTGAGCTCTCGTCCTTCTTCACAGAGGGAGGCAATGGCTTTTTGAAGACGTCTTCTGCAAAGAACCTCTCCTCTCCAGGCTCATTCTGAAAAACCCAGGACTGGGTATTAGGCCAACAGCAGCACAGGGGTCAAAGAGTGCACAGTGCAGCCAGGAAGCCACTTCTGAGCATCCACACAGCTGGGAAAAATGATGGAAGGATTTCTACTGGAGATGCTTTTACCCTCTATTCAGACAGGATCATGTTTCTCCTAGGACAGTGACCCTGAAAGCCTCCATACTAGATGAGACTTCTTGGCTGGCTTGGTACCAGTCTCAGGGACAATTGCACCCCTCGGGTCACAGCTGCCCGGGACTAGTCATGTCAGAGCACATCCAGACCAAGAGGTAAGGAGGAACATAAAGTTTCTGCATTTGTGGTAAATCACTTCTACTAACTCTCCTGGCACTCCTGAGGCACTGTGAGTACCACAGCCCTAGGCTGTGCTCAAACATCACTTTGGGCAGCTCTTCACACTGGGGAGATAGTGTTTGATCACTGGGAGCAGCACTGCCCTAGGACTGGGGGGCAGGAACAGCAGTTAGGGGAGAGCTGAGTCTCTGTTATCATCTGACTTGGTATGTTTAAACGTCTTTGCTAGTTTCTGTAGTCCCTGTTACAATAGCTGGGTGCTTTCAGCAGTGTGAAGGAAACGCGTGTCTTGGTTAACTGGATGTGTCTCAATCCTTTACCATAAGGAAGGGATGAGAAGCCCAGGATTTAATGTCACAAGAGAAAAATTTCAGGAACTTACTCCCACCTGGCTGGACAAAAACCACATTCCTGGCCAGCTACTGATTCCATGGATTTCATTGTCTTCTCTCACTGTCCCTCCCTTTTTGAATCCTCTGATTAATCTCTATTTTCTAACCTCTCATACCTCAGCCTCCTGATCATTCTGATGCTTGGAGGGATTTACCTTAGCAGAAGTACTTTTCCCTTTGTCCTTTTTGTCCCTGTTGTCCCTGCTGTGTGGCTCCTTCCTTTCATTTGTCCATTCTTGGCTCCCGTGCCGCCGCCTCCTGTTCTCTGTCGGGGATGAGCAGGATTCTCGGGATGAGCAGGATTCTCTGTCTATCGTGACTTCCCTCTGAAAGAGATATTTGGAGCAGACTTAGCCAAAACCCTACAATCTTCTTACTGGGCTTCTTGTCCTTACTGGGCTGGGGAGACCAGCACAGTAAGAAGAGACTGCAGAGGGAAAAGGCTTCAGAACTTTGCTGGGGCCCAAGTCAGGTTATCAGAGCACTGCCCTGCTCGCCCACAACACAGACATCTCTAGGATCATGAAAACAAGATGATAGTCCCAGAGAACCTCTGCTGATGGCTCTTTTTTGGCATCCTCATAACTACTGCTGGCTGGGGTAGAGAAGCAAAGAGACCACAGATGAAAACAGAGTTGTGCTGTCCATCTTTTATTACATCACATGTCTTCAGTAAAATTTAGCAATGATGCTCTGCTTATAAGTCTACTCAAGGAAGAGCAGACCAAAAACCTCCCAAAGGTAGGGCTTCAGAGGTCAAAGAGATGGCTACAGCTGCTTCGACACACAGTTAATGGGTTCCTAGCCTCTCATTAAGGTGACATTTTGCAATGATATTTTTCCCTTTCATACAGGTCAAAGGACGGAGTGAAAGAAACAAAGCTGCCTCTATACTGCCCTGTCTTCAGGATCTAGATGCAAAATCTCTCCAGAGAAGGGCTGTTTGTAAGAACATATTGCATGTACAGCTTTCTTCCCACGCACTCACCTGAGTCCTGGGGTCATAGTATGTCCCAGCTATGGGATCATAGTAATTCCCGGTTTCAGGATCATAAATGTATGTGGACACATCCGATGGTGCTGGAGAGAGAGAGACAAGAGTTAGCAGCAGTCCTCCAAGGACAGAACTTGCCTTTTACAAAGACAAAAGCATGAGCAAATATTACACTGGTGAAAGGATCAAGGGTTGGAAAGAAGGATTTTTCCCTCCTGGCAAGAGAGCTTCACATCACTCAACCTACATCTTCTTTTCTTTAAAGAGTAAGAAGGGTAATAAGTTTTCACAATTCTTCTGGTTTAGGACTCTGGCAAAACTGTCCACATCAAAGCAGATTTACAGGGGCTGTGCCAAGATCACCAGACCACAACATTTGGCTGGACAAAGACATGAAATTCAGTAATTTCCTTAAGAATGGGGTAATGAGTACCAGGCTCTGTATCCACCCACCCCTGTGAACAAGAAAGAGCTGTTCTCTCTCAAACAGTCTCCTGTTTAAAGTGATGACACTCCCCACATCCCTTCCACCCCGTGGGTGCATGAAAGCTCCCAAGAAGAAAGGGGAGTGAACTGTTTCAACAGGAAAAGCCAAAGGCCTTAAGGGTAGTAGGCCCACAATGTCAGGAATGCTCTTCATTTCCCAAGTGTTCTTGGACAGAGCTCAGCAATGCTACATATAAGTTCCTAAAACAATCAGGAGTGCTCTTCCAGCTACTGGCACTGCTACATCAAGTGTATTTTCTTCCGTCTCTGCTAGTAACTGCCAGGCTGATTTTATCCCATCAGTTTTCCACAACAAGGAAAAACAGGCAGCAAGTTTCCTTTATCTGCATGTAGTTTCGCACAGTGAGAGTAGAGAGAAACACATCATCAGATAGGAAAATGTGACTAAACAAAGTTGGCAAAGGAACTCAGAAGTGGGTGTAGCAAACAAACCTACTCTTAGCCTTTAAAAATATTTTTGGGCTGATTTCTACATGTCAGTGCCCTTTTAAGGAAGAAAAGTCTCCACAGTAGGAGTGAAGCAGAGTTTAACTTACACTGTGCTCTGGTGCGTCGCTGTGATTCGCCACCCCTCCTGTCCCTCATGCCCCTTCTGCCCTGGAGTAAGTGAACAACACAAACAGATAAGAGACTCCTTGACAAACATCATATTGCTTCTCCTCCCTCTCACAGGCCCAAAGTTCAGCAGAATGGCTCATTTAGCTACCCCAAAAAGAGCACAAGCAGACACAGCTTTTCATCTACAGAGCAATGGACAGTGTTGCAAAGCACAAGATCTCTGTAGCCTCCATGAGAGGTGCTCACAGCAATACATATGGAAGCCTCCTGCCCATTCAGTATGGGAAGAGCCCTGTAGTCTAGTAACGAGCACTAAAGAAGAGACATTCCCTCTGGGAGCTGAGACCAGTCATCAACTGAATCACTCTGTAAAGCGTGGTATGGGGTAACCCAGCCCGAACTCCCTGCAGCAGCACCTGCACTCTGACTTCACTTCCACGCACGTGATGAACACAGCATGAGGGGCAGAGCAGCAGTGAGAGCACATATGAGCATTATCATCCCATCAAACCTGCTGAACTTTCAGCAGCCCAGAGGGAAAAAGCCCAACCCAGCCTGGCCTGTCTCCCCAAGCGTTCCCCACCTTCCAGTGACCCACAAGGAAGCTGTGCAGACCTACCGGGCCATAGTAGGAATTGTCACCGTGCTCCCCATAGTCATTCCTGTTGAGATAAAGGTTGCAGGTTAATGTCAATTTGGCTTCACAATAATCTCAGCATAGTCAAAATGATAGCAGGACAAATAAAGGCAGAAAAACCATCTTTGCTGGCCACATGTTGGATTGAGTCCATCCCAGGAGACAGATTTGGCAGATCGCTGTCTCCACAACAGTTATGACCCCACTCTGCTGTATCCACAAAGATGAATCTCTCCAAATGCTTTTTAAAAAGCTGAACACATTAATTCCTTGACAATGGTATTTGATGGCTTGACAACAGCAATATGCAGTATGATCACTAATCCCATACTGCTCAATCACTGAAGCTTCTTCAAGCTCCAATGTCTTCATTTCTCCAACACATTTTTAGAGTGTAGGAACATCTGTGCTAATTCCTGTGCCAAACTTTAAGCACCTGGTCTGACAACATAGTTCTAGCCTTGCAGCACATCATACAAAGGACAGTCCAACTGCCTCATCTGTCTATACCTTCTTCTCCCTGTAGCAAGATTCACTTCCAGCGTACGCCCATCAATGCAGATGGGGGGATCAAGGTTCTGCAGTATCTTCAGCAACCTCAGCGCCTCCTGTAAAAGGAAAGGAGAATGTCACTTCCATGAGAAGGAAATCAGCCTATTTTCCAAATCCAGCCTGCCTGAAAGGAATGCTTTGTGCTTAGAAGACAAGAAACACAACACTAAATATTAGCCTAAATGTCAGTGAAGAGTATTTAGGACGTGATAAAAGGGATAAATGAGTTGTGAGGTTCTCTGCTTGTCCTATGACCACTTTCAGCAGCCAGCTAGGGACTGCATTCTCCTAGGGCTGCTTTGGCTGCTGTTGTTCCAAGCAGTTTTGGTTAACACCCTCTGGAACAATGCCAAAGCATTGCTATGGAGTCTGGGAGCCAATCAAAACCAGAAAATATGATCCCTCCAACATGGGACTGCATGTTAATTGAGATTCTTGCCTTCTGCAAACAGAAACTGTTGAATTCAAGCTCCCTGCAAACAAAATATCTCTGAAAGAGGTGTTCAAGTTTAGGAGGGTCTGTGAAAAAATGCACTGAGGCAAGAAACACAGTGTCACAGCTTGTGACAACAGACAGTCTTTGACTCCTAAAGCCAGAGAGCAACAGCTGCACCTGGCCAGTCAAGCAGAAGAGGACTCACTCCAGGACAGCTGCCCCACAAGCACCGCGATTTCTTGTATTCCTGTGCTTTCTCTACTTCTACAGATTTCAGATGCCAACAGGGGGAGCACGTGAAGGCCAGAAGCTACTTACAGCATGAGACTCCAGTTCGATGAAGCCGTAGGTCTGCCCCATCCGCCCAGCCTTGTTCTTCATGATGCGCACGCTGGACGTGGAGAGCCGCACGTAGGGCGCCAGGAGCCCCACGATCACCTCTGGGGGGGTGAACCGAGTGATGCGCTTCAGCATGATTGCTGAGAAGCACATTGAGGGAGGTGGCCCGGAAAGAAAAAAAAATAGGGAAAAAAATATAATTTAGAACTAAGTGTATTGTGACTAAACCCGCTCAAAGCAACAGCACGGCTTCTCGCAGTCGAGTCTGGAAGCCATCGCTTTTTCTCTCTCCACTTTGCAAGATCCTCAGAGTTCCACCTCCAGTAGCTGACCTTTCCTTCCCAGAAAACAGAGCAGAAAATAGCCCCTCCTCAGAGCTCAGGGTAAGCCCTGGCCAAAGAGACTTTTGAAACTGTTTTGAAGTGCTAAGTTAACTGCACCATCCTGAAGCCAGCTCAACCTGAATTGATCTTCCTAAAGGCAATCTGTCAGCACCTTTGGAGCTGGACAGCCCACTATTACTTGATGCCATGGATTTGCACAACATAGAAACAGCCTCTAGAGGTTTTAGTGAAATACTGCCCTTTCTGCAGATGGAGTGCAAGCAAGAGGAATCCAAATTTGGGCTTTATGCCACTCACTTCTGCTTCCTCCACCATCCGGTGGTGTGGCTTCCTCCCCTTCCCTCTGAGAAGGTTCCTGGTGCCGGTCCATGTCCCTCCTCTTCTCCTGTGAGGGTCGCCGCTCTCTCCCTTCATCTCTCTTCCTTGGCTCCTGTTCCTGAGGCTGACACTCCTCTTGTGGAGTAGGAACTGAGGGCTGCAGAGGCTGCTTTGGAGATCCTGGCTGACCTGACAATTCTTGCTCAGGTGTTTCAAGCTTTGTCTCTGCTATTAGAGAGGAGGAATGAAATGTTTTCACACAGAGTGTTTCAGCAGGTATTTTTCTTCTTCTCTTTTCTGGTCCCTGCAGAAGTGCTCCTTACAAAAGGTCAACCAGTTCTGCCCTTTGCATATCCTGTGCCTTAACACTCTGCAGACACAAGGTGTGTACAGGACAAGTTAGGTACTGCTCATCCTTCCACTGACTTGTCTCATGTTGGGCTCCTTTACCAGACCTTTCCTGTCAGAGACAAGATGCTTTTTGGCCTCCTTTTAGGACTGGCTCTTGGTTGGACAAACATGAATCAGGGATGGATTTGGACATGTTCCTCCCATGTCCAGCACAACCTATATGGCCGTGATATCCTTACTCTGCATTATGCATTCTTGAACACCCACAGCTGAGCAATATCAACTAGTAACTGTCACCCTGTCTCTGGGTGGAAAACAGGGTTCAGGACCCCTTGACTACGGAGTGAAACACATCATAATATAATCATGGATATATTATCTGGTGCCTACTGACCACAGATATAACATGAAAACACCGTCCCCCTCTCTACCTATGCAACACAGAGAAGATAAATTCCATCAAGCTTCTGTGCTTGAAGGCCTCTGAACCACCTGGCTTCACTGCAAAAGAGATCCTGACCTGAGCTTCTAACACTGCTAGAAAGGAAAGCCAAAGCTGTGGGGCTGCAAAGTCAAACATCACCAGCCCTGCACCTGCTGCTGAAGCCTCTTCCCACAGAGAGAAGGAAATGAGAGTGCAAGACTTGGCACAGTGAAGCTTCCCTCTTCAGTATCCCCCCAGAGCATCTCCCTGCTCTCATTCTGCTCAGGCAGTGGGCAGCATGGCAGAACACACAGTGATTTTGCACATAACTGTTGGGAAAGCTGCAACACTGCCTCACTTGGCTGCCAGCACAGCTCACCTTGGACAGGCCTGTACTCATTTGTCTGCAGTTTGTAGCATGCAGAGTTTTGGCTACAGAACCTCAAGTAAAATTTGCATATGACACCAGTTTTGCACCTGCAGCTGCAAACACTGCCCGTGCAAATCACACAGGCATGAGCATCGACCCCGGAGATGGGGAGGGCAATTCTCTTACTGAATTCTTGCTCAGCCGATGGGTCCTCTCCCTCAGCACCACCTCTGGACTCTGGGCCTGCTCTGCTCCCTGAAAGAGAGGCACATTAAAGTCCATTTCACAACCATCAGTCACAAAGCATGTCAGAACTCACACACAGCTGCAGCAACCGCTGTATATGCCTAGAGAGCTGTTTTCTTTCACCCAGTCCTAGAGGGACTACCTTATTACACCTTTTCCCGACCAGGAAAAGCAGGTCAGTAAGAAGCATGCACCACCATCTGTCTTCACAGCAGCTTAAAGGCTCTGTTTACCTTGCTCCTTAGCAGTTTCATTACAACCCACAGTTGTGTTGGGTCAGCTGTGTGAGTTTTGCTTTCACAACGCTGACAGAGGAGCCACAGCACACGGAAAGCGCAACCACGGGGATGGTGCCTCAGTAAACAGAGAGCTGTGCATCAGCAGTTATTGTACTGCCCTTCTGTATCTGCTCAAAGATACAGAGTCAAAGCTTACAGGGTGTCTGTATTTCCCAGAGAAATTAGTTCCTCGAGGAATCGTGTTTTGGCTCTCATGCCTTCCCACTCCAAAAAGGGTGCTAGTAGGTTGAGAAGCTCCTGGAGGAGAACTCCTCTCCATGCATTTCTTACAGCCAGCAAGGTGAGTTCAGCAATTCCAATCCTGGATTTAGGGCTAAACTCCTCTCCCAGGTAACAAGCAAAGCGACAAGAGAAAATGGTCTCAAGTTGCACCAGGGGAGGTTTAGATTGGGTATTAGGGAAAATTTCTTCATCAAAAGGGTGGTCAAGCATTGGAACAGGCTGCCCAGGGAAGTGGTGGAATCACCATCTCTGGAAGTGTTCAAAAAACATGTAGATGTTGTGTTTAGAGACACAGTTTAGTAATGGGCTTGGCAGTGCTTAATGGTTGGATTTGATGATCTTAGAGGTCTTTTCCAACCTTAATGATTCTATGATCCTAATCTGAGATCTCAAAAGGACACTAAAAACATGCATCTCCCAAGGAAGGTGGGTTGAGGGGAAGCCATCTCACCTGTGGCCTGCAGTACTAGCTCACAGTTCTGAAGGACACACACCACTAACAAAGCCAAAGCAACAGGAAGGAAAGGCTGTGTGCACTAACACACCTCTCCACCAAGCCTCACAAGCACAGAGAACCTGGCACATCCACATGTAACATCTTTAATGTGGACAGGCACAAAGGGTCTGAATGAAGCAAAACTCCCACACGGTCCACCAAGAGGGATGCCACGGGGAAGCCAGAAGAAAAACTTACTTGTGAGGGCAGATGAAACTTTTAACTGACCAAGCACATAGGACCAGACATACTCACCATCCCTTGGGAGCTTGCAATAGGAGCAGGAAGATCTGTAGCCCACAGTGCACACCTTACACTGCAATGGAAGATGGACAGCATGAGGAAGTCATGTTTTGGAGGCAGTGGGTACAACCTACTCCAGAATGCTAGGCTTTGCAGTGCTTTCAGAAAGCAACAGCCATGGAAAAGTTACAGCAAGATCCTGAGAGATAGGATGGATAATGGCAGCAGGAGCCTTGGTTGGAATGGCAGGAAAATGCTTATATGACTCACAACTGGGATTGCCTTGGGAACAGGGTTTTCACACAGCTTCTCAGCAGATTTATTCACTAGTCCTTGACATGAGACCCTTCCTCCTCTCAAGTGACACTGGACCAAAAGCTCCCTGCTAGGTACCGTGTTGATTCAAAGGATCAAAAGTTACCTTGGCATTCTCTAACATCAACTTGCACCTCAAGCAGCAAAAAAGTCCTTATCTGAGCTAAACTGTCAATACTGACATAATTTGGAGAGTCAATGAAGAGATGTCTGCTAACCAAGATGCAGAGCTGTACATGCGTGGATGGTTATCCCACCCAGAGCCATCATGGAGAGAGCAAGTGCCCCATCTTCACAGCCATCTCTCCGAACATAGCATTCCTAACTTCTTCCTTAAGCTTTTGTAAATGCATTGCTTCTCTTTCATACCAATTTTTTCCTGTAACTGAAGCCTTGTAAATGCTCTGGGGCACAAGGAAGCTCCTCAGGCCATGGTTATGCACAGCAGCAGTGGGGACATACACTGCAGTCACCTGTCAGTGCACTGAAAGCTGTTTGAAACCACTGCCTGAAACTTCTGTCTCTACTTCATCTCTGGAGCACTGCAAGCAGAGATGAGGTGGTGAGCAACAGCTCTGCTGGCAGCTGAGTGGATCCAGTTAGCCTGCATGAGGTTCTCTGTAGCCCAAGGTGATCCACGATCAAGGTGGAAGTCTAATTAGAACCAATCCCTTCCTGCCCTGCTGCAACCTCTTGGTCTGCAGTCAGTGGGAATGCAGGCAGCATCCCTGCCCTTTCTCTAGAAATCACCCCCAGCCTGCTGCAGCCCAAAGTTCCTGTTCTGGGAGAACCTTGGAGAGGGCATAGGAACAAGCAACTGTGCCTTCCCAGAAATGGGCCAGTTCCAGCCTGTACTAACTGCTGCCTGGACTTGGATCCATTTCCATGCTTCCCTCCCCGCTTCACTTACTACACTCAGAGCTGTATCACAGGTTCCTGCGTGAGGCAGAAGGGTGATTACCCACATGAACCAGAGTGAAAGCCAGTTCCATTCCGGTTGCCGGAATTTGTCTCATTGTGGTTTTAAAGGAGAAAGGATCCACATGCTATTTTCCTCACATGTCAAAAGGGAACCACTGCATAGGGATGAAGCTGTTCTGTGCATAAAACTCTGGCTACCTGTACCAGAGCGATGTGCACTCAGAGATGGGACCAAAAACAAGGAAGGGAAAAGCACAGTTTAGAAGAGGCAAGAGCTTCAGGACAGGCATTCATTACCCTGAGAGATCTTCAGCTACCCAGCAAGTATCTAACACTCCTCTGAGCTGCCACTGCCATGAGTGCCAGCAGGGGAAGTACAACACAGCTCTGAGCACATACTTACACGTTTGCAGCGCCAAAACTCTGGGCATGGAGTGTATTCAAGGGTCACTTCTTTGCCACCGATGGAAAGAGTTCCCTGTTGAGACAAGGGGGTAAATGACGAATGTGCTCAGCACACACAGATCACTCAGAGGCAAAGGAAAGGGTTAAAGCTCTGGTTCCTAAAGGCTTTGCAAGTAAAACAGGGTGAAAGGGGGAGGAATTCTCCTGGTTCAGTCAGCTGGAGCTTTGCCATGGAAGTGGGAGGGAAAACAGCCTGTGCCCTGCTCTAGCACAGGGCTACAAAGCTGTGTCAGCTCCAGAGGAACCAAGCAGGAGAGGCCACCTCCCAGGAAGAGCAGAGACAAGTAAATAGAGTGGGAAACTGCTTTAACCTGCTTTTGTCCACGTGCTGGCAAGGGGCAGCTGGGCAGCCTCCCTCACACCAGCCACCACAAGGCTGGCCTCAAGGCAGCTACTCGAGGAGGAACATGAGATAAAATGCTAGTGAGGTGAGAGAATTTTCATACTTGGGTTAGTCTTCATGTCCCTCATGAAACCATGGCTTTCCTCCAGAGAAATATGCCAGCACGTGACAAGGTCTCTGGTCATGCAGCCAGTTCTTCATGGGGGTGGCCTCGAGCACCTGAGCAGCACCAGAGGGACTCTACTGCCCACAAAGACACACTGCTTCCAGATCCACACATGATGCTTTGGAGAGGTGCCAGGAGCCCAACAAACCCACAAGCTTTGCTGAAATGCAGATGATGATCTAAGGGTGAAATGAAGGTGCATGTCCCCCAGCTGCTGCCTGGAGCAGCCCACCAAAGCAGTGAGCAGCAAGGATTCCTGGTGGCTCTCATCTGCTGTGGACAACAGACCACACCTGGGCATACAGGATGCAGGCTGAGTAGCAGATGCAGGGAGCCATCCATGAGACATCTCCTGTCACTGGAAGCACTGTCAGACCACGCAGCCTGTATTGCCCAATACCACAATGAGACTTAGTGTCGGCAATGAGATCCAGACCCAGGTCTCCCAAGTCCCAGGAGAGCAGCTGCTGGATGGTACAGGTGGATGTCAGGGAGCTGTAAATGGCCCCCAGGTATTTTGGGGACCTCTGGTGAGTCAGAAGCTTCCCAGGTACTCTGACCCAGTAGCCTCATCACACAAGAGCCCCCAGTGCAAATCATGAAGTTGAGAAGAGTTCCCAGAGTCATTATTCAGAAGTCATGATACACCCATGCATGAATTGCTCTGCAGAACGTGAGGGAGATGCTAGGGAATATGTAAAGTGGGAGTGAAAAGTTCATGGGAGGGAATCACTGAGTGGCAGTACAACAATCCTTTAACTCCCACAAAAGCGTGCAGCAGAAAAAATTGGAGACCAAAGACGCTGTCCTGTGAGGTGGGGTTCCACACCCTCCCCTCTGCACATCCTGCCTTTTATGGACCAAACCCATCCTTTCCTACCAGGCCTGTATGGCTTGAACACTTTGGGGGGTTCCTCCTTGCCACCCAGTTGCCCAAGCACTGCTTTCCAGCACGGATTTGCCTTTGCCTGACAGAAGCTGAACTGTTCCTGTACCTTGCTGAAGGCTGGTGTGTGCACCCAGAGCACAGTGCTGCATCCTTGGAGAATCCACAGCGTGGAGCATTGCCCACTTCACATGCCCACGAGATGGTTTGCACCTTCTCTAAGGCACATGAGGAAACACAAGTGAGAAAGAGAATTGAAAACCAAGGCTGTCCCACCAGGACTGTTGGTCCCTCTGAGGTGGACATGCTCCCTGTCCCAGGCAGGGCACCCATCACATCCCATCACACACTCAAGAGATGGGCAGTGCCAAGAGCAGGCTGGAATCCTGCGTGTGCCTCAGGACCCGCCGAGCAGAGGCAGGGAGAGAAGGCAGGGTGCACATCCTCACGAGCAGAGCTGCAGCTTAAGCCCAGGGAAGTCCTTGGGAACAGCAGCTCCTCAGCAGGCAGCTGCAGCCCTGCCTAGAGCCTGGGAAATAAGGAAACTCAGAGAACACCTCCTCTGGCGGGGCAATCTGTCCCACAGCTTCATCCTTCTACCAGCCACTGAGGACAAACCTTGCCAGAAAGCCTCAAGATTATTTTTGGGTTTATGGAAAATGGTACTTAAGTGCATGTGGTGCTGGTCCCTTCTGCAAATTCCGTTCTTGGAGGCTGCAGAAAGTGTCACTTGCATAATTACTCCCTGATTTCCCAAACACCCTGCTGATTGCCTGCTCACTTTTTCAGCATGCTCTCTCTTACTGATTTCTTCTTGATAAAGTAATTTTCAAGGTTGCAATCATGATTTAACACTCCAAAGTGAGTCCTTCATTTAGGACATACATTGTCAGGATTCAGTGGCTTTAAACTCCTCATTTCCCCATTTTGTTACTAGATTCCATCCCAAATATTTTCAGAACCTTTATTTCCTCTAGCCTGTCACTGCTTACTCTTTTTCATCTAGATCTTCCTTTACTCTGCAAAATGTTTTGGATAATACTCCTTAATTTCAGTTCACCACTTTCAACTGAGCAGATCTTGGTGAAGTCACAAAGATTTTCTGAAAATTTCAGGGAACAGTGCTGGGGGAGGAAAATAAAGGTAAGCCCAAGGTATGCCACCTGTACTGTATGGTATTGAGACTAGAACAATCTCTTCCATAATCAGTCATTTTATCCTGGACCTCTCTGCCCGTTAATCCTCCTGGATTTTTAACATTCTGTACTTCAGAGCAGCTTGATTTTTTCTTTCTAAATCAGAATGCTACAAAAATGTCTCTCTGGTCCTCCCAGTCAGGAACCTCCCCCTCAACACTAGCAGTAAACACAGAGTTGACTCACCAGCAAAGGGTTTAAAAGGCAGCACAGCTCTGCAGTTCTAGCACAGAGAGCTCTCAGCCATGGAAATGCCCAGATTTCCAAGGGCACGAGCAGATTCTACTGTTTTCTGAATTGCCAAATTCATCAAAACAGAGCATCAGGACTTCACTGCTGGGAGCAATGATTTGTGCTACTGTCTGATACCTTTCAAACACAGCTATACATGTTCTTTTGCTTAGAGGTCTGTTGGCGATGCAATACTGGATTCCAGTCTAAGTGATACAATTCAGTCCCAGCCATTTCAGCTACTAAAGAATCAGCCCTATGGCAAAGTATGTAAATATCACTGTCAGCAGGCTGATCCACAGAGCAATCCCACCATGAGGTGGTTCTAGAGAGCAGTGCCACAAAACCACAAAGCCCGTTTGCAGAAAGCACACGCAGTGTCTCAAAGCTCTCCACTGAGCAGGGACAAACCCCACAGGAACAGGTTACTTTTAGAGAGGGAAAGAAAGGGGAAAATCCCTTAGCTATGACATCCAAAGGTGATGAAATCCATCCAAAAGCACTTTGGAGACTGTGTCAGCGGGGCACAGGGCTTTGCCACCAAAATTCCAGTTTTAACTGGAGCAGTTTCCAAGCTTTTTGTCCCCAAAAGAAGCATTAAAGAATACCAGAATAGGATCTAAAGGCTAAAGGTAAGTCTAACTGTAAGAAAAAAGCCAGACCACACTCCTAGCACACATCATGCCCACTCATAAGGTTAGTTTTAGCTCACCTGTAGTTCAACCTGTTTGCAATCATACTGCTGTGCACAGAGCCCAGCTGACTCACTGCTGAGCACTGCAGGTACATGAGCACAAAGCACTTTGATCCTGCTTCCTAAGGAAGCACAGGAGTTACTGCCAGGGCCAGGAGACAGCCTGCTGCAGGTCAGGCACTGCACAAGCTTCAGCTGCTTGTCTGTCAATTAGCATTTACAGTTGGCACGCTGGGATTTTTCATGCTTGTTGACAGCCTCCTAATGATGATAACTGGGGGCTGAGGAGGGGGAGAACTTGCCAAAAAAGTATCTCTTTGCTCTCAAGACTGAGATGACAGAATACAAATCATCAGTGTCAAAGCTTTTGCTAACTGTTTCTCTGAAAAAAAATTAGAGCATCCAAGAGTGACCTAGAAAACTGGAAACATGGAGGGAGAGCTTTCGGAGCACAGCCAGTCCCTCAAATAAAACCAGGCTTCTGCTTTAATTGAATCCATCCAAACATTAAAATCTTCAGTAAAATCTCACTTTGGAGCCTCTGAACAATGAGCTGACAGCTCTCCAAATATTCCACCTCACGGGTCATGCTCCAGCAGCTACCACAGGGACTGCGACACCGCACGGAGATGTGGATGTAGCAACCAACACCGCTGTGGAGGAATGTACTCCAGCTCTTCCAGTGGAATGGGAACAGCATGCCATCATCCCTGGTCACAAGGAAAGCCAGGGGTACCTGACTCAGTGGAACAGCTACTGTCAGTCTCAGCTTTACCGATGACACATCTGGGGCACCGCAGGTCATTTCTGGAACAGAACCAAGGCTCGGCTACAGAGCACCCAAATCCGCAAGGATTAGCAAACTAAACTTTTCTTCTTGGCTACAACCACAGAGCAGAAACCAAGGCAGTGCAGGAGGTGCCTGCACCACAAGTGAATCGTTCTCAGACCTCCTCCAGCAGCTGGCTCATGCACCAAACCAAACACCACTTCAGCTAATTATTTCCTTGTATTGTTCATGGTCTGATTAAATGGAAAATATCTGTGCCGTGAACTGAAGGGTTTGGGTCTCCTTCTCACTGAATAATAATGAAGTTAGAAGACTGACATTGTTACCATGTTAAAAATTAACTGGAAATATCCTTTGCGAACACATAAAAAACTGCATACAAAGCTCATGACACAAGAATGCTTACAGGCAGCACAGCAAAGCAGCCACATTAAAATACCAGAACTAACCTCGTTTACGTGATGTTAATTCAGCCCTCTTACGCATATTTACTATAATTAGGATGGTTACTCAAAAATCAGTATACATCCATCATTTAAAAATTATTTAAACTGATTAACAACTAGTGTTTATTGCCTTGGGGATGCTCAGACAGTACCCCAGGAGGCAGTCTGGGAATGCAGAGGGAGCCCACGGTCCCAGCAGTACTTCCCAGAACAAAAAGCTCTCACCATCCTCAGGGTATATTCCAGTCCTGGCCTCCAAATGCCCCGGATGGCACAGCACAGGGAGACAAGCAGCTGACAGCACAAGTCGGGTTATCTAACTGGAACTGCAAATCAGAATGTTTTCAGGTTCTGCTCCTATTTGAGTATGGATTATAAATGCAAATTCAACAACCCCCAACTGCCACATAATGTAAGTTATGTAATGGCATCCTATTCCACTGGCATGGCTCTCAGCTCCCTGCAGGGGCTGGATGGAAGCTGGCAGAGAGAGCACAGGGCTCTCTCCCTTGAGGTATTTATCTTCAAATCAGGCAGCCAGGTGGAGTCAAACACCAAAGGTCCCAGAGGTCTCCCTAATTCTTCCCCCTGATGCTTGTGGAATTGAGGAGGCAGCACCTTCCTGGGATGGAGCAAAGGGCCAACACCTGGGAGAAAAAGACTCCAGCTGGGTGTATTTCAAAAGAAGATCATCTCAGCCACAGACACTGGCTTCTCATCCTGTTTTTTCCATATGCAGAAGTTTTTATCTCCAAACTCATCCGCAGCTGCTGTACAACTCTACAGAGCAACAGGCAGCACATCTGCTTACCTCTGACAAAGAGCAGATGAGAAAAGCTGTGAACCCAAAAACCACAATCCATCTGTAATTAAACATTTAGAAAACGGAGCATGACACGGAGAGCTGAAGAAACAAGAGCAATCCAGCCTGCTGCAGGGTACTGCAGCAATCTGGCATTTCCTACAGGAACACTAACCACAGGCGAGTTCCTCGTGTACTGGGATTTTCCCCAAGGCTCTCAGCCCCCTTCTCCAGCTCCCTAAGCATTTGCAGGTCGAGGATTTCTTTTTATTGGCCTGATCTTAGCAGTGTCCAGTACTCTACTGCTGAGTGGCTGACAGCAAGGCAGAAGATTCAAGATATACAGGGGGAAAGGATGGTCGGATGAGTGATGGGTCTCTGAGGAATTGTTACATTACCAAATGGATCCAAACAACCTTGCCCTGTGTTATTATTAGAGATTTCTATCAGGATTAACACTGAGATGACAACTGACAACATAAACGTTGTGTTAGTGGTCACCCAGAAAGCAGGATGTTTGGCTCCCGGGCATCGGCGACGTCACGGAGCTGAAAGCACGTGGCATCACCTTGAAGCATGTAGCAGCAAGGCATTTATTCCAACAGAGATCCAATGCTATCCAGCAAGTCATGCTCAGGGCTCGTGGTCTTCAAGGTCAGCGGAGGCCTGAGATTGGGAGCCCAAAGATGTCACCATCCATCCTGAGCTGACAGAACAAGGCTTCGGGCACACCACTGATGGACACGTGAAACAAAACTGGCACTAACACAGAACTCAGGCATTAGGAGGATAACTTAGAGAGTCCTAAAGATTTGGTAGCTAAATGTAACAGATTAAGATGCTATATAAGGATTATTTTATCCCAGATAGCTCTCAGCAGCTCTTTTTCAAACTCTTTTTATTCAAAACCCATTACCCACTTGCACTGGGACAATCCACCGTGACACACCAGTTTCCATTTCTACTTGCTCCCTCCTCAGGCCTCCCTTCCTGCCTGGTTATCCAGGCCATTTGTCCTTTAGCAGAAGGTGCCAGTCTGCATCCTTTAAGTACCTTATTTCCACAGACACCCCAGCTAGCCTGCTGAGACACCTCCAGTTTTCTTCCTACGATTTCTAAATTCCCTGGATACCAGCCATACTCCTTTTAAGCAAGTCCCAGTATCTTTGTACAGCTCATCTCCCCCCACTGACATCCTTTTCGCAAATATACACAGAAATTGCTTTTCAGACTATGCCAGCTCTCTACATTTTAATGCCTGAATTTTGAACTCCAATTCACTTCCAAGTTAGGACTCTCAAAGTGCTTATCTTTTAAACACAGCATTTGCTTCGCTTGTCAACACTCTCAGTCCTGCTCTGAGAACACCAAAACAGTGGGCACAGGCAAGCTCCCAGTCACTGCTCCAGGAAGGATAACAGTGATGTGCCGCAGCTTGGGAAAACACGCAATGTGCCCAGGACTTCACATGCTCTGGGGCCAGCTTTGGAAGGTAGGTGATATGAATGGCTTCTGCATTTCACCCTTTAAGGAGATTTCAACACATCTGAAAGTTTTCTTTGATCCAGTGAAGCCAAGTGGACTTTCACCTGCCACTCAGGGCCCTAACTCTGCCCAGCTAATGCCGACCTCAAGCCCCCCTCACCCCTCTAAGAAGGCACCTTTGTGGATCAGCTTACAGGATCACTGGAAAAAAAGTGGAAATTTTAAAATGAGAGCCTTTCCTTTACAGTATGAAGTTGTCAGAAGAGGATTTTTAGAGTTCAGACACTGAGGATGGGGGGACATTGGGAGATAACAGCTCAAAGGGGGCAAGTTCTGTGCTCTGGTGCTCCCACTCCACAGCTAAAGAGAAGCATGGATGGTTAAGGCCTTATAATGGGGTAAGTGAAGGAGACCATGCATATGATGTTCTTTAACAGTTGGACTAATGATCTTAAAGGTATTTTCCAACCTAAATGACTCTGTATAAAATACTCATTCCCAAAAAAATATGGATCAGGTTGAATCCTCAATTTGAAAAGTATACTTAAACTATCAAAACTTAAGAATATTTAAATATTTAGCATATTGAGCATCACTATTCATAGATGGCTCTAGGGAAGGGTCCACATGGCTCTGCCTCATCAATATTCCTTTTCTGATTTATCATGGGCTACTGCATGGACACTGTGTTTGAACAGCTGCTCCAAAGACTTCATTTGCTCCCAATACAGAGGCTTCCCCTCTCTCTCCAAAATGCTGCTCTAGTGACCTGGACATATTTCTCAATATTTTGTTACATAGCCACCTTCTTCCTGAAAGGTCATCTCATCCCATCACACTGTTAAACAATATAAAGCTTGATTCCATTACCACAATGCACTAATCCAGCCCAGGACCTTCCTGTGCACCTCCCTCAGGGATACCTTACAATTAGCAATGGCCATAAGGAAGCTGGGAAACAATGAGGAAAGACCCAGCTCCTTAATCATAGATTTGAAGCACAAATATCAAAACACTAAAGACCAATTTCAATGTAAAATCGTGCTGGAAAAAAGTCAGACTGGAAGGTTCTGCCTTAAAGGGGTAAATTTATTCCTGGACAATTCAACCTATTAAGCATTTAAAGACCCCACCCCAAACAAACACATGTCCTTTTAGCTGTGGGATTACACACCAATTCCAACACAGCTTGACCTCCATGGTGAACAGAATGTAGAATGTTCTGTGCAGCAGCAAACATTTGCAAAGAACACACCAACTGTAAACAGGGGAGAGAGCAGGCCAGAGGCTCCTCCAGACAAGCCTCCAAACTCACTTCTTGGGCACTCAGAGCTAAGGAAGATCCAAAAACCCTGAGGAGAAGGAGCAGCTCTGAATAAAAGAGGGTTTTGTCCTTGGAGACATAATTTCTCAACACGCCTAAATTCCGAGTAAAAGGCAAAAGTGGGTGCCTGACACTGATTCCCACAGGGTAAAAGAAAGAGCCCTGCCATTTGCCAGGGAAAGGCACCAGCAGTGCAATACTTACCTGTGACATCTCAGTGACGATTCCCAGCACATCACCGTGACCTTGAGGTGGCCTGTCCAAAAGCTAAATCCAGATCCTTAAAACTCACACCTGGACAGAACCACAAGGCAGCTGGCACTTCTTCAGAGTGGCACCTGTACCGATTTCTACATCTGAGCAGGCGCTGCCTCCTGAGAGAGCTCTTCTTCGGAGCTGATTTGGAAAACAGCTGCTTTAACCTCTTGGGTCAGGATTTGCCCAAGAAACCCGGCACAGCATGAGAACAGTCATCTGAGCCTTTGGAAGGAGTTTCTCCTGCCAGCCCAGCTGTGCACAACATAACACTAGCGGGTGTCACAGCTCCCCATAGGGCCCAGCAGCTCCTCCTTTACAGGCAGTGGGGTTAAAGAGGTTCATCCACACAACTTCACTGCACATCCAAAGGTACAGCCACATCCCTCCTTCCCAGCCAGTTGCCGGAACTGCTGAAGAAAGGAATTCAGTGCCTTCTCAGGGTGCAAGAGGCAGAAGAAGTGACTCTCCTCTGTAAATATCCAGGCTCTGAGGCTCTGGTGGCTGACCTCAGCTCTTTGGGAGAGTATAGCCAGAGAGGTGAGTGTGCAGGAGAGCAGCTCCTATGATAACCCTGACACTGAGGAAGGAGAACATGATTCCCTGCTGTGTCAGAAGTGCCTCAGCTTGGCTGAATTCCGAAGGGATTGGGAAGGGGAAACCACATGCACAGACACCTCTTCAAACTAGTCAGATAAGCCCCACAGTAGTGGGTGGCTCAGGTATTGTCACTTGAACCACTTGTGGGACTTTAATACCTGGGATTTAATACCTAGTGGCTCAGGAGAGAGACTGGCCCATGCAGACAGGCACAGGTAGTGCCTGAAGCTCCCTGTGTGCCGCTCACCTCTCGGCAGTGAGGTCTGGAGCATCAGAGAGGTGATGCTTTCAGCTGCTCCTCTTAGAATCAGATGGATTTGCCTGTCACTAAGAGATGCCAATGAAACATTTTGGAATTCACTTCTTAAATTTAGTGATGGGCCCAGTACACATTGGAAGGAAGAAAGAGAGACGAGCTAGTGCAGTGGGCAGAGAAGGTGGCAGTGGCAGAGAACACACACCAATCCCACAAGGAGCAGGCGCAGAAAAACACCTTGTCAGGGGGAAAAAAAACCCAAACCACCTCAGCTCTCTTCTCCAGTGATATCACAGGTTGGGAAGAATCAATCAGGCTTTCAAAAACCTAAGGCTATAAACAGTGAAATACCTTAGTCATCATATCATTAATGTACAGCTTTGCACTGTGAGAAAGCTTCTTAGTGAGACTTCTCAACCTGGTATTATGTGTACGAAAATACATCTTGGGATTCTGAGAACTTAAAATTACTTTCTCTGTTAACTCTGCTCCTGAGATCCTTGATGGAAAAGTACATCAAGTGTTTGCTTGGGCTTTAAATGCCATCCTGGCTCAAATCTGGTTCATGAAGCCCATCTGGATATTGCTAATTTCCTGGTTAGACATGGACTGTACATCACAAAAAAACTAATATTTCCCCTGTTGTCTATGAAAGCAGGGGAGAATTACTCTCATCCATTTGTTCTAAAGACAGTTGCAGTGTTTTAAATACTTAAATATCATGTTTACAGCTTTATAGCTTTGACCCTCATTAAAAATGTAATTCCTTACATGACAGACTTGAATTTAGACCCGTCCTTTGGAAGCTGTTTGTTCATTCCGGGGAAGACATAACTAACTGAACTTATAGGTGGCCTAAAGCAATGGAGATGAAGGAGGACACTTGGATGCAACATCTGGTAGTTGTCAACACATACACACAGTGCAACAGCACCGCAAAACAAACCTTAAGGCAGAACTCTCCTTTACATCAGACAGCTTCTGTCACTGCAGAAACCAGGAAGATCTTTCCACCTCCCTCCTGTGTCTCCTTGTACAAAACAGCTTCAGGATTTTCCCATGTGACCCCCTTCTGGGAGCAATCATAGCCAGGATTCAGCTGGTCAAACAGTGGTACTGAGGACCTTTCAGTGGCTGTGCCATTCACACATGTTGGGTTATCAGGTTCCCAGATATGATGGAAGAAGAAATTCTCCCCTGGACAAGAGAGGATCAGGGAAGATTGTGCCTTCCCTCAGAAATACAGAGGGCTGTTGTCTGGCAGCACTCTTGATGTTCTTCCATCTCACATGTTTTCTTGTCCTGCACAGATGCAGAATGACAGCAAAGCTCCCAATCTCTGATCCTGTAGCATACAGGGTTTCTTGTGATCTCTATAGGAATTAAAGCTTTAATAAGAGTCTTGAAGGTGCCCTGTGGCTTGCAGGGGAACAGGGTGGATAATAACTCTGTGTCCTCCTGTGTTAAATACCTGTTTCCTTGTTGCCTGTGATTGATGGATAATGACACAATAGTCCACATAGGCGTGCCACCCCCATTTTCCACTGTAATAATTTCATTTCTAGACAAGAACATTAACAGCCCAGTTACAGTCAAGTGGAATCAGAAATTCACAAATAAAAATTGCTGCCTGCCAGAGCTTTGATCTTGTGTCTTCAAATTTGAAACATCTGAATTTAATCTTTTACACATGTGAGCCTCATAACCCAAGCAGAAAATAGCAAAATTCAAGGTACTTTTTTTGAATGTACCCCAATTCCAGGTAGCCAAACTTCCAAGATTTACATTGAAAAGATCCAGTACAAGCTCAACTGGGAAGAAAACAGACTAAAATCGACATCTGAACGGAATTCCAGCTCTCTCTCACTATCATAATCACAGTTATACAAAAAACATACGTAATTTCTGCAGAAAAGCAGGCAGACCATCTCTTTGAAGAGAAGGAAACAGTGCTTCTGCCTTCCTTAACCCCAGGGAGTGTGCAGTTTGTCATTTTTTTTCCACCTCAACTCAATCTTTTACCTTCCTGTTCCCACAATCCAACACCAACAGCGCACCAAGAAATGGAAAAGCAATTGCTGCTAAGATAGCACAAAAGCATGAACGAACAGTTCTGAGACTGAAGCTCACAACAACGACTCATCAAGTGAAAACTGCAACATTTTGGTGTGCTCCCACTTATCAAAACAGTCCAGATGGAGTCCTAGCATTATAATCTGGCTCATATGCTTGTAAAATATATCTGGTGTTCCCCTCGACGTTGCTAGAATTGGGCTAAGAAGGACTCTTTGGACTCAGCCCAACAACTTGTGTTGTCTCGTTCACGATGACGGGTCTTGTGCAAACCATTATGGCAAAACCGTGAGAGAAAATGGTCTTGCTCTGGAAATGGAGGTTATGGTGCACTCACTGAGATGTCTTGATTCATGTAAACTGAACCCATAGAGACATTTCCCCTCTCACTGCCTGTTTATCTCCCTTAAGACACTTCAGTCATATCATCAGCACCATCCACTTCTAAGAGTACAGAGGGAATTTCTGAGAGTGCAGCTCCAGTTCTATTAGTCACCGGCTTACTTAAAGGATGACTTCAAAAGCATCAAAGCAAATTAGTGGCATGAGTCCTACTACTTTCATACAGGAGCTTGATCAAGGGATTTTACATCCTAATCCGAAATCCCCTTCTGACCACGTACACAACCTATCAGTTGCAGCAGCACACGATCCGTCCTGCCGCTGATTTGCCACACTCCTTTGAAGCACTTTGAGGCTACAACGATACGCACTTTCCAAACAGTTACACAAGGATATATTTAGAGTCTCTACAGATCTTCACAGAAAATCAACTAATCATGAATGCAAGCACAATGAAAAACCAACAAGGAAATGCAGCCAGCAGTAAACCAACCACTCTCCGTTTAAAGGTGAAATTGCACCTCTGCGTAGCATCTATGACTGAGATTTCCTCGTTGTCGCACAACTATTCCATTAACACGTTAGGAGGGGAGGACCTGACAGCTACATGACAGGGTGGCATTTGTATCCTGCCCGTGCATCCAAGGACTACTTCCAATCCTTCCTAGCTCAAGGCAAAATCTCACCTACAAACGAGTCCAAAGGATGAGTGTGCCAGATGCCACATCACTCAGGAAAACGCTTCGCATGCTGGCAGTGACCGAATCAAAGCCATTTCTTAGGAATGCTCTGCCAATGGGTGCTCTACAACACAACTTTAGCCCTATGGAACAGGCAGAGAGCAGACTTATCCATCGTACACATCACACTTTGGATTCACGAGCAGAAGTTTTCGAGTCCCTCCCATTTTTACAACAGCCATGCTGGGCATGACCAAAGGTCCAGCTGTCCCACAGTGGTTTCTCACTGAGAGCCATCAGTGGAGTGAGCATCCAACCTTTGGCTGCCCAACAGCAGTGAGTGATGCACTGCAAGTACAGATTTATCACATCATACCATCAATCAACCAGAGAGGACTGGACACTTATCTTGTCAACCACTCATAGATCAAGTTATTCAAACAAATGTCAGGAAATCACAATTATTCCCTCGAGCTTCTGGCATTGTAAACAGAACATCCATTCCAACAGAGAACTTGACTAACGAGGCATTTACAATCTACAGGGAAAGAATGGGTATTTCAGAGTGAACTCATCACATAGATTTCTTAGTGTCAACGGGTAAAAACTCCCAGCAAACCCATCACCAAAAGAGAAACGTGCAGAGGCCAGAACAGTTTCATTTTAGAGAAGGGCAGGGAGGGATGCTTTATGTGGAACAACCTATTTATACAGCAGCCCAAGCCAACCTCAGCACACAGAATAGATAATTCTGTAATATACAGCAATATTTGAGTCCTGAGATAACCTTGTTGGGCCACACGTCCCCAGCAACAACTAGAGAGACCAAGGAAGTCCTGCTGAAGCATCTGCTGCACGCTCCAGGCAGCTCACCCAGAGGCTGTTCAATGGGACAATCCCACTGCAGAGCAGCAGTTCAGCAGCAGCAAACACATACTATCCCCATCACAGGGGTAAGGTGAGGCTGAAGGAAAAAGGAGGACAGGATTTTGGAGCATGAGCAGGGAGGTAGAGGGACATGGCAAGCTGGGAATCACACAAGTAGAGCACGAAGACGCAGCTTCACAACTCTCCCAGTGAAAAGTGAACTTATTTTAAAACATTCTGTGTAGCATACTTTGCTTCCTGAGGCAAGGCAGGACAGAGCTGCCAAGAAGGAGGTTGTAGTTTTTTTATCTGGGTAGGGCTAGAAAAAACTCCTTGATGGGCAGCTACCACTGGCTGAAGGAAGAGTGTGTGAAGTCTCTGGCAGAAGATCTCTTACAACCTTCTGTGCCAGAGGAAGAGGGACTAAGAGGATTCACACAGCTTGAACAGCTGAGATGACAGAAGATGTTGAGAAGACAGAAGAGAAGGTCCAGAGAAACATTTTCGGTACCAGAACTTTCTGGCAGTTACATTTCACACCAAAAGCTACCCTTCTCTGCATAAAGAAGGTCCCTGCAGCACACAGAGAAAGATCACTTTATCACAACATCCCTACAGGATACACACATGTACACCCACACACCCAGCCCTGTCACAGGTCACCACAGGCAGATCCCACTGCTTATTCACAGGCAAGTGTCTGCCCAGCACTAGGAGCTTCCCACTGCAGACTTCCATACTGATCTGAGAGGCTTACAACTCCAATTAAATGCCGGTTCGATGGGGTGATTAGTGAGACACAAGAGGGAATGAACAGATGATTGACTCAACACATCAAGCCTCAGTGATGTAAGACCAGGCTGAGCTCGTGACCAGGTCACACACTGAATCAGACACAAAAAAAACCCCAAATCAGCTCTGCTGCCTGGAAATCCACTCACCCACTAGCCTATGGAGGGAACTTTCCATAGGTCAGGTGGCTCATAAAAATTCCTCCACAATGTGCATGTTTCCCAAACCATTAGGATGTTTATAGAAGAAACACTGTGTAGGTGTAAGTATACAAGCCTTTTCCCTCTCTATACACATGCTCCAAAAGGAATTCTAGAAAACCACACAGTCAAAAAGCAGGACAAGCTTAATAGGGGAAAAAATATGCAAAGATAGAACCTGAGCAAAATCCACATGCCTAATATGCAACAAGAAAAGCAGAAGATCAGCTGGTGATCCAAGGAGGACAGATCAAAAGCAAGCACCCTCAGCCTAACACACAAATGGATTTCAGTTTATTTGTGGACACCCTCAACTGCCACTACCACCACCCTCAACTGCAGGTTAAAGCTAAAGAGATGGATTGACATTGTCAAGTGGATAAATTATGGATACCAGACAGCCCATGAAAATACATTTGAGGCGGGTGTCATCTTCCATTACAAGGGGCATTTGGCAGATTCTAGAAAAAAATGCCCGACTCTATAACTCAGCACGTCCTATCAAAAGGAAAACAATTATTTTTGATGTCTGGACACAGATTTTCCCTTACAAATTGCAACACACTTCTTGCACCACAGGCTTCAAGAAACACTCCTTGGCTACAGGTCACAGGAGAAGTTCCATTCTCAGGATAACCACATGCTCCTTCTGTATTTAACTGGGAAGCCACACAGAGTTGTGACTTGTTACTGCAAATGTTTTCAGGACAGAAAGTCCTAAGCTTTGCCTGCTTGTCACAGCATCTTGTGGATTTTAACACCAACAGCCACAGCAAAAAGCCTGTGAAGTCTGATCTGCACCAGAAGCTCTGTTCACACGGAATGCAGAAAGGCACTGCAGTGAATGGATACAAGGGCTCAGAGCAGGAGAAACACACACTCGATGCTTCCAGTTGCTCAGGGGTGAGACATGCTCAGGTGAGCACCCACAAAATCCAGTAAGAATCCCTCTTAGCCTCCCCAGTAAGAAACAAGCAGGGAATGAAGGTATCACTGTGCCTGGCAAGCTGAACCACGACAGCGCTGCAAGGGGAAACTGCTCTGACACATTCCAGCCTCAGTGCAGGAAGTGGAATGACCACTCTAACACACGCCTGGAGACCTCCACAATAATTCGTGATGTATGTGTTTTTAAAAGTTCATGCTATAGCTGTTCTCTCACCCTCTTACTTAAGAAACAGGAGGAAAGGATTACAAAGTTGTTACTTACTAGCAACAAAACCCAGGAAATATTCACGCAGCCAGCGTTGCTACCTTTGAGGCCTGAGGATTTGGAGACAATGCTACAGAGTCAGCGAGACAAACCATTTGCTCCTAAGGTTAAAAAAAAAAAATCTTCCTGCTTGCCTATGTGTAACAATCATCTCCACCTCAGAGAAAACAGTAAAATATCCAGGCAGCGGAGACAGGCTCCCTCCATTTCTCCTCCTCCGGCTGCCTTTATGACACGCGGCAGTACACGAAGGGTACTTCACGTCCCACCTGATTTTCTCACACCCAGTAACAATCTTGTTGTGTCTATCTCTTCTACAAATGAAGGAGTGCAAAGAGATCCCAGCACATATGGAGAAGAAGAGCCACGGGATGTATTCCCGAAGTTGCTTCCAAGAAGCCAACCTGATGCCCCCAGACAGGAGCACTACACCTACTACACCAGGGTGTCAAAAGGGTGCCAAAGAAAACACAGTCAGACAAATGGCACATCACCAGCCTTTCAAAAACGAAAATAAAGGAGGGAAGGATTATTTAGGAGAAATCATGTGACTTAGCAGACAGAAACCCCGTCTTCCATTCAAAATACCTGTCTCTCCCCAAGAGAAAAGCAGCTCCTCACAGACAGAAGAGAGGTCTCACACAACTCAAATGACAGCCAGCGTGTAACAAAAGGCCACCAGGAGCATCACCAACCATGAGGCTGCAACGAGAGTTGCACCCGGGTCCTGCACAACAACTCAACAGCCCATCTGCCCTGCTGGGGCAAACAGCCCCCAAAGCCAGCAGGAGAGCCAGCACTTGGTGCCCAGCACCTCCACAATGGGAATAACAGCGACCCAGCACCTTTCAGACACATTAGAGGGGACCCTGGAGCTGGAATAAATTGCCAATGCAACAATCAACAAAGCAAAGCAATTAATAAGGGGGATGTTGTCATTACTTAAGCTGCAGCAATTAATACAAGTGGAATGAAACTCTCCTCGAAAATTAGGGCAACACAGAAGATGGATGTTTCCTTATCACAATAAATGTAACAGAAAGCCCCCTCAGATCTCAGCGGTCACACACACATGAATGTGTCACATTACTGAATAGAGGGAGTTGGACCTGGTAAACCTGTAGTTTGTAAATTTGGGAATGATCTTAAGTGCGTGCTGGGTAAAACAAAAGAATTTCATGGTAGGGAGATTACACAATATAGGGACGTAGCAAATTGTTCTTCAGGCAGGGGGAGTTCAACAGGCATCAAACAGCATCCAAAAATGCTAGGTTTGCACAAGCTATTTATTCCCAGTCTGCAGATGCCTGAGAAAGAGGCAGGTTGACTAGAGAGGGACCAGGATGTCATTTGCTATTTATGCTTTCCCAAGTGATTGAGTTTGACAGGGGTAGCTGATAACCTTCTGAAAATAACTGAACTATCAAAGAATCTGTGTCTTAGCTAACACAGGTTTTGCAGCTTGCAAAAATGCAGACTGATTCTCAGTCTAAGGAGACCATCTTAGAACTCTACCCTGGAAGTTATTAAAATGGGATATCTATTCTCTAAGGACAACTGTATTCATAACTCCCTTTCTGGATATCTCTATTTGGCTCTTAGTGAGAACTTAAAAGTCACCTATCTTCCCTTGCAGTACGTCAGATACAAATCTTGCTAGTTTTTTTTTTTTTTTAAATAATGAGAAGGGCTCTTTTTCATGTTCAATTACAAGCAAATTAGAGAAGTTAACCTATGTGGGGCAATCCAGAGGTTACAGCTCTCCTGACCAAATGCAAATAACTTGGGTCACCCCAAAACCCACCTTTCTAACTTCACTAATTACTAACTACTGTAGGTCTACTGAAACATCATGAAGACAGGCACATGCAGGCTTTGGAGATGATCCTCTCCAAACACTCCATCTTCCAGGTCTCCTCTGCACACACACAGACATGTATAGCAGGAAGAAAACTGGAAGACTTCATACCCTGTCAGTTTTTAACTGGTGGAGTGCATGGCTGGGACCACTACCCCTGCCAATAGCAGGGTTCTGGCAGCACCTGCCTGAATGTTGGAAGGGAACCACAGGAAAACATTCCCCAGCCTGCCTGCTGCAATTGCTGCTGGGGAGGTCAGTGTAAGCAGCAGTGGAACACCAGCCACAGCTTCTTCCTGGGCACGTGTGTGCAGTGAGTTACTGGGCACCTCCAGGAACTCAGTTTAGTTTAAGGATTGGTGCCTAAAGGCTCTTTGCTATAGCAATGGACCAAACCTGCCCAAATCTATATATTCCAAATAGGAGAAGGGGCAGAGCAGGCATCAACAATAGGAAAAAGAGGTATTCCCAAATTCCCAGGTACTTGGGGATTGCTCTTGTGCACGGAGATGTTATTTCATGTCAGCAGAATATGGAGAGGCATTTGGTTAAAAGGAATGTCATCTACAATTACAGATTCCCCAGTGACAACAAAATAAATTGGGAATTGTAGCAACACTGAAGGGGAAATAGAAGTTGTCACTGATGGTAAAAGTAATAATTAATTCCGGAGCCTTCTCTCTCTATGCTCCTCACCACCACCCCGGTGGGAATGTGCCAGGCTCTTTCCCAGCAACAGAATTATTTCTGTGAAACATTTTTGTAAGTTGCAATACCTCTGTAACTCAAAATAGAGGCAAATGCGAGTGCTTAGCAGGACCTTTGAAACCCCAGCTGTGAAGATTCATTAACTGTAAGTACATTTTTGCAGATGCACAGCTCTGAATCTGACTCATAACTCTCCTCCCATGACAGTGAGACCCGGGATTCAGGTAAAAAGGCTTAAGATAATTGATATGGTTTCTTAGTCAGGCAAATTAGGAGGAAGAAGGCAGCAGAGAGGAAACTTAAAGGGATGTAGTGAAGGAAGGGGTATCTCAATCATTTAGTTGGTTTGGTTGAGTGATCCACCACCTACAGTTCCAAGGCACGGGAAGGGTGGTGTAAGATGGGAAAATGTTCTGTCTAACAAATCTTATGCATCTTGCTCTTGTATGGCGAACAACAGCTCTAGCCCCAAATACCAGGTCAGAGTAAAGGCCCCCCATGGGTACTTACTCCCTGGGGATTTCAGCCATTTTTTCTTTTTAAGGAATCTTTCAGGTTTACCAGGCTCAACTGCACGTAGGATAGAACTCATGTCTGCAGCTCCAGTTTGCCAAAGGATGGGATAGATATGGGGGAGATGCACAATAAGGATCTCTCCCACACACAAGGCATATGGAAAAGTGGAGCCTGCAAGTCACAGTTGACTCAGAGCTGCATCCAGAGGCCTCACCTACAGTCACATGTGCATGTGTGTGTGCACACAGACAGGGGAAGAATCCAATGCTAGCAGAGCTCTTCCCAACCAGATTGCAGTGTGAGTACAGAATCATCAGGGTCAAAACCTGCATCAGGAGTCTGTCAGCCACCAGCTTCTGACTCCAGCCAGCGTGCTGACACACACCAGGGAGGAGGGCGGGCCATTTGGTGTCCAGCAGCTCCTTCCCACTGGCATTTCTAAGCCTTGTATAAGATTCTGGTAAGAGCATTTAAACCGCGGTGTTGTGTATTATACAAGAACAGATCTTCCTTCACAAAAACCTCGTAGGCTTTCCACCACCCCACCAAAAAAAAAAAAAAAATTAAAAATCTTCTAGCAGCATTGACCGAATTGTAAAGCAACCTGGTTGGCTTCCATGCATCCGATGGCCTCTTCCAAGAGTGAAAACTCCACGCAGACATAGCCATAGTCGTAACCTGGGGACAGCATTTAAATACAGACGGGAGTCATGTTAGTGCCTTGTCATAAAGAAAGCCACATCAAATATTCAATTTCCCTTTCCCTCCAATGACAAACCCTCTAACCACCACCCCTCTACTCCAGAATGAAAAAGAAAGAAACCAGGGACTAGCTGGATGATGATTAACTGTGCAGTTTATCATGAATGTTAATAGTACAGTGTTCCCACTTCCCCTTACACAACCCAGTGACAGGCACACCCTTCCTTAGGGCAAGAAATAATTGCTTTGTCGTTTTTTTTAAGGCATAGTGACTTTCCATTGCCAGTTTCACATTTTGTGCTACCTTGGAGGCAGCACTCTCCAAAGTAAGTGTTGATAAATCATTTCCAAGTACTTTGCTGCAAATGTACTTTACACGAATAGCCAGCATTTTAATTGGGCAATATTTCAGAAAGAACTAACACCATTCCTTTGCCTTTGCTATTTTTCTTTCAACACCTGCTTACTTTTTGAAGTCCAATCCCTTGCATTATGAAAAAGTACAGCAGGGTAGGAATGAGAACTCCACCTTTCTCATTTTGGTATGGATGTTACTGCACATGTAACAAGAGGGTGTGAGAGCTTTAAGTTTAGATTCAAGAAACTAGAGAGCCTTTCCTCTTCTCATTGCTTGAGAAGCTGTCATCTCAGTCACTGCAGAAGGGACATACTGATTTAACTGTCTACTCCAGTTACCTGCACTGAAATATTATGTCCCAAAGCAAAGTGCAGGGTGAACACTACAGAACCTAAGACCAACTGAAGATTCATCCTCGATGTTGAAGCTACCTCCAAGAACTGGAGTGCTGAGGAACAATGTAAAGTCACAACCTAAAGGCCACCTCGCTCCAAAAGAGTGCTTTCCACATGACCATGGGCCAAGATGCTTCTACACGGACACACAGTGAGAGGAAAGGCTTGGCTCCTTCCTCCTGCTGCTCTTTTGGTGGGTTTGGAGTGAGAGGAAAGCCAGGCTGTGTGTGATTTGTACCATTTTAGGCACCTAAGTGTCCTGGTGGAGAGCCTGTCTCCTCTCCTTAAGATGCACATTTTAACTCTGGTATCTTTGAACCAGGTTTATATCTGGCTCCTATTGCTTCAGCCCCTCACCTTCCATGGGAAGGTAACTCCACCCATGCTTCTTTCAGACAAGGCATTCCAGCCTGCTGGAAAACCACCCCCATCTCCCCCCAGTCTATGTCAAAGAACATTTGCTGCACTCTCTAGTTTTTCTTTCTCTGTTTTTTTTTACATCTTTGTAGTTTACCACATCAGAAACAAGGCCACACAAACTATTTCATCATCAAACTCTACTGATTTTTAATTATTTTTTATTCCAGGAGCTCTTTGCATGCAGTTCCAACAACACAATTCTGACTTTGCACCTCTGCCTTTAATAATGAGACTCCAATTTGCATCTAGCACATCTTCCACATCACACAGGAATTTATTCCCCTTTCCCATATTATTTTAGTCAATATAATTACGCTAGAGGGAAATTTATCAATCTGGGTGCTTTTCAGCTCAGTGAAAGATGGAGTCCAGCAGCACAGCATCTGTGGTGGAAAGCAGCTAAAGCCACTTGATACTCTTACATGAAGTGGGCACCTGGAACTAGAGGTATGGTTTCAGCTGGCAGGATCCACGGAACCAAATTGATCCAGCTGTTCCCAGAGCATCCATTCTGCCCTGCAGCACAGCCACACCGGATCACATTTTGCAAATGAAAGAGTTCTCCTCTCTGCAGAAGGCAGCTGCTCTCCAGGAGCAGTGCTGCCCCTTGGTGGGAGACTGTTCTGCATTCCGGGCAGACACCTCTGCTACTTCACACACAGTGTGCGGCCTCACATGCTACATTTTAAAGTCTTACTCAAACCCAGAACTCTTAAGTCGCTTCTTTCCATTCTGTTTAGCAAAGAGCCGCATGAATTATATTTGTCAGCCCATAAGGCTCCTGATTCCCCTTCAGAGAAGGTTTTTGAAAGCTGCTGTAATCAGCAAGGATCAGGGCACTATCTTACTTCCATGTGTATGTGAAGCAGGGGATCTCCTGACAGAAAACAAGATTGCAGAAGTTTTCACTCTATTTGCTCTGCAACAAGAGGACGTTTACAACCCAGTCCTCCTGAAGGGAATGAGTAGTTTAGACATGGATTTAATCCAGCATGACACAACTGTGAGTGCAATGCTGAATGTTATGCACATATACAAAAGCTCAGACCCCTGGAGGAATATACGCCAGAGGACCATTCCAAGCATTACATGGAGACAGTTAAGGGGAAGCCCAGCACATTTCTCCTTCTGCACTCTCCCACCTCTGCTCTCCCCCACCCAGCTCATAAACATAGCAGCAGTAACATGTACAAAAACAATAACTGTGGCCCCATATCGTGCCAAAAAGCAGCTTCAGGCCAGACATTGGGCTCTTGTGGTCGGGTTGCAGAGGGACGCAGCGTTCTGGAATTCACTACGAGCTGTCCTTGCACAGACAGCACCGAAGTAGTGATGCAAGAAGAGAGCAGCCTGGAGCCACTGCTCTGCTCCAAACCGCTGCTGAAGATGTGCGGGGGCTTGACACTTTCCCCCGCCCCCAGATCCGGAGCTTTGCATGGATCTGACAAGCACACTCAGGATGTGAGAACTAGGGAGTAACATCAGCCTTGGGCGGCACAGCACCCCCGATCTGCCCCCTGCCCCAGCTTCACCAGAGCATCCTCCCATTTTAGACCGTGACTGAAATGGAGGCCTGTGAGACAACGGCACCGCACCTTCAAAATGCAGTATCTGCTGATTTTCCCACAATCACATTAATTGTAGCACAACGCTTGAAACAAAAGCAAGTGGCTTGAGGCTGGTTCTAAACGGGGAGCAACTACAGAGGCTCCTGCCACCAACTGTTGTGCCTCTTCCCTGCCTCCTCCATAGGGCTTGTTCAAGCTCTGTGTAGCAGCTGCTGAGCTTGGATGTTTTTATTTCCAAAACCTTCACACACACTTTGTCTGTCAGAACACTGCAATTCAGCTGCTGTTACCAGAGGCAGGGCAGGGGATTTTAACAGAGGGGTAGGGTCAGGCATCTAATGGCTGGAACTGGTTCAGCAGGCATCTCAAGGTAAGCTGTGCTCCCCTGTGAGTGAGAGTTTTTGGACACCCACTGGTATTTTACTATGACCTGGAGAACCAAAGCAATCAAACCAGCAAAGAAAAACCACTGCTGAAGATTACAGTGTGGTGGTTTTGACTCTAGGTGGCCTAACTGCACATGTAAGGTTTCACATGAAGATACAAATCTCGGTATCTTCACTTACTGGTTAGCACTGCATACAGTTTCAGGATCCTCAAGAAAGTAGAACAGAGCAATGATTTGCAGAAGCATATGTGATCAACACAGACTCTGACAAAAAGGAAAGATCAGTATTTCCCCCACACAAACTCTGAGCACACTGCAGCAAGCTACACTGTCCAAATGACCTCTCCAACAGGAACAGCCCTCCAACACTTGAACTCACTCAGATTTTGGCCCTAAAACATGCATGTCCTCATCTCCCCCCATGTTTTAGGTCAACTGTGTAAAAGAACTCTTGTACCTTATTTAGCTACTTCCTCTCAGCTGCACAAGTCTACAGTACCACAGGCTGTGTACGACAGGCAAAATCAGAACACAAGGAGAGTGAGCACATAAAATCCAGAGGACTTCTGCTTTCCCTTCCTTAAGTGCTTCTATGTATACACAATCCTTCACGGATGCTCCCAAAGCATGCTTGGCTGTTTTCTGCACTGAAAATGGGCACAAATGCCTAATACTTAGGAGTAAAGACACATTTAGAGCTCCAGGAAGCTGCTCTGCAAGTACTGGAATAAGGAATATTCTGCCTCTGAAACAGATGTGTTTTAGCAAAGCGAATTTTGACAGCAAACGGAGGGTCCCTGTTAGCATGCAATGGTTTGGATAAAATCCTGAAAGCTTGCCTTAAAATTACTGTTCTTTGGCTTCAGAGATAAAGATCAAAGACTTGGGATTTAAAATAAGACTTGTTTCTGTACACACACAGTTTCTACTGAACAACTGACACACAGTAACGTGTTACTTCATGATAGTTTGTTATATCAAAGATCTAAATAAAGGAAAACCATAATGTTGTTCTCAGAGGGGCTGTAAGCAGTGTGAAGACATAAAAAAAATATCTCTGGAGTTTTAGGAGGCCAAATGAAAAGATCGTGTAGTGACAGCAGCCCTGTCTGTGCCAAAGCAAAGATAGTTTTGGAAAGAAGGCAGGATGGCAACATGACAAAGGCATCCAACCCAAGAGGCAGTTCAGCTTCTGGACTCTAGGAGTGAGCACGCAGTCAGTCGTGTCACTGCACACCCCGACAAGCTTAAGGCATTAGGTCACCTCCGGTCCCTGGTGAACCATCACCTGCCTTCTCAAAAACAACCGTGACAAACCCCCCCACCTGCTGTGGTGCTACGTGAAAACGTTCTCTCCCCTCTGGATCAGGAAGAAGATGGTCTCCCATTAAAGCAACTCCATGTAACAGGTCACCACAGGACACTACACTAACCTGGGCAGTAACCTGGGCAGCTGGGACAGCTGCAAACCTGGTGGAGGTCCCTGCATCTGCGAGGTGGGGCCAAGCAGCCTCAGAGCAGATGGCAACGATGCAGTTTCCATGGACAGAGAGCTTCTCCACCATCCCAACAACACTTTGCTTGTGCTTTTTCCCCGTAGGAAGAGACAGAACTACCACAGTAGAAAAGCATTTGCCATTTTGGGGACTTCTAGGACTCTGAGAGGTGACATATTAAAGCAGAGCCATGGCCAGCTGCAGAAGCAGGAGATTCTTGCTGCCTGCTCTCTCCAGAGACAGCACGGCAGAGCAGAGTGCAGCTGAGGAAAGCCTCTGCAGAGAAGAAAGTTCTATTGCTCCAAGGGCAACTACAGCACAAAGTATGGAGTGACTATGAAGGACTTCTACACCCTCTGAAGGAATCTGCAGTCTCACACACTTTGCAAAGCCTGGGGAGTGGCGATGGGATTGTGCACACTGTTCTCAGAGAACCTGCCATTCTGCAGCTGAAAGAAAAATCTACCTCATCTGTGGCACACTTTGGCCATGTCCCCCTGACCCACTGCACAAGTTCTCCCTGTTTTCTCCGAGGCAAGATGCAGATGTAGGTCGTCCATACTAAAGAGTAAATACCTCATCACAAGCAAATACTGGAAAACACAGGGCTTTCTCTGTATTTCTGTGCTATTATTAGCAGGCATCACACACTCAGTGCTTCCAGGAAAACATCAGCTCCTGGACTTGCACAGGAGTGGCTGTACCTGTGCTTATACAGTGGGCACTGCCCTTAGAGCATTGTAGTGCCTTCTGTGGCAGGCAGAGGAAACAAATCTGTCCACACAGTCTGAAAACTTGGAGGGCACCCCCACAGCACGGCAGGGAACGGCGGCAATCTATCTATGCTAACACAGAAGCCAAAATCATGAGCTCTCTCAATACCAGCTGGTGGGATTCTGAGCATCCATAAATTTGTCAGATCTCTTTACTGCACAGATAAATTGGTCTTCAGAGCTACTAAAGCTGAAGAGCTGTACCAGAATAAACAGGACAATCTGCAACAAGCCATATCCCCGATTCCTTTCAAAGGCTGAGCATTTACGAGCCACACCTGCTGCTGGGAAAAGGCCTGTCACTTCCTACTGTCCCTCTGTGTAAAGAAGTACACTCTTACACACTCATTCACGACAGAGAACAGCACTGAAACCACAGGATACGAAACAGAGCCGTATTCTGAAAGTAGAGCACTACAGTCCATCCTCCTCCCTCCATCCTGGAGACCAAGACACAGAAAGGACCTGCCTCAGATGCCCTCAAAGGCAGCTCCATAAACTACAAGAACTACTACAGTCAGAACTTCAAATGATTGTCGACCCTTCTTGGCCCAAGGAGAGCAGTTTATACACCAGCAGAGAGGAGAGGAGGGAAAAACAAACAATGCCAAGATTGTACAAACTGTAGTTTTATTACAGACAAAGTATTACATTATGTTTGTAGAGAAACCTGGAATCTGAGGAAGGCTGGGGCTTTCACTAAACTCCATGAGAGGACTGGAAGCTGCATATCTGGGAAAGTGTTGCAGACAGGAGGTTGGTTTTAAAGTGCTGATAACGTGAACCTGGTCTCCAGGATATATGATCTGTCATTTAGCACAAAGGACTCAGAGCAATGAATGCAATGTCAGCACACCGTGCAAAGCCTTGAAGTTTTGCTCCAGAGATGCAAAAGGAATGAGCACCTTTGTAAAAATGACTACAGGGAGGATTCTGCATGTCAAAAGGGCTGTGAGCATGTTTTATGGATGAATGTATTTGTTGCCTTTTCTGTTGGTTTGGCCTTATAACCCTAAACCAAGGTTGATCACTATCACAAACACTGACTTAGAACAGATTTCTACTTCCTATTTCCTAAGCCATCACATCACAGATAAGAAAAGATGAGCAAGAATGCATTTTGCTTCCAAGAAATAATGCACTACTGCCCTGAAACCAACCAAGACAAGCCAAAAGCCTACTGCCCACACAGCTGGGAAAACTGGCAAGTACTGGTATTGATGACCATGGACTAATTCCAGCTAAGTGTTTTTTTAGTCCTTGGCAGGGCTATTCTGGCTACAAACTAGAACCAATTGCTTCACGCAGATCAGCACTGAAGACATTTCTGCAGCTCCTGAGAGGTGAGCCCCTGCAGACTGCAGAACTCTGCTGATGAGCAGGGGGGATCTGGCCTCAAGAAGAAACTCCACGTGTGCTACAGCATCTTGTGAGCTTGTGGATGATCACTTCAGCTCTCAGCAAGTGCCTGAGTCGTGGCTAACAGAGCAGAGTGGGCCACACAACCTTTGCTGTGCAAAGCACCAAACGCAACAAGAGATGATTCGTCCTGTGGTGCCTTAGCACCAGCCTTGATGGTGAGCCAAGTCATCCTCTGAATAATTAGCCCAACAGGCAAGATGCCCCTCTGTGTGCTACAGACATCCCACAGCATGTTCTTTGTACCAAACCAAAGAATCTGACTCCCTGTGGGACCTATTCCTAATTTAACCCCAGAGGGTTGGTGCCAAGCTATCTTCAAAAGAAAGCCACTAGCTGGCCACAAATCCACCCTTCAGAGGGGATTTCCCCAAGGGCACTGCATCACTCCAGAAAGGGAACAAAAGGACTCAGTCAAGCACAGTTCTGCTGCACACCTCCCCACACAGAGCAGCAGCTCACCTCTCCAGCCCTACCTATGGCTGGAAGCTGCAGCATGATGGCCATGGAAAATGGAAAACTTATCCCTACCATGGAGAGATGCACCACGCAAAAATCTGCACCAGTTTTTCCATCACGAACTGGAGACTCTTGGACCCTTAGATCATGAGTGTTAGGAAAACACAGCACTAAAAAACAACAACTTTAAATTCCAGAGGCTTCCTGATATATTCCTGAAACCAATGATTCACTGTTCTGATATACAAGATAGGCTGCACCACTAGGTAAAAAAAAAAAAAGACAAAACACCTCTTACAGATTTATCTAAGGGGCTTATTAATATTTAACAGGGCACCAATGCGGCAGAGCTTAGTAAGAACAAGCAAGATAATACAGTTTCTCCTAGGACTTGGCCAAGGCAGTTTAAGTTTAACACAGGGAGGGATAAGGGGGGCAGTTCCAAGCGCCACATTAGGGCCAGGTCTGGAGAAATGAAACAAAACATAAACGCCAGGGCAAGAAGGTGGCTGAGCAAATAATAAAGTACATTTAGTGCCAACAGTACTTGCCAAAACAAAAGCTTTTCAAAACAGAGCAGGCAGCTGCCATAAAGCAGCTCCAAGCTAGTCCTGTTTTCAGGTGACACTACATGTCCTCCGTGTTCCTCCATCACAGGAGGATGCCTATCTTTTAGCACCAGCCACCTGTATCCATGAGGACACCACTCTGGCCAAAAGCATTACTGCTGTTCAGAGAGCTCCTCCCTGCTCCAGGCATCCCAGTTCCATGTATGCTTTGCTCCTCAGGGTGCAGTATTGTTTTCCCACATCCCCATCCAGGGTTCAAAAGCAAGTATTCAGAAGGGTCAGAAGAGGGTTAACAAAATTTCTGAAGTGCTGCACTAATTTAGAGGGTATAAAGGGGCTGGGATAGACCTCACTGCTCCTGCTGACTGCAATCCAGCTCACCTGGAACCTCCAGGTCGACTCCAGAGCTCCTCTCTGCCGTGGTGAGCGTGTCCATTCCCCACCAGGCTCTCCCAGCCCAGCAAAAACTCCTCAGGTTCCCCAGATGGGCTTGTGGAGTGAGACAGAAAAGTGTCATGGGCTGCCAGCAATTTCTCAGGCTCGCTTTCCCTGAACAGCTTTCACAACTGCGGATACCACCCCTAACACAAATCATGCTTGGAAAACACATGTTCCAAGCTTGTCCCACTGCAGACTGTGTGCAGGAGAACAATTTGAACAGAAGGCTCAGAGTACACTTCGTGTTTTCACTTATTACTTAGATACCACTGCAGCATCTTTTAGGAGTGAACAACTCTTAAAGCAGCCCTTTAAGATAAAGATGGCTTCACGTGCTTCCTTCTCCAGGGCACATATGTGTGTGCTCAGCCAGAGTTCTGGGCACATTGGACCCTCAAGATAAGACCTCAGGCTTTACTTATGTTTGACATTAGGCAGGGGAATGGAAATAAAACCTGATGAGAACCAGGCAGGAGATAAGTTTAAAATATGATCAAAATCAAAACCAGGGCAAGGTGTGTTCACGTTAAGACTTCTTGAAGGTCAAAAGATATTGGTTTCAAGTTCCTGGCAGTCAGCACTAATGCAAGTGCACAGATAGTAACAGGAGAAGGACAGACCCAGGGCTACAGGCAGCCTGGTACTGTCACATGCTGCACTAACAGCCCCACAGAGGGGGTACCATGGTGTAAAGCCACATGAAAGCTCTGACCCCAGTGAGCAGAGATAAGCACCTTCAGATGGGACAGGGTGGCTACTGAGCTATTACTGACAGACAAGCCTTTCCCAGAGAGCTGCTGACAAGTCATCACCATGAGTATCTCCCGAATCAGGGGGACATCTGCACGAGGCAGCAAGAGAGGCACCAGGAGATACTGCACACCAAAGCAGCTGATGGTCTTTGAGAAGATTCCACTGTCACCTCAGGGTTTGTTCTTTGCAAGGATTAATTGGACAGACATGACCAAACACACTTGAGAAAGCAAGCTGGAAGATAAGCCAACAATCTAACACAGTTATTTCTGCCAAGGCTTACACATCACGTTGGAAGAAGCCCTCTTCCCCCCACAAATGGATTTGGCACTTTCAGTCTGAACATACAGGCATCAACTAAATCTAACTGATGGAAATTACAAGTAAATGTTTTTTAGGGTAATACTGTGAAGTCCAACTTTGACATTTTATCATTGTAAATATCTGCCTCTTTGATTTAAATAGAATTACTATGCCACTTCTTAAGGTCTCTCCTTTCACTGCTTCGTTTAAAATTTAGCCACCATTTCAGTCTGTGGGCTTCAGAGACAAAATAATATAAAGAATCAACAGCTTGAATGCATACCAAAATCACACCAGGTATAATAAGAACAGTGTTCCATTCTCAGCACAGCCTTCAGTGAAAATAGACTTCCCTTCGCACATACACAGTATGTAAAAACAGGGCTTTATAAAGAAGTTGAGCTGCTTTTCCAAGAAAAATCAACCATATATTTTCCCCCAAAACAGAAAGAGTCTTGTGAAAGATCATACAGTGGAATCATCACATTGAAGCTGCTGAGATAAGCTTTATGATAAGCGTTATCTTTTTGTGAAACCGATCCGAACCTCACTTATTTCGAGTTAATTGCGTGTTATTTGTTATGGTTGTTATTGTTCTCCCACAGCTGCAGGCATTCTTCTCTGAAACACACTCAACATGCATACTCACGATTAATGTTATTTTTAACATTTCTGGACAGCACTCAAAAATATACAACCCACTCAGACTGGCTTAGCACGTGCTCCTGTGAGCCAGCCACCGAGCCGATACAGCCCGTAGCCCCAGGTGTATCCCAGAGACATCAGTAATCCAAAAGGTTTACTTTTCATTCTTATGGATATTTACATGCACAGCCCACCACAAAAGCATTGTTTAGCCCATGACTGGCCTCTAGTTTCAAACAGGCTTAGCTTTTCAGAAGTTAATAAGAATTCAATTCTACACACTTCTCTAAGATGACCTAATGTGAAAAGGCTGGATTAATTTTACTACTGCTTCTAGTTACCCAGTTTCAAGACCAAGTTTCTACAATCCAGGAAGCTTTTATTGCCCTAGACATATCCATCTTGTGTAAGAAGGATCAGAGAGCTGTTTAAATCAGCAGCTGCATTCGCAGCCTCAGGATTTAACGCAAAACAAAGATTTTGGAGCATCCACATAACCTAGAACAATGTTACACCGCTTAAATGACTGATGTTGACAGCTTTACACAGCTCATAAAACATGAACTAGTTTTAACTTCATTCCTTGCCTCTCCACAATTGCCAGAAAAACTTTTAAAACCCCCAACTTTGCAGCTGAAGGCACAGACTGAATAAAAAAGCAGCTTTTGGAGAGACAGCGGAAAACTGCACTCCTCGTGTAACATGTGACCACCCGCAGATACCAGAGCTCCAGACACTGTGTCTCATCCTGAGCAGCCTCTGAGGCAGGGAATGGGAAGGAAGACAGCAGTTCTCTAATGAGGGCAGTAAGTCCTAATAACGTACATGGGAAGAGACTTACGAGGAAATTCCCAGTTCAGGTTCATTTATCACTGAAGAAAAAACCCATAACAACTGACAAATCACATCAGCACAGGCAAAAGAGGAGCGTGTTGCAATTGCTATATTGCAGTCAGTGCTGTGGGGGTGACGACAGCCATGCTGAACTATGCTTAGAAAAGAGGAAAAGAAGCAAGACTGACTGTGCCCCTTAAGCTCTGCTTGTTGGGCCAGACCAGATTACGTGACACAGGGATGTTCTTTAGTTCAAAGGTTCGTGAGAAGGTTGTGAAATCTCCTTTGACAGCTTCCAGAAACAAAAATACACTTGAGAAATACCCCATTGCCCCAGTTTCTCTCCCCAGTTACTAAACACATTGGAAGCCTTTATATAATGTGTTGACCCCAAGAATTCCAGCTGCTTCATGTAAAAACCATACTGGAAACAAGAAAAAGCACTGACGAAGGTAGAAGCTTCTGCTCTCCTAGGTTTAAAAAATAAAAAATAAAATACCAGTTTCGAGGTATTTCCTACTAGTATTATCCAAATCAATCCCCAGGACTCACCCTGCATTTCCTACCATTGCACATCTTTGTTCCAGTACAATTTTCTCACAAAGCAGACTTGTAAAATATTTCTTTCTTCAGAATCCTATATATACTGATCAGAAGTACAGCAGAACTTTGTTCTTTGAATGATGAGGAGCATCCAGACTCAGGATTTGGATATTTGCTTATAAAACTTACTTTGTCCTGTTTTTTTAACCTGTCTTCGTACCTAAGCAGGACACCAGTTTCATGTTACTGAAGGAGAAATGTCAGGATGGGAGAGACTTCCTGAGGACACTATTTGAGCAGGACATGTTCCACAGTAAGACCACCTCAGAAACAAGATTTAGAACAATCCAAAAGGATTTAATAATAATTAAAAAAAAAAATTATAAAGGAATTAAGCTGCTGTCCCATGGCTTTACTCTTGATGGCTATTAGAACAGCCTTCCTGCTGCTCCTACCCTTTTCTAGAGGACACATGCTTTACCTCTGAAGCAGCAGTGAGTAAAGCCATCAGTTTTGAGGACAAAAGGACAAACTACAAAACTCTGGGCATTTTCCTTCAAAAATACCTGCAATTAGGGCACCAAAGACTTTAACCAAACCGCCTGAGTATCGGTGTAAAAAAAAAATACTATTTTGTAACTCGAAACTAGAAGCACTGGGAAAGCATTCTCACCTGAGCTGTAATCTTTCAGTCGCAGGTCCTTCACAGGTGTCCCATCAGGCCCTCGGAAAGCATTGAGAATCTACAGGAAAAATGAGATCCACTTCATCTCCAAAATCAAACCTCCGACAGCAAGGTACTTGCTAATGTACATTTCTCTCTCTCCGACTTCTTTTATTTCTAGCTCGACTCTGTTACAAACTGACACACTTTCCTGATTAAGTTCCGGCAGTACCCAAGAACTGTTACTGAGTTTTGAGAAGTATTTTGGGGTTTTGTTTGAAGTGAGCTCCATTTACACCACAATTCAACTGTGCAAAGGTTTATTACACTGGTCTCAGCCAGACAGTTCACCTCTGATCCTTACTTAAGTTCAGAGATGTCCTACAGCTTTTAAGAAAATCAAAGTACAAGGGTGACTGTTCTGAGTCTTATCATCCTTTGAAGGACAAAGTTTCTGCCCTGAGTTCTCCAGTATCAAGCCTCAGAAGCTGATCACCATAGCTAACCCTAGCAAAAACTGCTCCATGTAGGGGTTCTCATGCCTGGAACTGTCACCAAACAGCAACAAAAAAAAATCCCTAAAGTCCTAATTCAAAGTGGAAAATCTAGGAAGGGGAGCTTCTTTCATCTTGTAGCCTAGATCATTGTATGATTTTTTACTAAAAGCAGCAATAACATCTTTTCCATCTTTGTAAGATCTCCTTTAAGCAATTTCAAGTAACTAAGAACAAACAAGTTCGCTTAGACACTAAATGTCTTCTGAGCCCAAAATAGTAGTAACAATATTTGGTATATATAAAGCAGTGATGAAGTAAGGCATGTTAAAGAGTCTGGAGTCAAGGCTTCTAGCTAACAACACCCCACATGCGACTGCAGAAAAACTCAGCACTTCTAGACCCCCCAAAAACCCAGAATAATCAGATAAAAGGTAACATTGCATTGACTTCTAAATCTGGATTTTCCCCTGGGGAAAATGACAGACCATCTGATCTACATTAACCAGACTTAAAAGTGGTACCTTAGAAACCCCTGATAGAAGTTTTTGGATGAGAAACATCCCACTTACATCATCCTTTGTGGCAGTTTCAGGCACTCCTCCCAGCCGAATGAGCTTGCTTGGCTTCACATATTTGGGACAGGTCCGGTAATCTTGGTCCTTGAGTTCACACAATCAAGATGGTTTCACAAATGAGAGATGGTGGCTCACAAGGTATGCAAACAGTAACAAAACAAAGCAGGGGATAATTCAGCAAGGGCCCATAAGCAGCCTGGCTCAAAGCTTTAACCCCTGTGTGAGCTTCAGGGAGCTCTTCACCTGCTCACCGATCTAGCTTCAGGAAAATTAAACAGGCAAATCATCTCTCTCTGCTTTCCAGCAGCGGGAGATTCAAATTCAGTAGCAGTTATTCAAATTCAATAGTAGTTATTAACTCAGTAGTTATCATTACCTTCAGATTTCCAAGTTAACTCTGAAGGAAAACAAAGCATGCATGAGAACAGCTGCACGTAGGCCCCCCCAAACCAGGAGCTTCTCTCTGGTAGTGCTCATAAGCAATATCCAGGAGAAAATAACAAAGTAAGTTCTTCTGGACACCACTTCTCCCTGACATCCTCCCTCTGCCTGGTCATTTTCAACTTGGGGACTTTCTGAACCAAATCTGGTTCTACATACTTAGCAATTCTTATTTGCCAAACTGCACTTCTCTTGAGAAGAGAGTATTTCTGAGATAGAAAGGGTGCCCACTAAACAACCTGGAGCAGAGGATGATTTTGGAGAAGGATGGTGAATTAGGATAGAACTGAAGTGGTGGGATATGGACAAAGACGCCTCCCCAACTCCTTCCACTCTTTGGCCAACACGCGTTTAACAGAAACACCAATGGACAAAACCACCTACCTGAAGGCTCTTATAGGGCCTAGAATCTTTGCTGGGTTTTCCTTCCGAAAAGGACTTGCCATGTTCATAATCAAACATCTGGTTCCCTGGCAGCCGGTGATCCACATCACGATACTCCATGTTCCGGTAATCTGTGTCTTGCCTTCCAAGGAAATCCAGGTCACCTTCGCCCTTTAACCCAAGATCAGAATCGGATCTTTGCTGCTCCCCCCCAGAAAGCTGCTGCTGTTGCTGCTTGTTAGCAAAGGTCTGAGGTTGCTCCTCTTGGTCCTGAAGAGTAGGAAGAGGTCCACGGCTATTTTGGAAATTGTGTGAAGTGTCATCTTCAAGACCCAGTCCAAGTGATTCCTCTTCTCTGGCTGGTGCTTCCGAGTGTTGAAACTCTCCTTTTTGGCTACCAAAGGGAGTTCTATCTAGACCAAGTGCAGACTCGTCTCTCTTGCTGGTGCTTAAACCAGAGCCCTCTCTTTCCGCTAAAGGTACAGTAGATTGGTTGCGCCTAAAATCTACAAGGCTTTGATCCATGGGAGGCATTTCCCTATCTGAAAAGTCCATGGGAGGAGCCACATCTCTGCTCCTAAAATCCTGATCGGACCGGGACCTGTGCCTATTTCTGAAGTCTGACGACGGTGCATTTCTGTTTCTGAAGTCCAAATCAGAGGTGCCCACACCCCTGAAGTCCAAATCAGGTACATCCCTATTTCTGAAGTCTGAATAGGAATGGTCTCTGCCTCTGTAGTCTAACTCAGACATGTCTCTTGCCCTGAAGTCTGAATGAGACCCATCTCGACCTCTGAAGTCTAGATCATAAGACCCCCTACCCCTGAAGTCTGATGGAGGTTCATCCCTGCCTCTGTAATCCATATTATGTGCTTCCCTGTCCCTGTAGTTCATACGGAACGTCTCCCTGTTCCTGTAGTCCCCTGAAGGAATGTCCCCACCCCTGAAGTCCATAGGGGGCCCTTCTCTCTCCCGGAAGTCTCCAGAGTACATATCCCTGCCCCTATACTCAGAAGGGGGTGGCTCCCTACCTCTGAAATCCATCTGAGACTCATCTCTGCCCTGGAAGTCAGATGGTGGGAAATCTCTGCCCCTGAAATCATGGTGCCCCTCCCCACCTCTGAAGTCACTACGTGGTCCATCTCTAGCTCCATAGCTGAAAGAAGGTTCCTCTCTGTTGGCAAACTGAGGATTGAGGATGCCTGAGAGTGCCTGGATATCAAAAGGAAGTGATTTTCTGCCAGAGAAGTTGCCAGAGTGTCTTTCTTGAGCAAGACTATCAAGGGAAGGAGGATATTCCCTGTTCCACCCGGGAGCAAACCTTTCTTCTTGGCTCCCACTGTAGAAATAAAGACAGTATTATTCATAACGTGCTTAGAGTCTGAAATCTACACAGCACCACATTCTTCTCTAAACTTTTATAGAGCTGTGTAACAGTCTAAGATCCGCAGAAGATATTGATGTTTGGCAGTTTAAGATGAGGCAGCATACGACAGATGTGAGAAAGTAAACTTGGGTGCTCCCATTTCAGCACAATTTCCAGAAGCACTCAACAGGGAATACCTGCAATATTAATGGGTTAATGATGGTAGCAATCCACATAGTCCTGCACTGCACACAGCTCTGCAGCTGTCCGAGGTGCCGGCAGCTGGCGTGTGAGGAACCCCACGAGCTTAAGCTCTCCGGGCAGTATGGAAACAACTACACTTACACGTCATCCTGAGGCACACGAAAGCAGAGGTTACCAAACAGGCTTTATTGACATACTACAAAGACTCATTTATGCTTCCTTGTGCTGGAGTCCAAACTGGCAAACTGTTGAAAGCCACCAGTTCAGACACTGAGGATGCCTCACAGGACTGTGCCAACAATCAACATCCAAGATGTCCCTGAGCTTGTGCCTCCAGACTGTCTTACACTGAGTTCACAATACTAGAGCTATGAGCTCTCCCAATATCTGCATAAAAACACTAAGGAAGAAGTTTCCTCCTAAGACAGTTTTTCAAAACCCAATGAGGCTTTTTGGTGGTGTTTTTTTTTTGAGATGGAGCTACTTGATTTTTCATTTAAGCGAGGCTCCAATATATTTTTTAAAAAAGAGAATAATACAGTATCAACACATTTTAAAATAACACCAAATGCTACCCAAAGCAGTGGACATTTCCTTAGCAACTACAGCAAGTCATGTTATACTTCAAGCTTCACTACAGAATCACTCACCAAGATTAATGAAACCATACACAGATTTCCTAAGCTGCACGGTCCATTTCACCACCATGTACAACAGTAATTAAAACTTGGATCAAGGACAGCATTCCCCACCCAACACATTAAAGCATGATGCCAATAAAATCCACTTAAAAATCAGCAGAACAGCACTATTGATATCATCACAAGACACAATCACTCCCTCATCAATACCACTAGGACATGTTCTGGAGGATACCGGTTTTCATCAGCTTTCTCAACACATTACAGTAGACAATTATTTGAAGTATTCTTATTGCAGAAACCCAAGGTATGGCGTGATCAGTACCTTTGTCACGCCGATATTCAAGGAACTGAGGTGCACACATAAGCAAAGGATGAAAGAATTATGCACAATAGAGGAAAATCCTAGGTTCTGGTGGCTCCATTTTTATACCCAGAGCCCTCTTGCAAACACAGGGGCCAGTAACGACCAGAGCAACACAAAATAAGACAAATATCATGCTGTGCAGGTCAGCTGCACATGAATCTTTATAACAGTTCCAGGGACACTCAAAAATGCCTTACAAAGAAGTATATGGGAATACAGACTTTTTGGAAGGCTATGTAGTGACAGGACGAGGAGGAATTGGTTTAAACTGAAAGAGAGCAGGTTTACATTAGGTATCAGGAAGAGATTCTTCCCTGTGAGGATGGTGAGGCACTGACACAGGTTGCCCAGAGAAGTTGTGGCTGCCCCATCCCTGGAAGTGTTCAAGGCCAGGTTGGACGGGGAGCAACCTGGGCTAGTGGAAGGTGTCCCTGCAAGGAGTTGGAATGAGATGTTCTTTGGGGTCCCTTCCAACCCAAACTATTCTGTGATTCTATGATATATGGACTTACTAAACTCGTGGAAAGAATTAAACTCTTCAAAGTTTTCATAAAATCCTGTGTGATATCCTGTGCAGGGAAAGTGCCAGGATTTTTGAAGTTATTTTCTTCTCTTACAGGTGTCAATAGCACATAGCACCAAAAGCCATATGGCACATCATCACCTTGGCTCACAACAGCTAAACTAAGTATCACTAGAAAAGGTGGTGTGGAGAAGGAATGGAACTATTAAAAGCAGTTGTTGGTTTAAAAACTAAATTAAAAACTTCACAGAAATGTAAAAAGTTACACTGTCAATTAACTGGCCTGTTGTTCGGCAATCACACCTAGCTTCACACAGACCTCACAACTTCTACCAAAATAGTAAACAGAGGGTTCCCATGGCTTATTGTATTTAAGAATGTTGCTGAAACAAACTGTACATTCAAGTGCTTACCGAAAAGACCCCGTTCTGTTGCCTTGTCGATGGTCTCCCCACATTTTGATCTTGTCTGGTAGGTTTCCAGAAATGGTTAATTCACTCTAGAAACACCCAGACGCCACAACCTGTTCAATAAACAACATGACAATAAGCTACAAGGCAAAGAACACATATCACACGAGAAAAAACGCTGCTGGTTAGAAGGGGTGTGTGTAACATCTGATCAGGATCCACAGATACACAAGACCACACTTAGGCATGAATGAATTCAAGTGTCACGTTTCTCCACGTTCAAATTTGCAAGCGTCAAACAACTCCTGAAATCAAACTGTCAATATGGTGGGCAAACAATTTGATATCTGCTTTGATTAACATAGAGCTTTCCAACATACTGTGCTGTCTGACACTATTTGGGGTGCAGATAGGAATGTGAGAACGCCAACCATCTACAAACAACAAGGACCGCAGCCGAACAACAGTTTGTAATTAATGTTTAATCCAAACTATTTTTGCCAAAAGCTCTTTGCTGTTCAAGGAAATGATCGCTACTACTGGTCTGCCATGGGGACCCTGCCCTCAGAAGTCTGTAGGTAACAGAGAAGGCTTTGCCAATAAATCATGACAGGCACTGCTCTCCAACGCTGCCCTCATCAAGCTGAGTGACGCAAATAACACTTGCCTCAACAGAAATCTAAAATTTCATCCACTTCCTCCCACCAGCGGAGAAGGTGAGGATTTCCTGGCGATAACCAAAGCCAGGACTTGAAATAGGAAGTACTTCCGTCTTTCCCAAAAAAAAAACAAAAGAGAAAAAAAAAAAGAAAAAAAAGAGCCACAGCAGAGCATGGAGCAAACTGAGGGAAAAGGCAACCTGACAGCCTCAAACCTGCTCTGGCCCATCCAGCTGTGGCGGTGCAGGAGGGTTGCCTGCCATGCCACCAGACCAAGGCTGGGAGACCTGGGGCTCCAAGGCAGGATTATTTAACTCCAGTGGTTCAGGGCACAGAGGACAGCGGGGACAGTCACCACCAGGCCTGGCTAGAGCAGCTCACACAGAAGAAAAGCACACAAACATCCTGTTTATTCTCACTTCCAAAGGTCAGCGCTGCCCTACAGGAGGCAGGTCGGCAGAGCAGGTTATGACAGACCTCACACCAGGGAGTGATCCCAGACAGGGAGCTGGCAGCCTGTGCCAAGGAGCTGAGGGAGCTGCCCCACCAAGAGGGAGCATCCGCTCCTGCCGGGGTCCATCACCCGCCACGGAAGACTCATGTGGGAGCCAGGGATGGCAGAGCCCGGCAAGCCTCAGGAACCAAGGGCGTGGAGGTTGAGGAAGGCAACCTGTGCAACCACTGCAGATCCATCCCCCCCAGCACCATTTCCAAAGGAACAGGTTCATTCAGGTGGCCACTAAAGCCCGAGAGCACTGGTCTGCTCATGTTTTACATGGTTCTCCATGCAACAGCAACCTCTTTGGTCCCAAGGATTTCTTCCACAAGTTCTATCCTATTTTCTTACTTGGAGGTGAATGTAAAAGAACCAAGATCACACCCTTCACGGCAAGGACAGGTGAAGGGAGATGGTTATGGCAGTCACCACTACAGCTGGCTGCCACCAGGCAGTCCTTTCATCTGTGAACTTTTGCAGCCCGCAGACCTGGCGTTTCTTGTTCTTCCCTTCTGGGTTTCCTCCCCCACTCCAGTTCTCATTAAGTCAACAACCTCACTGATGCTTAAAAAAACAAAAATAAAATCCCTTGCCAGCTGGGAACTGTTTAGACATAATATTGAAATTATCAGACGGGAGGAAAAAAAAAATACCACTGGATAGATATCAGGCCTGGCACAGATCCACTGAGCCATTCAGCAACCTCCGTGGGTGTGAGGTCATGGTTCAATAACACAGGCAGCCACACTGGCTCTGGCTGGCTCCCCGCTCAGCCTGATCTGCTCCCCCCGCTCTGCCTTTGGCAATGCACAGGGTGTAAGTTCTTGCCAGCTTGTGCTTTTCTGGGTCTGCACCACGGATGACCCTTGGAAGAGAGTTATATTTAACCCGGGGCACTTCAGTGATACGCTTTACCATACAGCCCCACAAACCAAGGTGACAGCAAACTGCAGGACAGGGACAGAAGGGCCTTAGCCTGGCTTCCACCAATGCCAAGATCTCCTGAAGGTGGGCCCTGCTACAACTGCTCCAGAAAAAGCACACTGTGATGAGACACCGTGAGGATTCACCCTTCTGCCACAGGCAGGTAAGTGCCAGCTCAGCTCCCACCTCCCAGCTCGCAGGGAGATGCTGGGAGACAGGTCAGTGTGAGTGAGGCTGTTTCCAAGGACATCCCAACAGAGCCCGGGGCTGGGGCCAGGACAAGAGCAAAGCACAGAAAAAATCCACCCCTGTGCACAGGGAACTGTGCATCCATTAGTTCTGTCATACTTTGGTCACAACCAATTGTCTGAGGGATGGCAAGGGAGTTTCACACAGTGACACAGCCTGATCCAGTCACGGGAAGAGCCCAGACTGACAGCTCTTTAGGACAATAATGAGCTGTTACAATTACATGGAACTGTTCAGGAGGGCAGATATTCATCATCTTTCCCTCCACCTATCCCAGCTGGCTCTACTCCCTGCTGGCAAAGCCTTGGCTGCACTGAAGATACAGAAGGCACAACTAAAGGAGGGGAAGTTTTTTTGTGGTTTTAGTTCCTCCAACAACTGGTGGTTCTGCAACTCCCCCAGGAGAGTCAAGTGGAGCTCCGGATGCTCCCTGGCAATTACACCCAAGGACTTCCCCAGGACCATGCCCCTGCCCTCCCCAGCACACCCCCAGACAGCTCTGGGAACATTCCTCATTCCGCTTCCCAAACTACATGTGCCAAGCCTTACAGCAAACTCTTGGATCTCTTATTCCAATTTACATACTGCCATGGGAAAATAATGGCATTGTACATAGGAATTGTCTGGCAGTTGAGCCAGACTAAGCAACTTGTCTTCCTCAGGACTAATTACAAACTTCTGGCACGGGGCAGAGCATGAAATGCCAGCACAGCCCTTAAGCATCTCCTCACCAACTTATACCCAACTTCACACCTTATTTTCCATATCTGGGGGGATGAGGGTGGTAACTGGTGGTGGATTGGGCAAAGTGAGGTTTCAAAGAGGTGCTAATTTCAGGAAAACACTCTGATATTCACAGCTTCTCTCCAAACAGATTTTGCCAAGAGGAAATCCAACACAGAACTACACAGGAGAACAGAGGAAGCAATTTGCTGTGGAACAACCTTCTGTATCCAGTAAAGTTTTCGTGAGGCTGAAGAAAGGAAAAGGCCTCTGTGAAATTCAAGTACTGCAGAAGGTACAAACGAAAACACTTCCCTTGGGAGGGAACTGCAAGAAACTAAGACAGCCAATTATATCTAATGTTAAAGTTGGAGGTCCCTAATTCAGAGGAAGTATTAAAAGCACATCACTGAAATCTGAAAGTGAAGGGAGAGGGAACCATTCTGGCTCTCATGGGTGTCAGGCTGGAGCATTTTAATGAAAAAAGGGGAAGTGTACGCTTTTGAGCTGTATGATGCTTCTAGAAACATGTATTAGAGACAATTAGGTGAAATTCTAATATACACACGTCCCCATTACTATCCTGACCTTGCATGTCCCAAAGGACTTAGTGAGCATATTTCCAGCTAGGGAGTGCTGGGAGAGAGTCTCACACTATCCCTGCTGGGATAGGACAGTGGATTCCACCTCCACCAGCGCTTCCAGAAGTAACGCCACACACCAGCAGCAACACTAGACTCGTGTGGTGCCAAGTGTTTTAAAAGTCAAAGCATGAGAGGTCACTGCCATCACTCCCAGACACCGCTTTACTTACAGCCCAAAATCCCACTTAGCCCATCCCTGGGGATTACATCAGCTAACACACAGCCCCCATCAGCTCCTTCCGCATCCCGGCATGAATCCAGCCCACTTCTGTCCATCCTTTTTACAACCATGAGCGTTCAGAGATGGAAATACAAGTGCCTCGATGCAAAAAAAAAAAAAAAAAAAAAAAAAAAAAAGCCTTAATTCTGATCAGGGCCTCAGAACAACAACGAGATACCCAGAAACACCACGACAGCTGACAATGACATAGGCGGCAGGTCCCAACATTTCCACGTGGGATGTCCCATGTGAGATCCAGGGGCCAAGCTTCCCAACCCCACAACCCACATCCCACAGGGGCGTGGGGTCCCGATGAGGACACCGAGCCTGCAGCGCCCAGCTGCGCGCCCACAGCGCCAGGAGCTGATGCCCCAGACCCCGCAGCGGGGCCGCCCCCAGCCCTAGCCCATCCCCGCACCGCGGGTGACCCCAAACAGCCCCCCCGCCATGCTCACGGACTCCAGAGCCTCACCCCCTCTATCCGGGACAAGCGCACCCCAGGAGCCTCTCGGGACCCCCTCGCCCCTCTCACCACGCTAAGTGAGCCCACCCTTTACTCCGGGCGCCCCCTTTATCCCCCGGGAGCCCCCTCTCACCTCCTGCTCCCGCTCCGCCGCTCCCGCCGCGCACAGGCCCCGACGCCGCCACGGCGAGAGCCCGGAACTTCCGGACCCCCTCCCGGAGCGCGGGGTTAGAGGGGGATGTTGGGAATTGTAGTCCCTGCCGCCCTGTCCCGGCCTCCCACTCTCGGTCGTGGCTGCGGGGCGCGCGGACTACAACTCCCACGATCCCGCTCGGCGCGCACCGCCTACAAGTCCCATGATGCCGCGCGGCGGGTCGCCGCGATGGTCGGGGTGTCGCCGCGGTCGGGGCCGGGACAGGGGGTAGGGCGGGAGGCGACCGCCCGCCGCCGGCTCCGAGCCCTCCTCCGGCCCGCTTAGGCCGTGCCCGGGGGGCTGCGGGGCGGCCCTGGGAGGAGCCGCGGAGGTGGGTCCCCGCGCGTTGTCCTTTGCGAGGGGTCCCGGGCCTGGGTCGTGTCGGGGCTGTGGGAGCGGTGACACCTCAGCGCTGGGGGGTGAAGGGTCACGGTGGGTCCGTGCTGGGCCGAGGGAGGGTCCTGGGGTGAGCCTCGCCCTCGGAACGGTCAGCAGGGTGTTGGGGAGAGGTGAGGACGGGGCCCTGATGTGGTCCCCAGAATCCTCCAGGGCTATCACAGGCTCCCCCAGGGTAGGACGGAGCTCTGACCAGCTCCCCAGCACCCTCCAGAGCTGTCACAGGGTTCTGGGGAGAGGGTCCGGCTCCCCTAGTTGAGGACGGGGCCATAATCTGCTCTAGGGCTATCACAGGATTTGGGGGGAGCTCGAGCTCCCTCGGGTGCAGCGTTACCTGATGCTGGGTTTGGGAGCAGGAGGTGTCCTGGAGCACAGGGCAGAGCCGGCGCTCCATGAACTTCCCCCCCAGCCAGTTTCGGAGGCACAGGCTCCCAGCCAGCCTGCCTGCCTCCTGTTGCTTTCAATTGTGCTCGCTTTTGGGCCGGTTTTCCCCCGGGGAAGGAAGGAAGGAGCTGGGCTGGAGGCACAGCCGGCTCTGCCCGGGAGAGCTGGGGCTGTAGAGGACACCCGGCTCCCGGTGACGCCATCGGTGCCGGCTCAGCAGGAGTGTCACCAGCCTGGTCCCATCGCAGCCACCTAATCCAGGCCAAGAAGGGTCATAAAACCCGCCCTGTGCAAACATGAGGCCTCTGGGATCGAGGGTGTGCGGGACTTGCCCCACCCAGGGCTCTGTCCCTTCCCCCTCACTGCTGGGACCGGCACGGGGAGGCTGAGCGGCTTTCACGGGGGAAATTGGGGCCAAGCCTGGATGAAAGGTGCCGGGGCCAGGGGACTGGAAAGAGCTGGGGCTGCGTGAGAGAGGAAATCCTGCTGGATTAGAGCAGCTTTCCTGACGTCTCACCAGGGCTCGGTGCTGTCTGCTGAGCCAGCAGGATCAGGCCGCGGGTGCTGCCATGGTCCTTCTGGACAGCAGAGTATTTCAGGACCTGCTGTGAGGGTGAGAGGACACAGAGGTGACACTGTGGGTCACATACAGGTCCTGCCCCGAGGAATGGCTGCAGATGTCCACAAGAAGAAGAGCTGGGAAGTGCCCAATGGGTCCCTGGCACCAGGAGATGGGCAGCACACGGAGCGGTCCGAGAGCCCCACGCCGGGGCTGGCGCAGGGCACAGAGCCAGGTATGGGGCACAGCTCAACCCAGGGGAAGAGAAGGGAGGGAAAAGCAGGTCCTCATGCGGGCTGGGCCCTCTGCAGCCCCTCAGGCAGGAGGAAACAGGCCCACTGGCAACTCCGCATGAGCAGGACCCGCACCCCAGGGTGCTGCGGGATGGGGAGAGGAGGCAGGTCCTTGTCGTTTTTGCATCCTCTGCCCAGCGTGGGGGACACATGGACAGATGCTGCATGGCCCGTTATTCCAGGGGCGGGCCAGGAGGGAGCCATGTTTGTGCACACCCGCTCCTACGAGGACCTGACGAGCCCCGAGGACGGGGCGGCTGTGGCGCGGAGCCCGGAGGAGCGGCGAGGGGAGCCGGGGGAGCAGAGCAGCATGGAGCAGATCAGCAAGGACTTCAGCGAGCTGAGCACGCAGCTCACAGGCATGGCCCTCGACTTGGAGGAGGAGATGAGGCCGGGCAAGGAGGGGAAGCTGGAGCAGTCCCCGCAGACCCCCCGCCGTGACTCGGTGCTGTCGGGGAAGGAGGAGGAGGACGTGACCATGGACGCCTGGCGCATGCACCGCAAGCACGTCTTCGTGCTGAGCGAGGCAGGCAAGCCCGTGTATTCCCGCTACGGCTCTGAGGAGGCCCTGTCCAGCACCATGGGCGTCATGATGGCCCTGGTGTCCTTCCTGGAGGCCGAGAAAAATGCCATCCGGTCCATCCATGCAGGTACAGCCCTTGGGGGGGGAATGAGATGGGGGGTTCACGACCTGCGTATCTGTGCACCTGCTGCCCTGGGCCACGTTAGCTGTCCCCAGGGGCACACTGGTGCTGGGGGGAGAGCTGTAGCCCTGGGAAGCCAGGCTTACAGGTCTGTCCCTGCCCTTCCCCCCCGGGGACTCGCTCCCAAGCAGATGGCTACAAGGTGGTGTTCGTGCGGAGGAGCCCGCTGGTGCTGGTGGCAGTGGCACGCACCCGGCAGTCGGAGCAGGAGATCGCCCACGAGCTGCTCTACATCTACTATCAGATCCTGAGCCTGCTCACCTGGACCCAGCTGAACCACATCTTCCAGCAGAAGCAGAACTATGACCTGCGCCGGCTCCTGGCCGGCTCCGAGCGCATCACCGACAACCTGCTGGACCTCATGGCCCACGACCCCAGCTTCCTGATGGGCGCCGTGCGCTGCCTGCCCCTGGCTGCCAGCGTCCGGGACGCCGTCAGCAGCAGCCTGCAGCAGGCCAAGGCCAAGAGCCTGGTCTTCTCCATTCTCCTCTCTGGGAACCAGCTGGTGTCTCTCGTGAGGAAGAAAGATCAGTTCCTCCACCCCATTGACCTCCACTTGCTCTTCAACCTCATCAGCTCTTCTTCCTCCTTTCGGGAGGGTGAAGCCTGGACTCCTATTTGCCTCCCCAAGTTCAACTCCAGTGGCTTCTTCCATGCCCACATCTCCTACCTGGAGCAGGAGATGGACCTGTGCCTGCTGCTGGTCTCCACAGACCGCGAGGACTTCTTCACCGTGTCCGACTGCAAGCGGCGCTTCCAGGAGCGGCTGCGGCGGCGGGGGGTGCACCACGCCCTGCAGGAGGCCCTGCGCACCCCCTTCTACAGCGTCGCCCAGGTGGGCATCCCCGACCTCCGGCACTTCATCTACAAGTCCAAGAGCTCTGGGCTCTTCACCAGGTGAGGCCCTGGGGAACCATCAGGCCAAGGCTGTGGCATATGGAATGGGCCAAGCCTCTTCTCTGGGGGGGCTAACGGGGTGCTGTGTTCCTGCAGCCCCGAGATTGAGGCTCCCTACGTGCAGGAGGAGGAGAAGGAGAGGCTCTTGGGGCTCTACCAGTACCTGCACAGCCGGGCCCACAACTCTTCACGGCCCCTGAAGAACATCTACTTCACGGGCCCCCGAGAAAACCTCCTGGCGTGGGTAAGGCTGTCAGTGGGTTTTGGTGAGCCTGTCTTTCCTGGTCTTGTGTGGCGGGAAAAGGGGGTGGTGGCAGGACACAGCACCAGCTCCATGGTCCCCAGGGAGGCCTCCAGCCTGTTTGGGGGTGAGCTTGCCCCAGTGTGAGGGAGGGACGGGCAGGGGTAGCAGCAGGAGCTGGTGAATTTCGGCACCAAGGGCTGTGCTATGTGCTGTCATGAACTCAGTGCTGTGGAGAAAACCCATTCTGGGTGCAAACTCCGGGGTTTGGTCCTCCCACTTCTGAGCAAACCAGATGCCACCCATTTAGGGTACCACCTCATGTCCCTGCACTGGAGCTCCTGTGCCTATTCCCAGTAGCCCACGGTGGGAAGATGCAATGCCAGCTCCAAGTGGTGCACAGTCCTGTTCCCAGTATGTATCCCATTCCTTCTCCCAGGTAACCAACGCCTTTGAGCTCTATGTATGCTACAGTCCCCTGGGGACCAAGGCCGGTGCCATCAGTGCTGTCAACAAGCTCATGAAGTGGATCCGCAAGGAGGAAGACCGACTCTTCATCCTCACACCCCAGACATACTGATGGGCATCACCCTGGGCGTGCTGCCAGCTGGGAGAGAGCCCCCGCTGTGCTGGGGAGCCCATTCCCAGGGATTCCCAGGCCATGTGTCTGGGGGAGAGGGCATGGTGGGATCCCAGAGCACAGAGAAACCCCCCTGTGGGACTGTCCAACCCGAATGTTAGAGATGGGGTGCATGGGGGAAGGGAAAGGGGTGAGCAGGACTTTCTCAGCTGCAGGCAGTGCCCCAGCTGGGGGGCTGTCCTTCCTCTGTGGTCCCCCAGCTCTGTCCCTGGAGTGGGGCTGCTGGTACCCTGGGTTGCTGGAGGGGAGCAGAGGAGCAGAGCCCCCAGGTCCTGCTGCCTGTGCCTGCCATCTCCTCTGGCATCCTGTGGCTGTGCCAAGGGTGAGGGTCCCCAGGGGAGAGGTGAGAACCCCAGTGCTGCTGTGCCCGCAGATGGCGGGTGACACTACCCAGGCAGGGGACAGGGCTGGTCTGGGGCACACACTGCTCTTCCTGCCCTGGGGGAGCTGGACCTCCCAAGTGCCAGGGAGTCCCTGGCAGTCCCACTGCAGGTTTGCCCCTTTGGCATCTGTATGAGCCCTGACCCTTCCCACTGTGGCTGTGAAAAGGATGTCCCTGGGGATGCTGGCAGGCAGGGTGGGTCAGCCTGCCTCAGCTGGGACAGCAGGGTCCTGCCCACCTCCCCATGAGGACACAGAGGAGCTCCAGAGAGATCTGGGGTGCCAAGGTGTCCATCAGGGTGTTTGTGGGCTCATGGTGCTGGCTCTGGGTAGTGAACCCTAAATGGGCAGTTCAAGCACAGCCCCTGGGAGACCCCGCTGGCACAGGGCCCTGGTGCCCCCCAGCCCAAGGAGGGTCTTCCCCTTGGCACAGGAGCACCTGCCCCCAAACCCAGCTCCTTGAGCCAGTTATGCTGAGCTTGCTGCACAGGGGCCACCTACTCCCCAGACATCCCCAGGCACTGGTGTGGGGCTGAGCATCTGTGAACTCCATGTTTTGGGGCTGTCTGGGTAGTGCTGGGGCAGGTGTTTGAGGATGGCACTCTGACAGCAAAGGAGCTGAGAAGGACCCGGCAGGGCTAGCACAGGGATCTGCTCCTGTGTTTATCCTCCTGCCAGAGTGTAATCGCTTGTCTTTGCTCATAAACATTATATGGACCCTAAGTCAAGACTTGTCGCATTCGTTTTTGTCTGCTGGAGTGGGGGGATGACCAAGCTGAGGGGGAAGTTTGGTTCAAGATTGGATACGGTTCGGTCCAGCCCTGGGGACCCGCTGGGAGCCAGGAAAGCTGGCCGGGAGCGGCGTGAGGCCGCCGGGGCTGTGCTGGCAGGAGGCGGCGCTGGCTGGAGACTGGGAGCGGCGAAATCCCCGGGCTGAGCTGGCCGGGGCCAGCTCATGTCGAAACCGAGCCGAGAGGCGCAGCCGGAGGAAGGAGCTGTTGAGTAAGGCCCGGAGCCAACGGAACTGCCGGGCCTTGCACAACGCGGGGCGGGAGCCTGGGAGGGCCGGGGCCGGCCAGGTGGCAGGGACAGGAGGGCCCATTTTCGGAGTGTTCAGGACCAAAGTCCCCGGCTGCGTGAGGCAGCGCCCTGCTCAGCTGAAGGAGAGGTCCATGTGCAAAGGGACCCGCAGCCCCAGGGTCCGAGGGCAGCAGGGCACTTGGAGGGCAAATCCACGTATGGACCGGGATATAAAGCATCTTCCTGCATCCCTGGAAGTGTAGTGCTGGCACTTCCTGCCACCGCGGGGAGGAAAGGGACATGAGAAACAGAGTGGGCACAACAGAATTAACCCCCACGGCTACCCTCGCAAAACTTTGGCTGCTCAGCCCTGCTCTTGTTCCCCGGCTGGGAAACCCTGGTTCTGAGCCCGCCACAGCCCGTAAAGGCTGCCCCGTTCGCCTGGAAGTGAGCAGCAAACGCGGTGCTAGAGTGGGAGCTTTAGGGAAGCGACAAGTTCGATTCCATGTCTCAGAGTGTAGACCGCCCCTATGGCAAGGGAACTGGAATCTGTGGCCGAGGGTACCAACATGCAGGACCCCACCCGTGCCCCGGGATGCCGGCAGCCGCCTCCCAGCCATCCGACGGCCACCCCGACCTGCGGTGGGCACCCCAGGCGCCGCGCCAGCCCTGCCCCCTGTCCCGGTCAAGGGCCTCTGCTCCCATCCGTGTCGCTCTCGGGCACCGTGCCCACCCATGTCTGCAGCCCACCCCGAGCTGCGTGTTCCCGAGCACCCCCGTACCCCGGGCTGCGTGTGGCTGTGCCGGCCCTCGGGGAGGCCCCGGCAGCGCGGGGGCAGGACCCGCCCGCCCCGTTCCGCTCTGTGCCGTCCCGTCCCGCCCCGCCCCGCCCCGTCCCACCTCGCCTGCTCCATCCCGGCCCCGCTCCGCTCCGCCCGCCCTGCCCTGGCACGGCACGGCACGGCAGCGCCCAGGTGAGCCCCACGCCGCCTGGCACCGCGGGATCGGACCGCACCGCACGGACGTGGGGGGGGGGGGCAGACGGACCTAACGAGGACTCCGGACCCGGTGAGCCGCGGCGGGGCCGGGGGTGGAGACCGGGAGTACGTCGGGGTCCCTGTCTCGGGAGGCTGGTGGGGGCCTTGTCCCAGTCCCGCGGGGATCCCCGGTCCCCGTCGCTGTCCTGGGTGCCTGGCAGGGTACCCATCATTGCAGGGCAGAGGTGCCCCAGGATGACAGGCGGGGTCTGGAGGTGGCAGAAGGCAGGATTTGTCCCCATGCCACAGGGAGCTTGGCTTCACCTGCCGATCATGATATTTGGGAAGAGGTTTGGTGTGGCCAATCCTCTGTTGGCAGCACCCCTCATCATCTGGCCCCTGGGGACACCAGCACACCCAGCTGTGGCAGTGCCCAGGGTCCTTGCCTAAAAGCAGTGGGTAAAACCCTTCCTCCTTTATTTTGGCAGATGTGATGGTGGCCCATCCTCTGTGTGTTCCGACCCCACTGGGTGCTGAGCACCGTCAATAACCTCACAGCAGTGGCACTGCACAGCATGGGCCTGTTGTGCCTCGTGTGTCTCTGGCTGGTGCTCGCCCTGGTCCCGCTGGGCGACGGTGCCTGGCAGTGCCCCCGCATCCCATTCAGCTCCACCAGGAACTTCTCTGTTCCCTACACGCTGCCTGGCCTCGATGCTGGCAGCCCCATCCAGAACGTTGCTGTCTTTGATGACTCTGATGGTACAGTCGCCATCTTTGTGGCCGTCCGTAACCGCATCCTGCTGGCCAGTGCCGAGATGCACCTCCTCTCCGTCCTTGTCACCGGCCCAGTGGGCAGCGCCAAGTGTGAGATCTGTCGCCTGTGCCCAGCCACCACGGATGGCCCTGAGGACACGGACAATGTCCTGCTGCTGCTGGACCCACTGGAGCCGTGGCTGTACAGCTGTGGCACAGCACGGCATGGGCTGTGCTACCAGCACCAGCTGGAGGTGCGGGATGGTAAGGTGGCCATCGCAGCCACACACTGCCTGTACTCGGCCACGGGCAACAGCCCCACATTGTGCCCCGACTGCGTGGCCAGCCCCCTGGGGACCAGTGCCACCGTGGTGGCCACCTCCTATGCCTCTTTCTTCTACCTCGGCTCCACCATCAACAGCAGCGTGGCAGCGCAGTACAGCCCACAGTCGGTGTCCGTCCGCAGACTGAAGGGCACCTTGGACGGCTTTTCGAGTGATTTCCAGTGGCTGACGGTGCTGCCGCGATACCGCGACAACTACACCATCCACTATGTGCACTCCTTTGCCGACGGGGACCACGTCTACTTCCTGATGGTGCAGCTGGAGCGGCCGGGCTCGACCGTGTACCACACACGCCTGGCACGGCTCAGCACCCACGAGCGTGACCTGCGTCGCTACCGCGAACTCGTCCTCGACTGCCGCTTCGAGTCCAAGCGCCGGCGCCGGCGGCGCAGCGGCGAGGAGGATGCTGAGCGGGATGTTGCCTACAACGTGCTGCAGGCAGCCCACACTGCCCGCCCTGGTGCCCGCTTGGCCCGTGACCTCGGCATCAACGACACCGACACGGTGCTCTTCGGTGCCTTCGCCGAGAGCCAGCCGGAGAGCCTGGTGCCACGGAAGAACTCGGCTGTCTGTGCCTTCCCAATCCGCCTCCTCAACCAGGCCATGGAGGAGGGCATGGAGAAGTGCTGTGGCATCGGGCACCAGCCACTGCTGCGGGGGCTCAGCTTCTTCCAGCCGGTGGAGTACTGCCCACACAACGTGAGTGCTCTGCCCTGCGCCACGTCCGGCCTGAGGGGCCTGGGGGTCGTCTGGGACATGGGGAGATGGGGACAGCATGCTGGGAAGCGCTGGTAGAGCGGGGTGGATAGTGAGGTGGAGTAGGGCAGGGGGAGAGCAGCATCACCCAGGTGTGAGTCAGCCCAGCAGCCACCCACCACTTATTGCAGGGGCCTTTGTGCTCCAGCAGGCCCGGCCGCACCGAGGAGGAGACAGGGTGCTGGTGGGGATCCGGTTGAACTCCCCACCTCACAAACACATCTCAGCACATGGGCGCACTGCTGCATGCCCTGCACTGGGCTAAACAGTCCCTCTCCTGGTGTGGCCTCCCCACAAGCACCGACTCCAGCCCCCGTAGTGACTGTCCCTGGATCCTAGCCAACCTCTCCAGCTTGTTTATGTGGAGGAGGGACAGGGAAGCTGCGGGGCCTCGGTGGTCCCCAGAGTGGACACGTGAGGTGCTGTGAGGTGCTGGCTGCTCCTGCCTTGTCCCCCGGGCTCAGCCACCGCCTTCTCTGGGCAAATAAACCACAGGCGGAAGTGTAATTAGTCACCGGGGTTCCTCGTCTGCCGCAGCCGCAGGGCAGGAACACCGTGTCCCAGGTACAAGCCCCGGCATGGCCAGGACACAAATGGGTGGGTGCCCCGGCAGGGCCCCCTCGTCCCAGCATGTGACACGAGTTTTGGTGTTCTCAGCCAGGCGAGGGGCAAGGTGCAGCCAAATCCCCTCCTCTTCCCACACGGAGCAGACAGCTCACTGCTGCTGACTCACTCTGCAGCAGGGCAAACCCAGGGGGGACCCCAGCCCCGTTTATGAGGGCACCGTAATGGGGACACCATGGCTCCTGGTGTCCTCCTTCAACCCCACACCCCCCCTAAGCTCCAGGGGCCAGGGAGGGCTGGGGTTGGGGTGTGCATCCCATGGTGCCAGCACCCGATAACCACATCCAGATGGAGTGGGAGGGGAGGACAGGATCTGACGCCACACGAGGGTTGCGGGAGTGGCTGCGGATGTGTTTTTTTCCCCAAAGTTTTCCCAGCCTGGAGGGGAACTTGAGCAGTTTCATGCTGCCCCAAAATGTCTCACAGCTGGAGCTGGTACCCACCTATGAGAGTGTGGGGAAGTTGGGTCACCAGGGCCGGTTTCAAGGCACCCACCCTGTGCTTGGCTGTAGGTGAACCTCTCGGCACCGGTGATAAACACCAGCTGCTGGGACCAGCCCACCCTCGTTCCCGCTGCCTCCCACAAGGTGGACCTGTTCAATGGGCATCTGGCCAGTGTCCTCCTCACCTCCATCTTTGTCACCACCCTGGGGAATGTCACTGTGGCCCACCTGGGCACAGCAGAGGGACGCATCTTCCAGGTGAGATGAGGAGCTGGGTGGGGTGGGGGTCCCATTGAGCTGTGGGGCGCACTCAGCCCCACACTCTGCTCCACTGCAGATAGTGCTCCAGCGCTCCAGCTCCTACCTCCTGACCATGGCCAACTTCTCCCTGGGGGAGCCAGGGCCGGTGCAGGGTGCCATGGGGTCACAGAGCCACTCGCTGTTCTTCGCTGCGGGCACCAAGGTGAGTGGGGGGGCTGGGGGAATAGGGCAGGCACTGAGCCCCACATGCCCCCCTCACTTCCACTCTCCATCCCCAGGTGTGGCGCCTGAATGTCACCGGCCCCGGCTGCCGCCACTTCTCCACGTGCCAGCGCTGCCTGCGTGCCGAGCGCTTCATGGGCTGTGGCTGGTGTGGGGATGGGTGCACGCGCCGCCACGAGTGTGCCGGCCCCTGGGTCCAGGACAGCTGCCCACCCGTCCTCACTGACGTAGGTCTGCTCCGCCGTCCCCCTGCTGCCCACAGCTCCCATGCACTCGGATGGGGAGGGAGGTGGCAAATGGGGTGGTGTGCGGTGGGACCCCCTCCCCATGATGGGTGTTGTGTCCCTCACGGAAGGGGCTTTCTGGACCTGCAACCATCACTGGTCAGGGTTCTCAGTGTCGTGGGTGCTTCTCCCACAGTTCCACCCCCGGAGCGCCCCGCTGCGGGGTCGGACACGGGTCACTCTCTGTGGCATGACCTTCCGCTCCCACTCGGACCCTGACCCCAGCCGCAGCCCCCCCGCTGCCTACCGGGTGACAGTGGGACAGCGAGGCTGCACCGTGCTGCCACAGGAGATCAAGAGCTACAGGTGTGTGCCAGTGCTGGGAGGGAACAGTGGCAGAGAGGGTTTTGGGGCTGCTCCCTGGCCTGGGCCTGAACCCCAACCCTGCCCTGCAGACCCCTGCCCACCTCCCGCCGCAGGGAGTTTGTGGACGTGCTGGTGTGTGAGCTGGAGCCTGGGGGGCTGGCAGCAGCGAGGGGCCCGGCCAACGTGGTGCTCACTGTGGAGGAACCCACCAAACCCTCTGGCTTCCATGTCCAAGGCTCCTCTGCCCTTGGTGGCTTCATCTTCACGGTATGGTCCTGCACTGGCAGTCACCCCAGCTGCCCCCTGGCAGGGTTTGAGGGGTTTGGATCACCCTGCCACCCATTCCACTGACCCCATCTCTGCTCAGGAGCCACGCATCAGAGCCCTGCACCCCCCGTTTGGCCCCCAGAGGGGTGGCACCCACCTCTCACTCCATGGCACCCACCTCTCCTCAGGGAGCAGCTGGAGGGTGATGGTCAATGGCTCTGAGTGTGCCCTGACCGGGCAGCCCAGGTATGCCCCTGCCCTGCCCCCACCAGCAAGCACAGTGGGGTCCCTGGCATGGGAACCAGCACAGGGAACCCCTGCAGTCCTGCTGTCCCCCCCAACCATGGTTGCTGCATCCCCAGTGACAACGGGACAATTCAATGCACGGCTCCTGCTGCCAGTGGCCTGGGTGCAGCCTGGGTGGCCCTGTGGATTGATGGGGAGGCGTTCCCAGCCCCGCTGCCATTCCAGTACCGCCCTGACCCCTCTGTGTTGGCTATCACCCCCAACTGCAGCTATGAGTAAGTCCAAGGGCTCCCTTCCCTTGGGTGGGGGGACATTCCTGGCTTCCCACTGTGCTGGCTGGCCTGGATGAGCTGCTGGGGATCGCATGCACCCCAGGCACCACACACACCTTGGGGACCACGTGCACCCCAGGGACCACATGCACCCTGGGGATGATATACGCCCTGGGGCCCTGATACCTGCCTGTCGTAGGGGCTCGATGCTCACCATCATTGGCACCCACCTGGACTCCGTGTATCGCGCCAAGATCCGCTTTGAAGCCAGAGGTGTGATTACCAAAGCCACAGTAAGCACCTGGGTGGGAGGCCATCACCCCCTAACCCTGCCCTGCCCACCCCAGTCCCCTGGTGGGCATCATTCTGTGCCAGTGCCCAGCATCCCCCTGCCTGCAGGAGTGTGAGGACCCGCTGGCACCAGAGCGACTGCTGTGCCGCAGTCCAGCCTTCCCCTTCAAGAGCAAGGTCGATGTGGTGCTGGGGAACCTGAGCGTGCTGCTGGACGGCGCTGATGGCCACTGGCTCTTCCATCTCCACTACTACTCCCAGCCCAAGATCTTCCCCTTGAAGCAGGAGGGCGGGCGCCTCCGCCTCAAGCCTGGCGATGATGAGATCGAGGTGCACGTACGTGGGGGCAGTGGGGTGAGCCAGGGCAGGGGGTCCCACCGCCAGGACCCCCAGGCTTAGGGCTCTGTGTCTGGGCAGCAAGCGGGCCTGAATGCCTTGGCCACCTGCATGAACATCACCATGACAGTGGGGGGCCGGGACTGCCACCCCAACGTCCTGAACAACGAGGTGACGTGCCGCCTGCCCCGGGAGCTGCACCTGCCCCCCGCTGGGGCCCCCGTGGAGGTAGGCACCCCCTAGATGGGCAACCACCCCCCCACATCCCCCATCCCATCCCTGCTGAGCCCGTGCTCCTCCAGATCTGTGTGAATGGTGCCTGCGAGGCACTGGGCTGGGTGCTGTCCCCCCCCACCTCGCTGGATCTGGCTGCCAGCCTGGCCCTGGGCATTGGCATCACCTTCATGGTCTGCTGCATCCTGGCTGCCATGCTGGTCCGTTGGTGCTGGAGGAAGAGGCGAGGTGAGTGCCGTGCTCGCTGGGCACACTGATGCCTCCCAGCCCCCCACCACGCTGCCCCCCACCCACCCCACTGCTGCCCACAGGGACGGAGAACCTGGAGCTGCTGGTGCAGCCTGGCCGCGGCGACCCCCCTGTCACCACCCAGCGCCCCGGCGTCGACTACAGGGAGGTGCTGGGTAAGTGGGTGTCACAGGTGGATGGTGGGGTGATGGGTGCTGGGTGCTGCCAGCCCTCACCCTGCCTCTGCCTGTCCTGGCAGTGCTGAACACAGCAGGCAGTCCCAGCCCAGTGGGGACCCGCATACGAATCACCAGTGCGAGTGCTGGTGCTGGTGCCAGTGCAGCAGGTGGTGGATCCCCCATGCCCCTGCTCAGAGCCACATCCTGCTGCTTGGAGGACCTGCGGCCGGAGCTGTTGGAGGAGGTGAAGGATATTCTCATTCCCGAGGAGCGGCTTGTCACCCATCGCCACCGGGTCATCGGCAAAGGTGACTCTGCAGCCCAATTTGGCCATGGCATCACCTGCTGGCTCTGTGCGGTGCCAGCTTTGTGCCACCTGTCCCTGCAGGGCACTTCGGCAGCGTCTACCATGGCACCTACTCAGACCCACTGCTGGGAGACCTCCACTGCGCCGTCAAGTCCCTGCACCGTGAGTAGCGCCCGCTCCCATGCGCGGTCCCGCGGCACGGCAGCGGAGCGCTCCACAGCTCAGCTCTCGGCAGGCATCACGGACCTGGAGGAGGTAGAGGAGTTCCTGCGCGAGGGCATCCTCATGAAGAGCTTCCACCACCCTCAGGTGCTCTCGCTGCTGGGGGTGTGCCTGCCCCGCCATGGGCTGCCTCTCGTCGTCCTGCCCTACATGCGCCACGGGGACCTGCGCCAGTTCATCCGCGCCAAGGAGAGGGTAGGGGGGTACCCCGGGGGGCAGAGGGTGGTGGGGAGCCAAGGTTGCCCTGCTCACCACTCCCATCTCACAGAGCACCACAATGAAGGAGCTCATAGGCTTCGGGCTGCAGGTAGCCCTGGGCATGGAGTACCTGGCCCAGAAGAAGTTTGTGCATCGGGACCTGGCAGCCAGGAACTGCATGTGAGTGTGACTGTAACTGCCAGATCCCCACTACGGGGTCACCCCGTGGGTCTGGATGTGCCCAGGGGTCCCCACCTCAACTCGGTGTCCCCCAGGCTGGACGAGACACTGACGGTGAAGGTGGCTGACTTTGGGCTGGCACGGGATGTGTTTGGCAAGGAATACTACAGCATCCGGCAGCACCGGCACGCCAAGCTGCCCGTCAAGTGGATGGCACTGGAGAGCCTCCAGACCCAAAAATTCACCACCAAATCAGATGTGGTAGGCACAATGCCTTTCCCTGTCCCCCATCCCCATCCCGCCTGCATCTCAACAGCAGCTCTCTGCTCGGCAGTGGTCCTTTGGCGTGCTCATGTGGGAGCTGCTGACACGAGGGGCATCGCCGTACCCCGAGGTGGACCCCTACGACATGGCCCGCTACCTGCTGCAGGGGAGACGCCTGCCACAGCCCTCCCACTGCCCTGACACACTGTGAGTGGGGCTGGGGGTGGGCAGGACAGTGAGGGTTGTCCCGGGGGGCTGCCAGCACTGACTGGGGTGTTGGGGCAGGTACCGAGTGATGCTGAGCTGCTGGGCACCAGCGCCCGAGGAGAGACCGTCCTTCACGGGGCTGGTGGGAGAGCTGGAGCATGTCCTGGCCACACTGGAGGGTGAGCACTACGTCAACCTGGCTGTCACCTACACCAGCCTGGATTGGGGCCCCCCCTTTCCTCCTGCCCCACCGGGGCAGCTGCCTGATAGCGAAAATGAGGACAGGGATAATGAGGAGGAGGAGGAAGAGGAGGAGGATGCGTCCATGTGCTGATGGGATGCCCTGCACTGGAGGGACTCCTGGACCCCCATACACATGGACACACTCCCCTGAGGAGGGATGCAGCATGCAGCCGGATGCTATGGGGCACCTTCCCTATGGGATGGGTGCTGGGAGGCAGATGGGTGCTGTGGGATGCTCTCCCATGGCTCACACCCAGACCCTGCTGGGTGCTCCCCACACTTGGTCCCATGCCATGAGGTGCTGGGGGCCTCAGTCCTGAGCTGGCTGGGTGTGGGGGGACTCAGCCCCACAGTGATGAGGCTGTGCTGTGGGATTTGGGGCTCAGCCCCACAGTAGCAGGTGCCGTGGAGGCCCAAGTGGAGCCCCACCAGGTGCTGTGGGGTGGCCTGGCCCTCCCAGGGCTCCCATGGCATTTTCAGCCTGTTGGCTGCTCAAATCACTCATTAAAACATAATTATATTTTTTCCCTGGCTGGGGCTGTGTCTTTGAAGGGGCCATGCCCAGGTGGGCAGCACCCTTTTCCCCCTGCCTGGGGAGGGGATGGTCTTGCCACGAACCTCTGGGGGCACCCACCTCACAGGGGGTGCAGGTGAGGGTCCACCCACCGTTCCTGTGCCAGCCACGGGAGGGCACCTGCACACCAGTGCTGGCGTGGCCACCCCACCACTGTTCCCCGGTGCCCACCATGCCGGGGCTCCCCTGTGTGCCCTGTGTCCCACCGTGGCCCCCTGAGCTTGGGCTGTCTGGGAGGTTTTTCCTAAAAGTCCCCTTCCCAGCCACATTCAGCTCATGGTCAGTGTGGCTGTGGGGTGTGAGGCAGTGTGGGGAGCACTGTGCTCCTGGACATGGGGTGATGATGTCCCTGGGGTGCAACTACCTGGCACATGGGTCACGGTGCCCCTGGGATCACGGTATGATGGATGCCATGGAGCATGGGACTGTAGTGCCCATGGAAACACAACGCTCCTGGGATGATGGGTGCCTGGACATTGGATCAGGGTGTTCTTGGGATCATGGGATTACGGTGTTCCTGGCATTGAGGTGCCCATGGGACCATGGTGGCCAGGACAGGTGATGACAGTGCAGACACAGTGGCACCCAGCCCACCTACTGCTCCCCACCCTGACGGCCTGCACAGGGTCCCCGTGGCACACACTGCTCCGAGCTTGGGGCTGCTGTCTAGTGACCAAGAATCATTACCACCCTCATTTAACAACACCTTTATTGCTTCATCACTGCCCATGCAGGGGATGGTGTAGCTGGTGCTCCAGGGCATGCCCAGGGGCTGTCCAGAGAGGGGGAGAGCAGCTGAACTCCCCGTGGATTACTGCTGTCTCTCTCTGCTCCTTTTGCTGGTGGTGGTGACAGACGTCACATCTGTGAGGAGCTCGTCCTCGTGAGGAGATCCTCTCTGCCACAGTTTTGGGGCAAAAATCCCCTGCAACAAGACAGTGGAAAAGAGAAGTGGGGCAGTGGTGGACATCACTCCCTTGGGTGCAGGTCCAGAGCTCAAGGCAGGGGGCAAGGGCAGGGTCTAGGGATGGATGGATGGGCAGGGGATGCTGAAACATGCCCAGTCTGTGGCCGTGGGCAACACCATTCCCACTCCATGGCCAGCCACGCAGGTCCTGCCACCAACACTGGCTGTAAATAAAACCTCCTCGGCTGCTCATTAAGCGGTGCCGGAGCCCGGGGCCGCATCAGCTCCCATCAGCCAAGCTGTCCATCTCCGCTGGTGCCTCACACCTGCCTGGCCCCGCCGCCGCGCGCCGGAGGGTATTTTTAGTGCAGCTGTGTCCCAGCATCCCACAGTTGGGGCAGCTGCCAGCACTGTGCCTCAGTTTCCCTGCAGTGTGGCTGCACTGCTCCACGGGCCTGGGTTTTGGTGTGACCATGACCCCCAGTGTGGGTGCTGACCTTGCCCATGTGAGGTCAAGCGGTGCCATTTCGGCTCCGCTGCTGAGTTACTGTGGCAATGGGAAGGCCCTGGCACTGCGTGGTTATTAGGGCTGGATCAGAAATGCAGGTGCTGGGTGGTGCTGGCACTGATACTGGGGGATGCTGAGTGCCTGGGGGGCAGCAGGGGCAGGGCACTGACAGCTGATGGGATGCAGGAATCCAGGGATGGATAGAAGCATGGATGGATAGGTGGACGGATAGACAGAGGGACAAATGGATAGGTGAGTGGATGGATGGATGGATGAATGGATGGATGGATGGATGGATGGATGGATGGATGGATGGATGGATGGATGGATGGACAGGCAAACAGATGGATGAAGGGGCAGGTGAACGGATGGACAGACAGGTGCCCTGGGTGCTGCTCTCCTCAGCACGAAGCATGGTGGGTAGCCGGGGATGTGATGGGGTGGAAGATGTGTGCCAGGCCCCCTGCCCATGACACAGTGGGCAGCTGCAGGGGTACCCAGTGGGAGCAGGGCTGTCAGAGCTGGCAGTGGAGTGGCACAGGGAACTGCTCGTCAGCTGATGAGTCTGGCGTGGTTACGGTGACGTGCGTGAGGGCGGCTCCTGCTTCAGGCTGCCCCCATCCCCCCTGCAAATGTGCTTGCAGAGATGACAGATTTCATGCTAATCCACATTTATCCTGCCCTAATTACGCTGCAGGAGGTGAGGAATAAGCGCCCAGACTTCCATGCCAAGGGCTGGCATGTGCCCACCCCTGCCCACCCCTGCTTGATGCTGCTGGTCAGGACTGGCACCGGTGCTGTGCCCACTGCCATGGCAGCAGGGACAGGCAGGTGACCTCGCAGGGCGGCACCTTGCATGGCACCTGGCACTCCTGCCCCAGTTGGTGGGGGTGTCTTGAGCGTGCTGCCTGTGCACCCACAGGTGGGCACTGGGTGGGTGGCACCTAAGGTGCTGCATGCCTGGCCATGGTTGGTGGAGCCCTGGGCTGAGCTGTGGGCATGTGCCAGGCCATTCCACGCTGTGCCATGCTGTGCCACACAACCTCGTGCTGTCCCCACCCGCCACGGCTGCAGCAGAGCATCCGGCGTCCCACCCCGGCAACGCGCCGTGCACACACAGCACTTTAAATGTTTTATTTGGGGAAAGTGCTGTCGTTAGCAGGGATTAATTATTAAAATCAGAGCCATCTATAAAACATGAGTGGCCGCACGCGGGGCTGCGGGTGCACAAGCAGAGCCGGGCACGGTCCCGCCACTGGCATCGCCTGGGGATGCGCTGCGACGGCGTTTGCCGGTGCTGCCGCAATGGCACCTCGAGCCAGCAGCGAGTTTGGGCTCCTCATGGAGAAGTGGGCGCAGGCAGCGGGTGCCACGGCGTAGGGGCCGGACTGGAGATGGGCAAAATTGTGCTAAATCAGCGTTGGGGTGTAGCGGTGGTCTCCGGTGCCAGCCGTCCGGGCGAGAGGTGACAGGAGGCAGCAGGCAGCGCCGAGCTGTTTTTAGCGGCTGCCGGTGCTGGGGAGCGGGCGTGAAGAGCAGCCGCCGCGGCACCGACGTGCCATTTTTAGAAACCGGCGAGTTTTGCTAATGATGCCTGTGAGCGGCGGGGGGGCCGCCCGCACCCCGGCACCCCCGGTCCCTGCTGCCCACACCCCGGCAGCCGGCCCTGTCCCTCCGGCCTCCCCGCCTGGTTCTGGAGCTTGTCACTGGGGGCGCCTGCACTGCCCAGGGCACCCCTGCACCCACCCCTGGCTCTAATGGCCCTCAGGGAGCTCTGATGGCCCCTGGAGAGCTTTAGTGGTGCTTGGGGAGCTTTGGAGGTCCCTGGGGATTTCTGCTGGCCCTTGGGAGTCTCTGTTGGCCCCTGGGGAGATTTGCTGGCCACCAGGAAGCTTTTGTTTACCCCTTAAGTCCTTCCAGGCTATAAGGCACGTCTTTTTCTTCTTTCTCTGCCCAGAAGACAACACCCACCCTTAGATGGGGAGGCTCATCCCATCTCAGAGCCTGGTCAGGACCTGTGCCAGCCACATCACAGTCCCAGTCCTGATCCTGGCCCTGGCCCTGGGAGCCAGTTCTCTCCCCTGGAGACATTTCTCTCCCTGAGCAGCCTCCCTGCACCCTGGTCCCTATGGCTGCAGGTACTACCACACAGAGAGGCAGGGGACCCTCAAAGCTCTTCCAGTGGGAAAGGGAACCAAACCCCAATGCCACGTCATCACTGTGATGCAGGAGGACACTATGGAAACCAAGCCCCCTTCCCACATCAGGGCTCCAGGGACTAGGAGCCAGCCCCGATGTGATGGGAGCCAAGCCAGTGGAGAGGTACAAGGCTTTGTGTGCTGTCACCAACACAGGGATGGGCCACACCAGGAGCAGGTGGCTGGGGACAAGCAGCCATGCTCCATGGTGCCCAGCCAGGTGGGGAGCAGCCCTGTCCACACTCATGGCGTGGTCACCAACTGGGACGGGCTGGAGGAGCTGTGCCACTGTGGGGGTCTGGTGGCCTAGCTGGGGGTCACCGCTGAGGCTCCCCCACACCTGGGGCTGGGCTGGGCGGCTCACTGGCTGTGTCCCTCGACGCCTTCCAGGGCACATGGGTACCACGGGACACTTACGGGGAGGGTGGCCCTGCCACCATGCAACCCCCCCCCGCTGCTGATCCCAACTGAGGGCCAGGGGTGATGATTGGCAGGTGCACCCCTTCTTTTTCTCCCCCTCTAGCCCCCTGCCGGCCCCCCGAAAGGAGAGATGGGGTTTATTTGGCCCTGTTGCCGGGCCGACGTGCGCAATTATTGCTGATTGCCTGGCGGTTGCCATGGTGATGGTGAGCACGCAGGGATGTGGTGCCGCGTGGTGCTTGAGTCACGGACACGCTGAACACCCCCCGCTGCACCCCACTGCACCCCGACATGGACACGCCGAACACCCACCGCCACACCCCACTGCACCCCAGTACTGACACGCTCAACACCCCACACCACTCCCCACTGCACCCCAACACAGACACCCTGAACAGCCTCCACCACACCCCACTGCACCCCTGCATGGATACACTGAATAGCCCTCGCTGCATCCCACTGCACCCCAACACTGACACAACGAACACCCCTCCCCACATCACTGCACCCCAACATCAACATGCCGAACACCCCACACTGCATCTCACTGCACCCCTGCATGGACACGCTGAACACTACCTATCACACCCCACTGCACCCTTGCATGGATATACTGAACAGTCTCCACTGAACCCCTACCCAGATACACTGAACAACCCAGCACACCCTGCTGCACCCCTGAACAGAAACACTGAACATCCCCTACTGCACCCCACTGTACCCCCCAGCACCCTGCTGCACCTCACTGCACCCCTGCACATATAATGCCAAACACCCCTTTGCTGTACCCACTGCACCCCAGAACAGACACTCTGAACACCCCCTACTGCACTCCACTGTACCCCCCAGCACCCTGCAGGCGGGCCCTGCACCCCCTCCACCCTGCTGGGGTGGGGGGTATGGCCAGATGTCCCCCACACTGTGTCTCCTCACCCAAGGGTACATCCAGGTGTCCCCCCCTCCCCATGTGCCCCATCCAAGGCAGAGGTGTACAGCTGAGTGCCCCCAGCCCTGGCAGCCCCACCTCGGCCATCCCAGGCTTGTTCACTCCAGAAGTCCTGCAGAAAAAAAACCCCCAGACTGCCATGACACCCAGGCCCCAGCTCTGGGAGGCAGTGGGAAGGGAGTGTGTAGGTGCATGAGGCAGTGGGTGCATGGGATGGTGGATGCACAGGGCAGTAGAGCACAGCACCACAGGGACAAACACCACTGGGCTCAGCAAAGCCCATCACCCCAAAATGGGGGCATGGGGTGGGCCAAGATCTGAACCAGAGCTGGGACCAGGGCACAGTAATGGGATCCCAGGCCAGTTCTGCCATGGGCAGGAGGCTGGTGCCGGGAGGTGCCGGGCACAAGCGGGACCAAGGGACAATGGAGGAGTGCCATCCCATCCCATCCCATCCCATCCCATCCCATCCCATCCCATCCCATCCCATCCCATCCCATCCCATCCCTCGTGCTGTGAGCCATGGCCAGGCAGCCCTGCACTGCACAGGCGCCTGCCGGGTAATTGTGACTTATGCTCCAGGTCCCTGTGAGGTGCAGAGATTAATAACCGTGATGCGCTGCTGCTAGCCACTATGATTAAACTCTTGATTAGGAGCTCAAACTACAGTGCCCTGCTAATTCCCCCTGCTCTCACGCGCCGTTAATTACCCGGCGCGGGTGGCGGTGGGCCCAGGGCTTGGTGCCACACAGGGGACAGGTGCCAGGGGTGCTCTGAGCTGGCTCTGCCTTGGGGTGCTGCCTGGTCTCCTGTGTGCAGAGGGGAGATGCTGGCTTAGGGGATGGGACCCTGATGTTCCCTGTCCATGGGCGGGGGGGGAAGGCTGTGGGTCCAGGGCATGGGAGGCCACATCCCTGCAGCGATTTGGTGCAAGCCAGGTGGTTGGGGGAGCTGGGGTTTGGTGGGTGCAGGGGCGGGAGGGAAAGGGAGTGGAAGAATGGTTCGGAAGCGGCACCATATGGGCCGCAAATGCCAGCGTGTGGCACGCAGCCGTCGGGGAGGCTCCGCACACGCGGCTGCACTGCATGAGGAGCGGGGAGTGAGGGGGCAGGGCAAGGGACTGGGGGCCCTGCTGTGCCCTGGGAGCTGTGCTGCCCACCCCTGGCTGGGTGCCATGCCTGAGCTGTGGGCAGAGGAAGAGAATCAGGGTGGATGATTTCTTGCCACTTTCTTGCTCCTTGTGCCAAGCTGTGGGGCACTGACTATCCCTGTCATGAGGAAGCAAGCAGGGCCTTTGGCCTTGCAGCTGGGGAAGGAGAAGTTGCCTGGTTCACCCGGGATCATGGCACAGAGGCAGGAGTGTCCTCATGGCAGTGTCCTCATAGTGCCCTCAGGGGACAGACACCTGTGATGCTGAGCCCGAATTTAGCTTTGCTAAAATCCTGATCCTGCCTCTTCCCATCCCACCCCTCCCATTCCATCCCATCTCATTCAACCAGTCACATCTCATCCCATCCCATCCCATCCATCCCATCCTGTCCCATCTCATCCACCCAATCACATCTCATCCAACACCATCCCATTCCACTCCATCCTATCCCACTCCATCCCATCCCATCCCATCCCATCCCATCCCATCCCATCCCATCCATCGTGTTCAATCCCATCCCATTCATATTATCTCATCCCACCCCCCTGCACATCATTCTGTCTCATCCCCCTGCACATCATTCTATCTCATCCCATCGATCTTATCCCACCGCACTCTATCCCATCTCATCCCATCCCATCCTGAGCCAGTGGCCATGGCACAGCCCAGGCGAACCCAGGCTCAGCCTGACGAGGACGGTGTAGGGTCCCACGGGGTCTCCAGTCCCATGGGGTACGCGGACCCCAGGGCGGTGTCCCCCCGTGGGCCGCTCCCGGGGCCACTCGTGACCCGTCCCCGCGGGGCCCACGGGCGGGGCGCGAAGTTCGGCTGTGACGTCATGGGCGGGGCGGGGCGCGGGGGCGGGGCGTGTCCCCGCGGCCCCGCCCCCCCAAGTTGCCGCGCCGGGCGCGCGGGGGCCGCGCCGCGACGGACCGACGGCTCGGCTGGGACCGGCTGGGAGCGCTGGGAGCGCCTGGGAGCGGCTCGGCTCGGCCCGGCTCGGCCCCGGCCCGGCACGGGAGGGCGGGAGGGAGGGGCGCGCTCCCCCCGAGCGGCGGCTCCGGGCCGCAGCCCCCCGTTGCGGTCGGAGAGGCGTGCAGGTGAGCGTCGCGCCGCGCCGGACGGGGGGCGAGGGGGGCCGGGCCCGGCGGTGGGGGCGTTGCTGGGATCTGGAACTGCCTGTCCCAGGGCTGCCCTCGACTCTTCCCCCGCCCCCGGTGACCCGGGACATCCCAGCGGGGCCGTGCGGGTCCCTGCCCGGTGCGTGTGCGCCCCGACGGCTGCCTGCCGCCGCGCTGCCCCCGCCGGCACCCCGCGTCCCGCAGACCCCGAGCCCCGACGGGCGCCGCGGGCACGGCGAGCCCGTCTCCCCCCGCGCCGCCCCGCTAGCGCCCCCGGGCCACTTCTGCCCCGGTGCCGCCCCCATCTCCGCGCGGAGCTCGAAGCGGAGACCTGGGTCGGCCCCGTGGCGGGGGCTGCTGCCGGGGACTCTCTCTCCGTGTCCCCGCCGCCGAGCATCCCCTCCCGGACCCCGCGCCTCTCTCCCGCAGTCCGCTCCCTTCCCGCTGCCGCAGCGCTCCGAGCCGGCCAAACGCAGACCTCCCTGCGGTGCGCGGCCCGGGCTGTCCCCCCGCACGCCCCGGGCCGGGGGCGGTGGGGCTCCCCAAGCCCTGCCTCAGCCCCAGCCCGGGGGCTCCGCGAGCAGCGCAGAGCCGGCCGGCCGCTCCGCATCCCCTCCGCCTCCCGCTGCCTGCCCGCTGCCTGCACTAGCAATATTTCAGTCCGTCTCAGCCCGGCTGCATTTTCTGCCTGTCCCCGGTACATCCTTCCCCCGGGACGTGGGGGCGGGATGGCAGCGGGGACCCCCCCACGGACACGTCCAGGGCAGCTGCAGGTGGAAGCGGGGCTGGAGGTGGAGCACCGGCCGGTGGCATCTCACGCCGTAGGGCAGAGCTGGGGGTCGGGGGGCTGGGGGTCCCCACTGGCGAGAGCTGCACGGCTGCGTCATCCCTCCGTGCCATCCCCACCCGGCCACCCACTTCCCCGCTATTGTCTTACACCCGCTGTTGCTTCTGCTCCCAAATTAGACACTTGGAGGGGGGTGCTGGCTGCGTGCGGGTGCCAGCGCAGCACTGAGCCTTCCCCTCGGGGAGGAAGCACTCGCCCTTTCGCCCACCCCTTACCCCTGGGTGCCCCTGCTGCGGTGAGGGTGCTCTCACCTGTGGGGTGCCGGTGCTGGCCCCGATGTGGGGCTGTGTGCCAGCCTCCCTTGCATGGTACCTCAGGTGTGCTGAGCCCCATCTCAAGCCCCCTGGGGCAGGGGAGGGTACCGGTGCTCAGCCCTGGCACGAGGATCTCCCATTAAACCAACAGGAACTAATTTTATGAGCGCAGATTAGCTGAGCGCTCGCAGAGACAGCAATAAAATCCCAATATATCATCCTGCCCGGGTCCCCTTCCCAACTAATCCTGGCATTGTGCCACCAGTGCTGGCAGCCTGCCTGCCCGCCCGCAGGCCAGCGCTGCCCCGATGGTCTGTGGCACTGAGCCCACCGCCACACCAGCAGCTGCCAGGACAGCCCTCGTCCCCCTTGACTGGGCACAGTGGCATTGGCAGAGCCAGCACCGTGTGGCATGGGGACACGGAGGTGCCAGGCAGGGCACGTTTGCTGGGGAGGCTGGTAGTATGAGTCAAGCGTGGGCTGGAAAGCCTCACCCAGTCTGTGGCACGGGCAGGGGTGTCCCATGGGTGCTCTGATTCTCTTTCGGGACTTGGGGCACGCTGAGCAGGACGGGTGTGGGGGCTCTTGCCCGGTGAAGCCTTTCCTGGCAGGAGGGTGCCTGGGTGCCGTGCAAGCTGGGAGCACCCATCCTCTGGGCATTGCTTGAGCGGCCACAGAGGCAGGTCAGCTCCTAGGGATGGAGGCAGGAAGAAGCATCCCCCCATTCCCCGGCTCAGGGCAGTCCCGTCCCACCCAGGTTTGGGTCAATCACCCCAGGGAGAGCTTAGGTGCATGCCCTGGGTGCTGCGGGCAGGACCACCTTCCTCCCAGGGCCTGTGCATCAGGGATGGGGCTACGCACCCGCAGGTGGGTCGGGTACTGCCGGGTGCTGCCCGTCCCTGCCCCCTCCAAAGGATGTGCCGCTTTCTGCATCTTCAGCTCCCATTGCCATAGCAACAGGCTCGGCGCTTGGGTACCCGCGATGCCGGCTCCCGCATCCCGCATCCCGCACTGCCATCCTGCCCGCAGCTCTCACCACCGGGCCCCGGGCACTGCCGGCACGGCACAGCCAGGCTGGCACAGCACAGCGCAGGGTTCAGGGAGCTTAAGCGCTGGGCAATGGGTCCCTCCAGCATTGCGCCAGCATCCCATCACAGGGTCCCACTGAGGCCCATCCGAGAGGGCTGGGGGGCCCCAGGCAGCTCTGTCACCTTCTGAGCCATCAGAAAATAACACCAGCTGAAACTTCCTCCTGGTAACAGGGTGGGAGAGGGAAAAAAATCACTTTATGCGACCAGATTTTTTTCTGGGAAGCTTCCAAGGAGGATCTGGTTTTGAAGGGTTCCCAGCAGGAAAGCAAGGGGCAAAACATCCTTCCTAAAGGGCCAGAGGAGCTGGTGTGTGCCAAGGCCAGTCAGTGTCCTGCCCGCTGCTGGTGGCAGGAGGGCTGGCACCTCCGAGCCCCGGTGCCCACCTGCCCAGTGCCGCAGTCGGGCCGGGAAAAGGGATGGGGAGCTGAGGCTGGTGTAACCCACTGCACATGTGACAACGTGTGACAATGCTCTGCCTGGGGAGGCCCCGGCTGCTGAAATGTCACCGTGGGACAAAACTGGGCTGAGAAATGGGAAAGGGTCGATTCACCTCCACTTCCCTCCCCAGTGTGTGCTCTGGGCCCTGGTTTTGAAGGGTTCAGTGCGCTAGCCCTGGCTGCTAATTAAGAATTAACGATCCGCACAAGGGGGGCCAGCGGGGCTGGCTTGTGGCTGTGCTGGCAGCCTGAGTCCAGGCAGAGAGACTGGATACCATGGGGTTTGGATGCACATCGGTGGGGCTGGGCACACAGCAGTTTGTGACAGCTGGGGAGCAGGAGCAGGCGCTGAGCTCCGTCAGGGTTTACACTAATTAGTGCAGCTCGGGAGGGTCTGCTGTGGCTCCAGGGGGGCCGGCGGTGCCAGGCACTCACCGCCTCTCCCTGCCCTGCCAGCACCGGGCCCTGCGATGCCGTTTGGCTGCGTGACACTGGGAGACAAGAAAGATTATAACCAGCCGTCCGAGGTGACTGACAGATATGACCTGGGCCAGGTCATCAAAACGTGAGTTGGTCCCTCCATGGCCCGCGGATGCCCCGGGGACCCCAACGCCTGCGTACCCCGGGCTGAGGAGTGGCACGACGCTGCCTGCAGGGCTCTTGGGGTGCTGAAGCCCAGCTGGGCTAGGATGGCAGGGTGCATTTTGGGGTGGCTATCTCCTAATTAGTTCCTCTTGGTTGTGGGTGCATGGGGGCTTCCACCGCCGGCTCCGAGGAGGGCAGCAAGCTTTCCCACCGCAGCTGGCTGCAGCTGGGTATCTCCCTGTATCCCTCCCTCTTCGCCACAAGACTTGCAGGGATTGCAGCAATTCTGCATGATCCTGGCTCCCCCAAGCAGTTTGGGAAGCAGAAGGGCTCTGCTCCAGCAAAGGAAAGGCAGATATCATTTGAGGGGGAGCAGAGCGCTGCTGCTTCCCCCAACTTTTATTGCCATGTTGGGGGACCTGTTAGGATGCACTCCAAAAAATGCAGCTCTCAGACCCATGGAGAGCAGTTTGACCCCAGAATATGCACCAGAATTTTTTCCAAAGCAACTACTTGGCCACTGGTCATGCCTGGTGGGATGACACTGGGTGGCAGTGGGGACCTTGGTGCTCTCAGATCTTTGCTCCATCCTCTGTGCAGCCTGCCCCAAAGCCCACGGGTCCCAGTTCCCCTCCATCCAGGGCAGCAGCCACAAGGATTTCAGCACAGTGGGGGGTACTGGAAGCCAAAGGCTTTGCTGGAGCAGTGCCGAGTGCCCCTCGGGGGCTCCCCTGTGGCTCTGGCCTGGCCGATGGGCTCAGGCACCATTAATAATAGAACAGAAATACTGCAGCAACCAGCAAGTCTCCCCTTTTTTCTCCCTGACCGCAGTGCTGACGTTAATGTCGGGGTGTGCTGCTGTTCCACCTCAGCACAGGTGGCTGTGCAGTGGGTCTTATCCCAGCTGCTGTGAGGAGGGGGCTTTCTAACCAGCAAATATTACCCCTTCCCTATCATTTTGCTTATTCCATATCAGTTCCTTCTCACTGCTGTTTTTTTCTTCGCCTCTCCTCCAAAGAGGTTTTTAGCCACAGCTTCCTTCCACCCCTGTGGCATCTCCCGTGACCGCTGGGATTGGGGGAAATACTGGTGGGCCCAGGGACCACCTGAGCACCCCAAGCTCAGTGGTCCCCAGGAAGGGGGTGATGGTTGGGGGTACCCTTGCAGGGAAGAGTTCTGTGAAATCTTCCGGGCCAAGGAGAAGACGACGGGGAAGCTCTACACCTGCAAGAAGTTTCTGAAGCGGGACGGGCGGAAAGTGCGGAAGGCAGCCAAAAACGAGATCATCATCCTCAAAATGTGAGTGCCAGGGCTGGGGGGGATCCCGTGCAGCTGGGCAAAGTGGGGAGGGACCCCCACCCATGCCCCTGTGTCTCTGCAGGGTAAAGCACCCCAACATCCTACAACTAGTGGATGTCTACATCACCCGCAAGGAATATTTCATCTTCCTGGAGCTGTAAGTTTGGGACATGCAGGGGTGTGTGCAGGGTGGCCCCACCAGGGTGGGGTCTCAGCAGAACTGCTGTCTGCAGGGCCACTGGCCGGGAGGTCTTTGACTGGATCCTGGATCAGGGCTACTACTCCGAGAAGGACACCAGCAATGTCATCCGGCAGGTGCTGGAGGCTGTTGCCTACCTGCACTCGCTCAAGATCGTCCACAGGAACCTCAAGGTGGGTGGTGGAGGGGTGGGAGCACCCATGGGTGGTGCCATGCCCCCTACTCTGGCACTCACAGCCCCTGCACTGGCAGCTGGAGAACCTGGTGTACTATAACCGCCTGAAGAACTCCAAGATCGTCATCAGCGACTTCCATCTGGCCAAGCTGGAGAACGGGCTCATCAAGGAACCCTGCGGCACCCCTGAGTACCTGGGTGGGTGAGAGCCAGCCGGGTGGGCATTCAGGGGTGGACAGTGCTGCTGGGGTCCCAGCAGGTACCTGCTGTTCCTCACCACACTGGGGAGTGGTCCTGGGGGCTCCTAGCGGGTCCCTCCTGATGGTCACAGGTGCCTCTGGCAGGTCCCTCCCATTCCCCATCACACCCTGGGGGCTGATCCTGGGTTCCAGTGGGTCCCTCCCACTCCCCATGATCCCAGGGCCAAAGAGCCAGGGCATTTGGGACCCCGGGGCAGGGTTGCTCTTCTGTCCCCTGCAGCTCCGGAGGTGGTGGGGCGGCAGCGGTACGGGCGGCCGGTGGACTGCTGGGCCATCGGTGTCATCATGTATATCCTGTGAGTGTGGGGTGAGGGCTGGGGTGGTCAGAGGGGCTCAGGGGCTAGGGGCTGGGCTGAGCCCCCCACCACATCCCCCAGCCTCTCTGGGAACCCCCCTTTCTACGAGGAGGCAGACGAGGATGACTATGAGAACCACGACAAGAACCTCTTCCGCAAAATCCTGGCTGGGGACTACGAGTTTGACCCGCCGTACTGGGATGACATCTCACAGGCAGGTGAGCCCCATGCCGGTGGGTATGTGGAGTCTCGTGTTGTCCCCCCCAGCACTGATGTCCCCCTCTGTGCCCCAGCCAAGGAGCTGGTGACACGCCTGATGGAGGTGGAGCAGGACCAGCGGATCACAGCGGAGGAGGCCATCTCCCACGAGTGGTGAGAGGCAGTGGGGTCGGGTGGGGGACCAGGGTGGGGGGCTGATGGGGGCTGCTCATCCCTCCGCGCCTCCCCAGGATCTCTGGGAATGCCGCCTCTGACAAGAACATCAAGGATGGAGTCTGTGCTCAGATCGAGAAGAACTTCGCCCGGGCCAAGTGGAAGGTGTGTGGGGGTGTGCTGTGCCTCAGTTTCCCCCGGTCCCCCATCGCGGGGCTGTGAGCCTGGTGGGGCTGCCAGCCCCTGCCCTTCCGCCAGCCCCATGCCCCCCGACTCTCCCTCGCAGAAAGCCGTGCGAGTGACCACGCTCATGAAACGCCTGCGGGCGCCCGAGCAGACGGAGACGGCGACGGCCGCGGCACCGGCCTCGGCAGCAGCCCCGGCAGCAGCTCCGGCCGCCACCCCGGCCCCCGCCGCCGCCGCGGCCCCCGCTGCCGCCGCCACGGACTCTGCCGCCGCCGCCGCCACGGACCCTGCCGCCGCCGCCACGGAGCCCACGACCCCGGCCCCCGCCACTGCCACGGCCCCGGCCCCGGCCCCCACCACGGAGCCCGCAGCCCCCGCCGCCGCCACGGAGCCCGCGGCCCCCGCAGCCCCCGGCACGCCACCCGCCGCCGCGCAGCCCCCGGCCTCCGGCACGCCGCCCCCCACCACGAGTAACGGGGCCGGGGCGGCCGCCGAGCCCCCCAGCGAGCAGAGCGGCTGAGCGGCCCCCGCGCCCCCTGTACATAGCCCCGGCATGGCCCCCCCACCCCCGCCTGCGCCCCCTTTTCTACGTGCCCCGCCGAAGATTCGGCCGCGGGGCAGAGCCCTGCATGGCGCCCGTCCCCTCGTGTCCCCCCCGCTCTCTCAGTCTGTCCCCCGCCACCGTCCCCTCCCCCGGGGATGCCCAGAGACGCGGGGCAGCCCCCCCCGGCCGCACGCCCCGCAGCGCTGGGAGGGGTGTCGCGAGGCCCCCCGGGACACGCGTGCATGTGCGGGGCCGCGCGGGACGGGGGGGGGCCGTCCCGGAGACCCCCTCTGCGTCCTGGGACCCCTGGGGGGGGACACGGGGACCCCCGCACGGCCCCCGCGCGTCGTGCCTGGCGGAACCCCCGTGCCCCCCCCCGCGCCTCCTCCCCGGTCCCCGCTTCCCCCCCCGCAGCTGCATGCCTGCAGGGCCGGCTCTGCCCGCGGCTGCCGCCGCCGCCCCGCGCCCCCCCCGCTGTATCTCTGGCAAATAAAGACCCCGCTGAGGACAAACTGAGACAGCACCAGCGCCGCCTGCCCTGTCTCTCTGTGGGGCCGGGGGTCTGCCGGGCGTGCCGGCGGCATGGGGTTGAGCGGGACGCGGCAGGCTGGGAGCGGCAGCACTGCCCGGGCGCTGCGGACAGCGGGGCCCTGCGGGAGTTGGTCCCCGGGAAGGGGCTTCGCGGCGCCGGTGCCCCCGCTCGGCTCCGGGGTGTCCGGGGTTCGCGGGACCGGCGGGCAAAAGGACCCGGGGGCGCCCGCACTGGGGCGCGGCCACGCCCCCAGCACAGGACACGCCCCCTCATCAATTCACGCCCCTTGGTACGGCCACGCCCTCCGGTCGCGCCCCCTATGTTCCTCTCTGCGCGAGCCCCGTGAGGTCACTTCCGGGCCGGGCCGGAAGCGGCGGAGCGCGCCGGCATTTGAACCGCGCGGTGCCGCGCGGCCGCTCCGGCACCGGCACCGGCACCGCCACCCCGGGACCCCCGGCACCCCCGGCACCCCCGGCATCTCCCCGGGACCCACTTTGAGCCACCCCACCCTCTCCACACACCCTCTCCGAACCCTTCCCGACGCCCTGTCCCGGTGCCCCCCCCCCCCGTTCGCGCCATGCCCATCCGTGCCCACTGCACCATCTGCTCCGACTTCTTCGACAACGAGCGGGACGTGGCGGCCGTGCCGTGCGGGCACACCTTCCACCATGCCTGGTGAGGGACAGGACGGGATGGGACGGGACGGGACGGGTGGGGTGGGGGGGCGTAGGGCGGGACGGCTGCTCCCGTGGGGTGTCAGCCGTGACCCCCCGCTCCGGCTCTGAGGGGCGCTCGGAGCGGCCGCAGCAGCCCGGGATGTGCTCGTTAGACACTGGAACGGGCTGCCTGGGGGGGTGGTGGGGACACCGTCCCGGGAGGTGTTTCAGGAAAGACTGGAGGTGGCACTCGGTGCCCTGGTCTGGCTGACAGGGTGGTGTTGGGTCACGGGTTGGGCTCGAAGATTTCGGAGGCTTTTTCTGTGATTGTGTCGCTACGCTGCCGGCGGGCTCCCTTCTCTCCGAGGGCCGGTGCCAGCCGTGTTGGATTGTGGTGAAGCGTCCCTGGCAATTTTATGCTACTGCTGGAACCGTGCTGGAAGTATCTGTGTTGGAAGGAAACGATTCTTCTGAGGAAATAAACTTTGTGTGTGGGGAGAGGGTGGGCACTTGCTTTCCTGGCTGACAAACTCGGAGTGGCACCACGGGTGTGATTGTCACCCTTACCCGGCTGGGCTTCTTGGGCTCGCTCTCCTCCAGCAGCCAGCGGAGGAGGGAGAGCTTCCAGAGGTAACCTGCCAGCTTCAGGCTGTTACCCTGCTCCCAAAATAAACCTTTCCACCGTGACGTGATGGCTCGGTTGCAAAATGCATTAGTGGCTCTGCTGGGGAGCGCAGCAGGTTTGCATCCATCATCTCGGAGCAGAGAGTGGCCCGGTCCCGCTCTCTCCGCAGAACCGTGTTCAATGGCACCCCCTGGAGCTGCCCGCTCCGCAGATCCATGTTCAGTGGCACCCCCTGGAGCTGCCCGAGCTGGATCTCGGCTGTCACATCCTGATATAGAGCGGCTCTTGTGCCGCGCCTTGCGCGGATCCGCTCACTCCTGCGAAGCTGAGGTTGTTCAAAGCCTGTCTCCCAGAGAGATCTGAGTTCTGTGAAAGCTCTGCCCCGGTAAAGATAAGCTCACATGCTAAATTCAGCCCGGGATTGTCTCTGAGGCGCCCGTGTGGAACGCGGCATTCCCGTCGGCCGTGCCACTGGGCTGAAGGTTTGTGGTTCTGCTTTGGTGTGCAACGAGGAGCCACATCCTGCTGCCTTCTGGGGAGCTGGGGTTGCCCCTGGGAGCAGCACTCCTGGATTTTAAGGATTTACTGCCTGTTACCTTTTCCTTTCTCAGCCTCATCCAGTGGTTTGACACCGCACCGAGCCGGACGTGCCCGCAGTGCAGGATCCAGGTAAAGCCATCACCTGTACACACCTCTCTGTGTCTGTGGCACGGTGCTCTGCAATGGCACCGAGGGGCTGTGGGGTGATGCCTGAGGTAGGAGACAGAGGGATTTTTCTGTCACTTGGGACTCCCCAAAGGCTGAGAGGATGAACTCCCCTCCATAGCCCTTCTGATTGGAGTGGACTGAGGGTGCCCTGCCACATCACTGCAGCTCCACCTGGAAGGGGCTCTGGGTTTTCACAGCTTTTATTTAGGCTGGGTAAGTATTGGCAGGATGACAGAAAGGGCTGCAAAGGGATGATGGGGACACCTGACTTGTGTTTCTGAAGTGGCCAGTTCATTGCTCTCAGGTGAGGAGCCCGTTCTGCTGCATGTGGGCCTTATAACATGTCCTGGCTTTGCAGCATTTGGCCCTCCTTTGAGAAGAGCAGAGGGAGGGAAGGAAGGATGTGCTCTGCTTCTGAGATGGGAAGCTGAGGCTTGGGTTTCCAGTGGCTTAATTGGGACCTGAACTTCTTTGAAGTCCCTTGTGTCACCAGCCTTCGTGCTGCCAGTAGGTCTTGGCGTGGAGCGGCTGCAGGAGATGTTTCCTCGCTCTCAGATGTAAATTTTTATCCAGCTGCAGCTTGGGCTTACTCTGTGTTCGTGCTTCTTTCTTCCTCTCAAGGTCTTGGCCCTTGTTCCTTCCCTGACTTGTTGATTCCCTCTGTTCTTCTCTGCCTCTTACATCTCTGGGTTACCATGGAGTTATCGCGAAATAACATCTTATGTGGCAGTAACCATGCAATTAGCTGGTGTCATGACTGTATATTATACTTAAAACACAAAGCTGTAACTGCATGGGGGAGGTGTGGAGAGCTATCAAATTCAATTACAGCACCTTCTGCCTGCAGAAAGCAGCACGTACTTCTGTCTTAGGATTTGGCATCATGTTAGCTCAGCGTCAGCTGCTTGGGCCTGAGCTGCCAGAGAACAGACTGCGCTCGAGTCAGAAATGTCTGAATCTTTCTGCTGAGGCTCAGGAGCTTGGCTGGAGCTGCACTCCCAAAAAACTGAGTGGGGGGTCTGCTGCTGTGCTGATGAGCCAAAGCAGAGCATAGGCCCTAATGGCATCAAGCACGTGATCTCATTTGCCTTTCATGGCCTTGTCATAAGATGGTACCTTCTCCCCCTCCATCTGTCTTCCATATCTGTCGTTTCCATATTTGTGCCCATCAACCTCTTCTGTCTCCTGTGTCTAGGTCAGCAAAAGACACATCATCAGTAAGCTGTTTTTTGATGTTGCCCTGGAGGAGCAGGCAGCACCGGATGCAGAGACCTTGCAGGTAATTTGACTGGGGGTTCTTCCCTCGTGTGATGCTTCAGCCTCTTGGAAGCATGGCCTGGACTGCCTGTGCTCTCCAGGAGGTGCTTCCCAAGCTGGAGCTTGCTGCGCTCATGTTTCTGACCTGGAGCACATCTGTCTCTACGAGGTGATTTAAAGTTCTCCCTGACCAAATCCCATGTGGTGACTCAAGAAACCTCTTCTACTTTGCTGCTCTTCCTTCTGGTTCTTACGTTACCTGGAAGTCTCCTGAAGCAGCATCACAACAAACTGCTGCTTTTCCCCTGGGAGTGAGGCTACAGAGCTCTTCCCGAAGGCAGGAGAAGGGAAATCCCAGATGCAGTGGATTGCTGCTGGTGTCTGTTGCACGTGAGGTCTGCTGACCCCTCTGGAAAAAAGGGGCTGTTGGAGGAAGTGTCCCCTGCTCCCTTCTGTGCAGCTTGCACAGGCTGAAGGAAGTGGGGCAGGGTGGGGAATAAGTCATAATTCCCCAAGAGATGTTAGGAAAGGGACTGCCTGAAGCCACACCAGCAGCAGTGGACAGGGCTGAGGCTGGGCCCCTGGGGGAATCCTGGCTGGAGCTGGGGTGGTGGGTGGTGTTCTCCAGGTGCCACCCCTGGGTGTGGAGGGCTGGGAGTGAGTGGGGATGAACACAGAGCAGCTGTGCCACGTTCTCCTCCTTTGTGTGGATGACACAGGGTTCCTTCTGTCTTGGAGTTATCTGTTCCAAAAAAAAAAGTGGTCGGTTGACCTTGGTATAACAGGACGGTTGTACCCTCTTGTGTTTAGAATCAGCATGTGCAGCAATTACCATAATTAGCAGTTGCCATGACAATTCTATATGTATATCATATGTCTTTAAAATAAAGCCAGCCAGACTATAATGTCAGAGCACTGTCGTTCTCCAAGACGACTAATTTTACAAAACTGAAGGCCAAAGTCTGTGTGCTGAGGAAATGGAGGAGCATCTCTGGGCACTGGGGGCTTTTTGCCCTCAGAGCAGATAAACATTGCCTCTGGTACATATTCAGATCTGGTCTCACAAGTGTAATTAGACGAGTGACTCGGAAATGGGTTGACTGGAGAGAATTACCCTAGAAAAGCTTTCTGTTTTCTCTCACCCCCACCCCAGGATCCAAGATGGGTTCTCCCAGCCTTCCCCCTCCAGGCAGGCTGTGCAGAGCTGTTCCCTTCCTTGCTCAAGGGCAGGTCTGTGGAGCTGCTCCTGGTAACAAGCTTGATGGTAACTCCTCCTGCTCCTATAAATCTTGTTGTGTGGCCGTCAGAGCAACATCTAGCCCTGAGTGTTTTGCCTCCTTAATGAGGACACTGAGGTCACCAACAGGAAAGAACCAAATATTTTCTGTGTAAATTAGCATTGTTAGCTTGTGTTGGTATTCATTGCTATGTGCATTCGAGTTGCTGCTGGGCTGATACTGGTTTGTCAACAGTTCCATGTGGTGTGCTGCCTTGTTTCTGGAGGACATGGAGCACCTTAATAGCCATGGATGCCTTGTTCACCGTGGGTGGGGGATTTAATATCCATCTATTTAATATCCGTCTGTCCTCTGCAATGAGGTATCTGATTCTGGCCAGGCAGCAGTTCAGCAAAGCCAACACACAGTGGGCCAAACCCAGGCTCTCGAGGCTGAGAAAAGAATTGGTAACATCCTTGGCCAGAAGGGGTTTCACCTGAAAAAGCCCTGTGGCTGGCCCTCTGAGAGCCTGGGCATAGAGTGGTATTTGTCTCTGTAATCAGCTGGAGCTGTATCTGTGCAGCCTACAAATGTCCTGGAATGAGTATTTGGCCTCCTGCCATGAAAAGGGTGTGCTAGAAAGCAGAGTGTGTAGCTGTGGTCTGCTTGTCATCTTGGGAAGGCAAGCTTGGGATCCTCTTTTGAGAACCAGTCTTAGGCACCCAGTGAAGTGGTCAGAAGAGCTCCCTCATGATCTGAAACCTTCTCCTGTTGTTTCAGAATTATCCAAATTATCTTTTGGATAGTAATTGTCTTTTGGTGCTGTTCCTCATTCTTGCTTCTGCTCTGAAATGTCTGCGGTCAAAGGAGTGCAGGGGCTGCTTTGCTTTCCACCCCCAGGCATAAACTTCAACGGAAACACCAGAGGGAACCTGTATCCCCGGAGTAGCTGTGGTGGAGGATGAGGGATTTCAGATTAAGTTGATGAATGAGGTAATGTTACATAGCTGCCCGCAGTAGCCCAGGATTTCTGTGCTATCATGATAATTGGCACATCTTCTGAGCTCACTAATCGTTCCTGAATAGGACTCTGAGGAAGCTACTCCAGAATAGTTCCTGCAGCAGAGTTAATTCCACCTCAGCCCTCCAGCAGTTGTGCCCCTGGGGGCAAATCCAAGTCAGCTCTGCTAGGCTTTGCATTTAGTCCCTTCTGCTTACCAAGCTTTACATCCCATATTCTCTCTCCTGCCTTTATTGTCACTAGCAGAGCTTTGCTCTGGTCCCGTCAGATCCGTGGTCACTGGTGGTGCTATTCTCGGCTCAGATTTGCATGTAGCATTCCGGGTTGCACAGATTTGTGTGCTCTGCTTCAGTTCTGTGTTGGCATTTTATTGTGGTTTTATTCCACTGCAGTTCCTGCCTGACTTGTTATGTGCTTTCCTCTGCAGTTCTCTAACACAGCTTTTTAAGCCATCTTCTGTTGACTCTTTCCTGCATATATTTCTCTCTCTCTCTGGGTTTTTATACATATATATATAAAAATAGCCTCTCTTTGTAACCTCTCTGCATTTCCTTTGGCTATTTGCCAGGGTTAAGTCATATCACCTCATTATCACTAATTTAAACTACAGGGCATTTGCTGCCTCTTTCTGATTCTTGATGAAGGCGTTAGAAATATTTGATGTTCCTCGGACCCTTGTGGCACCCAGGAGATGTTGTGCACCCTCAGTTTCGTGTGATATGGATTAGTTTCTCAGTGATCTGTTTCCAGCAATTCGATTGAGCTGTTAGCTTGTATCAGCATCCTGAGCTGCAGTGACTTCAGTGTCTGTCAGCGTGTTTGATTGCATGCTTGGTTACTTTCTCAGGTGTTTGAGTGTGCCCTCCTGTCTCCCACCTGCATCCAATTAAAGTTCACTTCAGTTTAAAGAACTCTCAATAATCCAGTTAGTCTGGCAACATCCCTGCCTTATTGCCTGATTTAGGTAAAACATTATAAAAATTGTTCCTGCCTGATTTCCTGTGTTTCCCTGAGAGCCTTCCAAAATTATTCAGCTTAAACAAGATGACTGACAGTGCGAGAAACACAAGGTTGACAAGGCTAAGATGAAACTGCGATCCTCTCTTCCCCCCCCTCCGAAGGATGCCAGTTGGAGGTGCTCTTTGCGTTCCCTGTGATAGTCCTGGCTTGTAACTCTGTGCTTGCTGTTTCTGTGTTCCCTCCTTAGCACCTGCCTGGTGCAAATGTCCTGCTGAGAACCCTCTGGTCCTTTTAGGATGTGGTGAAAGCATCTCTGCAGGGCATTTCCTAATCGGGTTCTCTGTGTTGTGTTTCAGAATGAACTGGACAAGGTGAAGGCTCAGCTCTCCATGAAAGGTGAGTTCCAGCTGCCTGCAGGGGGCTGGCAGCCACAGTTGACAGGTCCTGGGCTCTATCGAGTGGCTTGTCCAGGCCTGAGGAACCCCTGTGCAGAGCCCACCCCTCTCTGAAACAGTGCAGGCTGCAAACTGTTTCGCTGGTACGGCTTCTTCAGAGCTTTTTCTGGGGTGGGACCACCTAAAGCTCTGTATGACAGAGCCAAGGCCTGCAGCCTGGCCCAGCTCTGCTGTAACTCAGGAGCTTACTGTGAGTTTAGACACACAGATGCAATTTTTTTTGCCCCTCTTCCTAATCAGAAGCTACAGAATTGCAGCACAGCTCTATCTGGAGCAGGCTTGAAAGCAAAACCCTTGGTTTGCTCACTGGGAAACAGCTGTATGTGGCCAAGGCTCACTCCCTCTAGCAGATGAGAGGGTGAAAGTGGTGTCCAAAAGCAGCAGTGGGAAGGCTTTGGATTTGTTTGGCTGTTGCAGTGCCACATGTGTCGCGCGAGGAGCAGACGGAGTTCAGTGTGTGCGCACTTCCATTTTCCCATCTTTAATTTTAGAGGATGTTTGAGGGAGGCAGGAAAAGCAAAAGCCCTGGAGACTTGTCGATGGGTTTTAAGCATCGTCTGTAGGCAGCCTGTCATCAGAACATGAGTCATGAGCAGCAAAAGGAAAATGTCAGTCTAAGTGACAGAAATCCTAAAACATGCTAGCAGAAGGGAAAAAAAAAATGTTTAAAGAATGCTGGGGGCTCACCCACGCCCCGAGAGTTGTCTTTCCTCTGTGTTCCCTTCATGCACGAGACAGACGTGAATAGCCAGTAGAATGAGGATTCAGTCCTTAGCCTGAGAGCAGAATTGGACAGTCTGCACAGCTCTATTCTGAGGCCTGTTCTCCTGCCAGCTCGGTTGAGTTTAGTGACTTGGTAGAGAGCCAGATCTTCTGGGGAAGGTGGCTGGGATTCTTGCTAGGATGTTATCCAAGAAAAACTGCTCGAAGGCCTGCTAATCTTCTCGGCTCCTGGTGAGTAGAGGTTGGATTTGACATTCCCTATCCCATTCTCTTTTCATATTGGAAATGCGAAGCTCCTTCCCACCTCCTGCCTCCTTTGCTGTGGGTACTCTGCTCTCTGCTGGCTCCTGTGTATAAGTTCTCCATGTGAAGCTGTGCTCTGCTCTGTGCTGTGCTGTGCAGAGGAGCTGTGGAACTGCCAGGCTCGGATCAGCTTGCAAATGGCTCAAGAGGTGCCGAGCTCCGAGCAGACCCAGCAGGCGCTGTGGGAGGCACTCTGAATGAGCTGAAAACTCATTCCTGCAGCACGGAGAGCTTTGACTCCTGCCATCTGCCTCTGGGCAGCTGGGAACGGAGGAGGGGGAAGCCCTAACTCTTCTGGTGGGTGTGGAGTCCCTGCAAATGCAGGGGAGCGTCTCCAGGCTGTGCTGGTGAGAAAGGGTTATGCAGATCAATGGAGAAGCCACCCGCGTGCTTCTTCTGGGATACATTCCTCTCTTCTTCCCCAGTCCCACGTGGCTCTTCTACTCTCTGATCAAGCAGTGAAGCTGCACTGCAGGTCGTGCTTCCACAGGATATGGTGGCACAATTTGAAACTGGATTGCTTGCAAGGAGAAGAAGATTTTTGGAAAAGCACTGTTTGGCTCTCCACTCTTGTCAAGCTGGAGCCAGAGGCGATTTTAGCAAAGACTGAAGATGCTGAGCTGAAAAATTTACTTTGCTCTCAGCAGGGTTAGGTGGAGGGGCTGCTGCTTTCCCTCATTACCCAACTGTTTTGAGCTTTCCAGCAATGCTGGCTGTTCCCTGCGTAGGTCTGTCAGCTCCTGATGGTGGTTGTTGCTTCGTGAGCTGTTCTTCCCTTGTCTCGACAAAACAAATCAATATCTGGTGTTTTTTTTCCACCACCTTCTTTCTGGTGGTCAGAGGCATGTGTTTCTGGTTTGCCTGGGGGAGGAACAGCAGGACTCAGGTTTTATGACCTGCAAAAAGTGGGCACTTGGGGAATCTACTTAAGCTGTCATGTGTCCTGCAAAGTCCCTGGTGTCTCTGCTTCTTGCCCTTCACAACACAGGTGCTGTGGTGATGGCAGATGCCAGAGTATGGTGTACCACTGCATACAGCTGCCCAATGGCACCCAAAGGGCTTCCTGGCACATGAGGCTCCACGTGGAGAGGACGGGCTCAGAGCTCTGCTCTCCAGCTCTGTGACAGCGTGGTGTAACTCGAGAGGAATGATTCCCTTGTGCAAGCCTGGCTTTGAGAAAACGCAAGAGTTAAGATGCATCATCTTAACGCTAGCAGGGCTGGCACTGGAAAGCTATTAAAGGGAATTTTTTATCTTTAGTAAAGAAATCTTGAAGCCTGCTGGCACTGAGAGAAGCAGTTGCTCAGTACAGAACCTGGTGCAGACAGCACTTAGAGAAATGGCTCTCTCCAGGAACGGCCAAATCCTGGCAGCCTGGAGCTGGGACTGCAAGCAGTGAGTGCACTCTGGCTGCTGTGGGGCAGCTGCAGTCTGGGTTACTGGGCCATGACCTTTTTCTTTCTTCTTTTCTTTTCCAGAGAAAGAAAAGCGAGAATGCCAGGCTGTTGTGGATGGGCTGAGGGACACTCTGGATGTGCGCAATGCCACGATAGAGTCGCTCCAGAAGGTGCTGGGAGAGACAGAGATGCTGTGCTCCTCTCTCAAGGTACCCTTCCTGTCCCCAGCAGGACTTCAGCACTTACCATTGCGCAGTCAGTGTTAGTTTTGCTGAAGGTCCCTGCAGGTCCTACTAATAAAGGGCTTGTGCTGGTGGGATTTTGAATCTGGTGCCCGGGTTTTTGTTTTGTTTTTATTTATCAAAGCAAGTGGTGTTGCTGGACTCGAGGTCCTGCATGTGCTCTGCCTGGAGGTGATTCAGAGGCATAGCAGCCAGGCCTGTGGTTTGTGTGCAGGTGGCTGCGTGCTCAAGGCAGAGGTGGCCGTGGTGAGGGAGGGTTGACAGCCCAGCCTGGGGGGTGTGGCTGAGCCTTGCTAACGAAGTGGCAGTGCTGATCATAAAGGTAGCAGCATGAGCCTAGTGTGGGAACTGGCCCCAGTGCCCCATTGCCGAAATGCTGGCTCCCTGTGGTAGAATGTTCTTCTGAAATGGGTTTAGGCCAGGCGGGATTCAAGGAAAATTAGTTTCTTAGTTTGACTGGGGGAGAAATCAAACTGAAAAATATGGAGGGGGAGTTGCAGGCTTCTGCTGAGTGGGATCTGATCCAGCTAACTCTCCTGTCTCTCCTCTGTTGCCAGGGCTTTGCTTCAGTTAGGTTAGTAATGTTGTGAAGTCCAGGGATCAAATATTCCTGTGTGTTTCAGCGTGCAGTGACTCAGTGTGTAGTCATGTACTGTGCGTAAACAGCAAGAGGAAAAGGATAAGAGCAGGAGCTGCTTTGTTGGGATGTCTTGTAGCAGCTTTGCCTTGGGTGGGCTGGGCAGTCTCTGCTGTGTGAAGGTGATGTGCCTGTCTCAGGTAGATGGGGTGCAGGTAGGGGGGGTTCTGAGTTGCAGGCTGAAAGATGGGGTAGAGGTCAACTGCACTTCCCAAGCTCTCTGCCCCTTGGAGTATGGGTCTGACCCAGTATCCTAAACTGCATCATGTTCCTTGACCTGCAAGGTCAAGTGGCCCAGGGAGAGATTGTAGATGTGTCATGGGGCTGTCTTGCTGTACACCACCTGCAGCTGGGCTTTTCTGGAAGGAACCAGTCCAGGTCTACCTGACACGAGAAGGACAGAGTAATGAATTAAAGCCAGATAGGCCTTTCTGTGAGCCAGCACAACTCTTTTTACCCAATCATGGGGTTATATCCAATCTGCTTGGGTGTAAAGGCAGCCGGGATCTAGGCCATGCCAAAGATGCTGGTGGGATCCTGGATGTATCAGTGGCAGGATACTTCTGATGCTCCCTACTCCAGCAGAAACAACTGGGACAGTGCTTGCTGCTGGATTCAACATCTCTGTGCTTGGCTTTCCTCCCTTGACACTTCCAGAGGAAGCTCTGTGCTTATCTCGCCTGTTGCAAAACCCTCTCTGTGTGCTTAAGTCCTTTTAATGAAAGCTGGGCAGGGCAGAAGGATTAGGGACCTGGAGGTATCTTTTCTGTGGTGTACGGGGTTTCCCAGCTGAATGCCAAGCACTGTCTTATACTGCATCATTAAAGATTAAAGCACTAAACTTCTGCAGTGAAAATACAGGCTTAACTTGCTGTGACGCAGGTTAAGACTGCGCCGTTCCTGTCTTCTGCTGGCACTGTCAGCTGCTGCTGAACCTCTGTGCGAGAGTTTGCTGCTGTTTCAGGCTGGCTGAGGCTGGGGACTCTGCTCCAAGACGCTGCTGTGGGGATCTGAAGTGTAGAAGGTTCTGGTTAGGGAAAGCCAAAGATGGGCTCTGGTTAAGCAAGAGTAACATGTGAGCCTGCAACACTCTCCCTCCGCAAATTCCCAGTGGTTTCACAGCTGTTTGGTTCCTGTGGCAGGAAGTGGATAAAATCCTTTAACTTCTGTGTGGGAAGGAGCTTTACGAAGCGATGGTCCTTTGCCAGGCCTCTCCCTAGAGTCAGCACTGTGCGGAAACCAGGCCCGGAGCCTTTCGAAGTTGCTGTGTGAGATGCCCAGGCACACACAAACCTAGATGCACTGGAGTGGTGCTAATTCAGCTCTCCCTGTCCTCTGCCACACTGCAGATGTGTGCTTTTCCAGCTCAGCTGAGGTTTTGTGTTGCTGCTGGAGAGCCTGGAGAGGCGATGGCTGCAATAGGCTTGCAGCAGGTGAGCTGCAAGTGCCTGGGTTTGTGTCTTGTTTGGCTGAGGTCTCCCAAAAGAGACGCACTCATTCCTATTTATGCTCTAAGCAACTAATGGCAGGGAGAATATGGAGGCTAAAGCAATCAGCTGTGCACGGAGCAGAAGGTGATAGCCAGGTTTGCTTGCTGTGGACTCCATTGCTTTGTAAAACAGATTGTCACTGCGAACAGGGCACTGTGCAGCCCCTCCAGTGCTCCCAGCAGAGAGGGGCTATGATGTGGTGTCAGCTCCAGCCTCGCCTTGCGATTAGCACTGAGACCCTGCTGTGCTGGTGGGGGGCAGAGCTGGGGGTGCAGCGGGAGGGAGCTCAACTGTCCCTAATCCTGGGCTGCTGAGGTGGTGATAGCATTAAGAGCCAATGTATGCTCCCAGCTGCCCGCAGCGCGCATAAGCCAGGATGTTTCTCTGACAATCCCTGGAGCCTTCCTAACGGTCTGTGTGTGCTTGCTTCTCTGCAGAAGCAGATGAAATTCCTAGAGCAGCAGCAGGAGGATAGCAGAAGCTCAAAGGAGGAGGCCCGCCGTCTGCGGAACAAGCTGAGAACCATGGAGCGGTGAGATCCGGGGTGCTCCCTGAGCCTGGCAGGCTGGGCTGCACACCTCTCCCCTTCCTGGAGGGGGAGGGAGGGGTCCTGCTGGGCCTGCTGCAATGTCCACCTTCACATACTGCATCACCTTACCTATAAGGTTGGAAACTGCTGCATTAGCAGGCCTGCCCTTGCCTGTCCCTGCTAGGTTTCTAGACAGCTGCTCTCATTAAAGAGCAGCAAGGCATGGTACTGGCCTCATCCCCAGTGCCCCAAGCATGGCTATGTGCCATTCCTGTTATCAGAGGATGCTGGGGCAGAATGCCAGCCCAGGAACACAGTCAGCCACAGAGCTGTAGGGACTAAGCTGGGGCATCAGCTCCATGTGCACTATGTGTGTACAGCTGCCCCTTCTCTAATCCAAGTGGTGCTGCTCTTCCCTAGCGAAAAGCCCTGCTTGGGGTGAGGCAGCTGTGTCTCTTCCCTCATGACACCCAGAGTGTCTGCAGCAGGAGCTCAGGCTGCACCAGCCTCATGGGGGGAAGCAGGGCTCCTGTCGTTTTCCCCGCTCTGTTTGTGACTCATGAGCTGAGGGTATGTTTTTGTTTGGTTTCTTTCGTGCAGGATTGAGCTTTTGCTTCAGAGCCAGCGCCCCGAAGTGGAGGAGATGATCAGAGAGATGGGAGTTGGGCAGGCAGCGGTTGAACAGCTTGCAATCTATTGTGTCTCACTGAAGAAGTAGGTGCTGCAGGCTTGGCACAGCTGGCTAGTGCTGTCCTATCCTAACCTCAGCCCAGGGAGACCCTCTGCTGAGTAGCAGCAGGCACATGGGCTCTGCGGGGCTCTTTCCGCCTCTTCGGGCTTCCACTGGGTTTTGACTGACACATCCTGGGGACCTAGTTTGGAGCCTGTCACACTGAACTGTTCCTGTTGTCACTGTAGTGACATGTGTGTCACCATGGGAACTGTCTCCAGAGTTGTCAGTGCACCTATGAAGCGATGATGATTATTCCCTCTGCTTTCCTCTCGTGCCCGGGGGGAAGCGAGCGGATGAGGAGCTCCAGGCTGTGCCCTCTGCAGCCCTGCGCTGTGCAGCTGTGGCCTCTGGTGTGCTCTGGCAAGGCAAGTCTGCACTGCTGCCCTCCCCTACCTGGAAATCCATCTGGTCCTGCTGGGCAAAAACAAAGCTTTTTTTGGGTCCATTCTGATGGCAGCTGAGTAACTGCAGCTTTGGTATGAAGCTGTAATGAGGCAAGTGTCCCTGTGGTGTAATTGGGAGTGAATGTGCATGGCCAATAGTGTGAAGTCTCTGAAAAGTCACTTAAATCAAAGTCCCCTGTTTGCTGCCAGCATGAAGACTGTGCTCTGTTGTCTGTCTGTCTTTTTCATTGGCAACTGAAATGTCTCTGGCTCTGGTTTCCATTTTGCTGGTGGAATCAGGCATGATATCCCTTGCAGGTTTTTTCTCCCCCATAGTGTAGCAGAATGTGTGACACAGTGTTGGTACACTCAGCTCTCTTCCCTAAGGGCTTTGTGTCTCCTGGGTTTTCTCTGGTGGCTCCGCAGTTCCAGAGCTTCAAATTAAGGTTCTAGGCTTGCCTCTGATAAGTTCTAGCTCAATCATCTTGCAAACAGCGTGACTCTTTGGGTCTCTTCGCAGGGAATATGAGAACTTGAAGGAGGCTCGGAAGGTCTCTGTTGAGATGACAGAGAAGCTGAAGAAGGAGCTGTTCTCTGTCAATAACAAGGTAAAGGGGAGAGTGTGAATCACCAGGGTAACAGCTGGTCTATAGATCCCTGCCCACAGCTGAGGCCCAAGGCCTCTGCAGTGACCCACTCCCACACTGGGCACTACCTGACTGTTACGGGTGTGTGGAAGGTCAGGCTGGGGTTTCTGGGTCAGGGTGTGATGCTGCGGTGAGCGAGCAGCTCAGGGGCTGTTGTCAGGAGTGCAGTCTCTGAGGACAGTGGTAGGGCAGCATTTGCAGAGCCAGAGTTTGGCAGGGAGCCTGGGCTGGAAGGCAGCAGCACACAGGTGCTCCACTGCTCCCACTGGGTTCTGGAAGTAGCACTTCCTTCATCCTGCGACACTGCTGAGCGCTCAGCTGACAGCCTCTCCTTCTGCAGCACTGGGCCCCTTGGAAAGGTGGGAAGGGGTTTGGAGCCAGTGTCAGTTGAGCAGGGCTTAGCCCTGGCTTGGCACAACCAGTCACACCCAGCCTTGTGCCTTCGGCCAGCTGAACCGGGCCAGGGCTCCTTCATCATGCTGTGCCCAGGCAGGAGAGGTTCCCAAAGTGCAGTGAGGACATGCAGGTGGCCCTGCACAGACCCTGCCTGGGCTGGTCTTGAATTGGTGCAGAGCTTGGGAATGCTGACACGCCTCTGCTGACACGTGCTCCCCCCTGCTCCAGGCCTGGCTGGGCCATGTTAGCTCAGGCCAGGAAGCACTTTGTCTGTTTTGGTAGCACGTCCCCGTGAAAAGTGTGTGCCTGCAGCCTCACTCTCCAAGGCACAGGTGTTCCCTAGGGCATCCCCATGTCTCAGCCAACAAAGTAAGAAGCTGTGGGTGGCTTTGGCCTATTTTTGTTCCTCAGCCATAGCTGTTGTCCCCTCAAAAGAAGAAGGAGGTTTTCAGATTGCTGTGCTGCTCCCCAGGAGTGTTAACCCCCTACACAAGGTGCTGCTGCTGGAATTGAGCTGTTCCAGGCTGAGTCAGAGCCAAGCTACCTCAGTGATCACAGCTGGGTCAGGAGGACGCGAGTCAGTGCACTCAGGGCTCAGGGCTTGGCTGACAGGGAGCTGACTGTACCCACAGTCCGTGGGCTGGCCCAGCCTCCAGGACCCACAGAAATCTCTGATGTGGTAGCCATCCACTTCCCGACCCCTGCTTCTGGCACGCTTCCCTGTTGAATCAGACTTGTCCGTGTGCCAGCGCTGCTGATGCACAGCCATCCTCCAGCCTGTGGTTTGTAATTCCTGTGCTCTGGTGTGTCCAAAGTCCTGCAGGAATTCAGAACGCAGCCACCAAGTGTTAGAGCAGGGAAAAGCTGTCGCCGTCAGGCATAAATGTTCAGGAAAGGCTGGGCAAGCAGCCCTGGAGATCCCTCTGCAGGCAGCTTGTGGAAGTGGGTAGGGATTGGCTTGTGCTGGTACAGGAGAGATTGGTCAGACTGATACAGGGAAATTGAACCCTTAAACAGGGGAAGTAGCATGTGGTGCAGAGCCCACTGCTCTCACAGGGGTCTGCAGTCTCCCTTACCCAGTGGTGTAACCCACACTCTGCTCTTGTATCCTGCAGCTGCAGAAAACAACTTCAGACTTGGAAAAGACACAGGAGGAGTTAAAAAGCACCCAGAAGGATCTGAAGAATGCAGACAAGGAGATCTTGGTGAGAATATCATTCCTCAGTCTGCAGTAACTGGCAGCTGGCCATGGCCTGCAGCTGCAAAGCCAGAAGTTATGCTGGCTTTTGCTCAGTGACTAAGTTTCCCAGCCCACCTCTGAGCTCCACCTGATGCTGATTTATGGAAAAGGGGCAAAGTATCTACTAGAAAATCCTTCCTTATCTCACTATCTGCTTTCCCTTTTCCCTCTAGAGTTTGAAGAAGAAGATAGACATCCTGCAGGATACTCTGAAGGTCCCATCTGTAACCAGAGAGACACTCAGTCGGCTAGTCTTTGAAAGGTTAGTGAGCTGTATCCTCAGATACAGGCCAAGGATGGTGGTCATGGGTCCAGAGCAAGAGCTGACAGTTTAATTAGCTGGGGAAGTAGAGACATGCTAGTCTGGCAGGTGTCGCAGTAGTATGGTTGTTTTGTTCCTTGTATCCTTTTTCTTGTGGCTGACTGGAAAAAGTGCATGTCTCTGAGGGTTTGGGTCAGGAGCAGGTGGAGGAATGGCCTGGGTTTTGAAAAACTCTTTGTTTCTATGTCCTGCCAGGGAAACATCCCTAAAGCTTCTCTTCTGGTTGCTTCAGAGCTGGCCTTCTGGTGAGCGTGGCATGATGTATGGGGACCAGAGATCTTAGCCAGGCAGAGGAACCTAGCCTGAAAAATGACATCTCGTGTTTTTATTCAGTCTTTCTTGTGAGGAGCCTGTGCCATTACCCCAGTACAGCAAGCTGGGTTGTGTGCATAGAGCAGCAGTGTGATTCCCTGGGCTCTGGGTGCTGCTGTTGTAGCGCAGCCCATTCGAGGGGGAACAGTAGTGTGGGGCACTGGCTTTAAACTCTGGGGTTTGGATTGTCCTTCCTTTGACATGCAGGCAGAACAGGGTCCCACTGCTGTCCTTGTGTGCAGCTCTGCCTTCCCTTCCCCTGCTGGGTGGCCCGTGGTGGCCCGATGGCTGACGCTTTTCCTGGCCTTGCAGCCCCACTCCCGTGGAACTGCGGCACCCGAAGCTGCACCGCCCGGCCCACAGCGATGAGATCAACCTAGATGCCACTTTTGATGTGGACACCCCTGAGCATCAGCCCTGCACATCCCCCTTCAGCCCTGCAAAAAGGCAGAAGCTGGATAAAAGGCCGTGAGTTCCCCCTCCTCTCTCTGCTTCTGAAGGAGATCAAAGTCTCTCTGCTTTGGAAGTTGCTGTGTGAGATCAGATAGCTCTCCAGCTGCCTGATGGCGTGCTGCAAGCTTTGTCGTCATTTGCTTGGCCTTGTCTGTCCTTGCCTGCTCCACTTGAACAATAAATCTCTGCTGATTTGCTCCTTGGGCTTCTTACAGGCCTCCCGTGGTAAACCTGGCAAAGAAAGTTCTGAAGGAAACAGTGGAGGTAAAAGAACTAACCTTGATTTTCTGTATTGCCTCTTTGATTCTGCTGTTAATAAGCTTGGGATAAAGGATCCATTTTTCTCCATGTAGAAGCCACTGTGGTCATAGACCATCCCATCTATAGAACCACAGTATGTGCTTCAAAGTGCTTTCCTTCATGGTCTCCTGGAAGCACTATTGCTGCCTCAGGCCTCCTGGAATTGGACAGGAGAGGGAGGGTGGAGGCCCACGTGCTTCTTGCTGATGATTTTGCCCCAGGTGTGCTTGGCAAATACCACGTGGAGCTGACCACAAGGGCTGGGGGTCAGCTGAGGTGGCTGTTCCCAGCCTTGCTGGGGGCAGTGTCCTGCCTACCAGGCACTGTTCCACATGAGCCCCAGTGGGAGGCTGGAAGCTGCTGGTTTTCAGCCTGACATGTGGTATGGCAGTAGCCATTATCCTAAATAGCTGTCTGTGTTATTAGTGCTGCCTGTATGTGGACTCCTTTAACCATCATGATCTCCTGAATGGGCTTTTCTTGGGGTTTTTTTGTGGGACAGAACTGGGCAGATGATGTGGAGGATGATGTTCTTAAAGGACTCTTGCCAGCATTCATCAGAAACTCTGTTCTCTCCAAGAAGCCATCTTTGGGCAGCTTGCTGGGTTCCCACAAGAACATGGGTACTGTAAGTATGACTGTCCAGTTGGTGAGTGTGTCCAGGGCTGGCAGTGACACCTCTGTCCTGAAGTGACCCTGCAGGAGGAAGTGAACCAGGCTTTTACCTTGCCACATACAGAGTGTGGAAAATAAATCTTGGAGCACAACCTGGCTACTTCCCAGTCCTGCAGAGCTCCAGGGATGACAGATGCTCACTCCCTTCCTGGCAGCAGACTAAGTGGCTCTCTCTGTCCTAGTCCTCTGCCTCCTTGGAGCTTTGGGTGTTTTCCTTGTATTCCTCTCTCCCAGTGACAAAATCCTAAGCCTTGCCTGGAAGGCTCAGTTTGCCTCAAGAAGTGCCCAAGATTCCCAAACTTTATTAATACCCATCAGTCTGTCTTTTTCCAAAGGTGAGGGCTTAGCACAAGTGCTGAGTTTTTCCAGGTGCTTTAACCCCTGTCCAAAAGCTGTGGCCTGCAAGGCTCTCCCTTGCCCATGACCAACATGAGGAGAGGTAGCCACAGCTCTGCACTGCTGCTCCAGGCTCATTTGTTTCTCTCTCCTAGGTGAGGACTGGGTATGATGGCATGGGAGGCAGAACGAAGTTCATACAGCCTGTATCCTTTCCTGCAGCTCATGTGGCAGTAGGAATGCTGTGGGCACCTCATTTCTGTTCTTCCTCCTTGGTCTCAGCCATCTTGGGGACTCCTCTGTCCCCCAGTCAACAAAAAATGGACAGGGACCCTCAAGGAACTCTGACTCTGAACAAGTCTGAGATAAGCAAAGGCATCAAGGACCTGAGCTTGCTGGGAGCACTTGTGGCTCGTTCAGGGGAGCACATCAGCTAGAATTCTGTGCAATTTGCCAGGACTGCCTGTGCCCTTGAGATCTTGGAGCAGCAGTGTGGCACAGCCTCTTCCTGGCCGTGTGCCTGCCAGCCCGTGCACCCAGAGCCTTCATTCCTGCAGGATCCTGCTGCTCCTCTCTGGTGAGGAGTGGCTGGGCTGAGCTCACCCTGTGGGTGTGGATCCTCTCCTCCCCTGGGGTTGCTCCTGCAGGCTCTGGCTGCTCTGCCTTTCCCAGCACAGTGCACTGGCTCTGAACGTCTTGAAGCTCAGATCTATACACTTAAATGCTGTTTTGTGTGCGGGGGGGTAGTATAGAATCATCAAGGTTGGAAAAGAGCTCTAAGATCACAGAGTTCCCCAGCACTGCCAAGCCCACCACTGAACCATGTCCCTCACCACCATATCTACATATCTTTTGAACACTACCAGGGACAGTGATTCCACCACTTCCCTGGGCAGTCTGTTCCAATGCTTGACCACGAAGGCATTTTTCCTGATATCCAATCTGAACCTCTCCTGAGTGGGAAATGTTCCTTGACTCATGGGACAAGTGTGTGTCTGAGCTCTGCTGCTGTGAAAAGGTAGCAAAGCCCGTGCTGTCCTGCAGGGAGTTTTTCCTTGGGCATAGATGTATGGCTGGGTCCTAGATCTGTGGTTCAGGCTGGCCTGCAGCAGGTGTTGGATCACTTGTGTCCCCAGGGCGCTGGTCTGTGCTTTCCTTGACAGTTTCACCTCCAGACAAACCTGGCAGAAATCCGACCGTTAGCAGTGAAGAGCAGGAGGAAGGTGTCCAGGCCAGCATCTGCATCTCCTTCCACATCTTCCTCCAGCAGCAGCCAGGCCAGACTGGACAGTTTCCTGCAGTGAGAGCCCCTGGCTTTCTGGGAGAGGCTGGGAAGGGGCTGCAGGGACAGCACACTCACCCAGAGCCTGGCACAAAGCAATGTGCAGCCACCACTGTGTGGGGGTGCTGTTTGCAAAGCACTGATGGTGCCTTGTGGGTGAGACAAGGTGCCCTCTACAGAATCCTGGACTGCTGCAGCAAGCCAACAGGAGACCAAGCCTCTGGATAATGCTTGGACTGAGTTACCCACCTCATTTTACCACTCCTTCCTTCTTTTTTCCTGTAGAAGCAGCAGGATTTTTTTGTCTTCTGGCCTGCTCAGAGCTCTGCAGTTGCTGCTGCTTTGGGCTCTCAGACACCAGGTGGAACTGTATTTCTTGGATACAGCCACAAGCTAGAGGTGTGGGAAGGGTATCTGGGATGGGAGTCTGGAGAGGAGCAGGGAGAAGGGACCTGATGTAAATAGTTCGAATAAAGTTTCCTGGAGGAAGAAGTGTGCAGAGCAGGCTGTGTTGCTGTGGAATGTCTATATATTCATCATCAAATTAAACACCTTCCCTTGACACAGGCCTGTGTGGGCTGGGGAGACCCACAGGTGGGCCTGGGGGTTGTGCTGCCCTGCCCTGTCCTGGTTTGAGCCGTGAAGTCCACTGAGTTCTTGCAGGCTTGGCACTGAAACTGCTGACTGGGGAGAAGGGTGTTGAGGTGATCCCCTGCCCTGCTTAGAAGCAGAGATAGGTGGGCTGGTGTGACTTGGTACATGTTTATGTGAAGCTTGTTTAGGAATTTCTATATTTTAATAAGATTATAGAGTATTTTTGTTATTTTTTAACTGTTCTGCCTAGCGATTTGAGGGTTTGGAATGGCCTGAAGAAGTGCTGAAGAATGGCTCCCTTCAGGGGAGGGGAGGGAGACTGCTGGGGCTGAACCTGTCTGGGCTTCTTCAGCTTGGAGACGTGGAACAGGAGATCCCCTCCTGCCCCCTGAAGCAGGGCTGTTTGAGCTGCAAGGAACAGATGTCGTGAGGCACCTAATACAGCACTCTGTTGTACAAATCTGATGTTTCCCATTTCCAACTGCTTCAGGCTGGAAGTCTTAGTACCTGGACTGGCTAAAAAACGTGTTTTTAGGGAATAAAATATACTGCTGTGCACACTTGTGGCTTCTGAGTATTTTCTGCCCTCTTGCAGCTCAGGGTGGAGGGCTGAGCTCGGGTGCTGAGTGTGGGGTGATTGATGTGCCTGACCCTTCAGAAACCTTTGTTGCTAGCTCAGGAGACAGGCCCCTTGTGCAGGGAAGGGCTGTGCTGGGTTGAAGCTGTGAGGAAAGTGAGCCCCACCTCCAGGGCAGTGAACAAGGCAAATGCCTGCAGAGCAGGAGCTGTCTCTCACCTGCATCACTTGGGGCTGACTGCAGAATGATGTGAAATGCAAGGAGAGTTTGGAGGAGCAGGAGGAGAAGGTTCAAAGGGGTGGAAAACAAGCTTGAGATGAAGGAAGCAGGGGCTTAATTAGGCAGAGTTAATTCTGCAGAGGAGAAGCCTGGGAGAGGGTTTGCAGCGATCCTCTTACATGGGGCCCTTGTCCCTTCAAGATAGGTACCCTGTGTGTGTAAAAATGTGAGACTTGCTCTGGATCTCTCTGGCCTGAAGCAGGTTCAGGGAGACCCTTTTAAGGGGGTGGCAGTGAAAGTCTGGGTGTGTATGGCTGGTGAGGGATGTGGGCTTCCAAATGTTGGGGTGCTGGAGAGCTGGTGCTATGTCTGCCCAAAAAGGTAGAGCAGGTCCCAGCCTGCAGTGGAGGGGTTGAGAGGGGTTTTCAGGGCTGTCCTGCTCTAGCCCTGGTCTGGGGACCTGTCAGAGCCTGGGGAAGGAATTTGCACCTGATCAAGGCAGCCCTGTCCCCTTCTCAGCTACAGCCCCAGGTCCAACCTGCCTGTGAAGCTCGGCCCCATGGCTGTGTGGGTCAGGGTCCCTCCCAGCCCAGACAGCAGTGCCTGCATGAGCTGGACTTGATTTCTCTTAGACTTCTGCTGGATCTGTGGCTCCCCAGTGCTTTAATCTGATTTCTCGTGGAAAACAAAATCACCCTGGCCCAAAAAATCCCTGTGCTCCGACTGTAGGGAGCAGAGGAGCTGGACCACATCAAAAGCAGCGTGACCAGCAGGTTAATTGTCCCCCTCTGCTCTTGTGAGACCCCACCTGGAGTGCTCTGTCCAGCTCGGGGGCACCCACATATGAAGAATGTTCCAGCCCATTCCAACAAGTTCAGAGGAGGCCTTGGAGATGCTCTGAGGGCTGAAGCACCTCTGCTATGAAGACATGCTCAGAGAGCTGGGGATGTTCAACCTGGAGAAGGCTCCAGGGAGACCTTAAAGCCCCCTAAAGGGTTTCCAAGAGAGATGGAGAGGGACTTTGGACAAGGGCCTGAAGTGACAGGACAAGGGGAAATGGCTTCACACTGACAGAGAGCAGGGTTAGATGGGATATTGGGAAGAAATTCTTCCCTGTGAGGGTGGAAGGTTCTCTGGCACAGGTTGCCCAGAGAAGCTGTGGCTGCCCTGTTACGGGAAGTTTTCATGGCCAGTCTGCACAGAGCTTGGAGCGACCTGGGATAGTAGAAGGTGTCCCTGCCCAGGGCAGGAGTTTGGAACAAGATGGACTTTAAGGTCTCCTCCAACCCAAACCATCCTGTGATTTCCATGTCACTTGGTGTTAGCTCTGCCTGCTGTGTGCCTGGGTGCCGTGTTCTTCCATCTCCCACGATCTCCTAAGCCAATACCACCTGCCTGCTTTCCTGGGTTTTGGCACCGCGGTGCGAGTACCTTGGCTGGGCACTGCCTGTGCTGGAGGCTGCTGCTGGAGGCTGCTCCAGCCTCTGCTGGGTTTTAAGCTGCATATTTTGCATCTTCTGTGTTTGGGGTAAACAGGAAAAAAAAACCCAAACAAGTATTTTGCTTGCTCTGGCCACCTGCTCTTTCCTCTTTCCTGGTCCCTTTGATATATTCCTGCACTCTCACTTTCCATGGACTTGCTGCTTCTGGAAGTTGTTTCTGATGTGGTTTTGTTCTGGTTTATTGCATATACATGTTCCCCCCACCCAGAACTGAAGCTGTTTTACTCTTCCTCCGTGATTTCAGCTCCTTCAAAGCTGTCTTCCTCCTGTATTACATCTTCCACGCCCCACACCTGCTCCAGCTGCCGGCACCCCCTTCCCTGGGCTGGGGGATGCAGAGCCGGCAGGGCAGGGGCAGAGGTGCCGTTTTCCCGGGGCTTGTAGGAGCCGGTTTCTATTTCGGTGCGAGTAGAGGTGAGACCAGCCCCAGTTCCACGTTTATTTTGGGATTTAGCGCGTGTGTGTTGACTCACAGCCCATAAAAAGCAGCCGCCGGGCTGTGTCGGGTCTCGGCTCCGGCGGGGCTGCCGCTCCCGCGGGCACCTCCCGTCCCCGCCGGGGTCCCCCCGAGGGGAGTTCTCCTTGTGCCCCCCGGTGTGGGCAGCGGGGACCCCTTCATGGGGAAACACTGACACCGCACCGCTAATTACCGTTAATTACCGCCGCCCTCGTTAAGTGCGGGTGTGATGTCGTTGTGCCCCGGCCGGGGGGCGTTCCCGCGGGCACTGCTGCTCTCTGACGTCACGGGCAGCCTGTGACCTCACGCCGAGAGGGCGCGCCCATTGGCTGAGCGCTGTGTGACCTCATGGGACGGGGCTGGTTGTCGGAGCATCCCGTGACCCCCCTGCACCAGCTGGGAGCTCATGGGCTGAGCCTGGAGCTCAAGGAGAGCGTGACCCATTGTTTGGGCCCTGTGAGGACAGGGATGGGCAGAGCTGGTCACAGGCCGGGCACTGGGTGACCCTGAGGGCAGGGAGTGGTCACTGGCTGGGGCTCCATCGCTGTGACCTCACACCACAGCCACTCTGCTCACAGGACGTGTGACCTCACAGGGAGCCAGTGCCTGGGTGACAGCCTGGGACAGCCCGTGACCTCATCGGCCAGGAGCATGTGACATCGCAAGAAGCAGGACAATCATTGGCTGGCAGGGTGTGACATCCCAGGGCAATCCATGACCTCACAAGAGCCTGGGACACTCATTGGCTGTCAGGGTGTGATGTCCTGGGGCAGCCCATGACATCACTGGGGAGGCAGGTGCTCATTCGCTGTCAGACTGACATCCCAAGGCAGTCCATGACCTTGCAAACATGTGAGACACTGATTGGCTGTCAGGGTGTGATGTCCTGGGGCAGCCCATGACCTCATGGAAAGGCGGGTGCTCATTGGCTGCCAGGCTGTGACATCCAGGGGCAGCACACGAGTTCATTGGTGGGCGGTGTGTGACGTCCTGCGGCAGCACCCGTGACCTCACGGCTGAGCGGGCCGCCCATTGGCTGCCGGGTGTAACCTCATGCGGGAGCGCGCCCATTGGCGGCCGATCCGTGACGTCACGGCGGGCGGGCGGCCCATTGGCGGCGGGCGCGGGCTGTCGCGTGGCGCCGCCTGGCGGGCACCGGGAGCAGGCGGCGCGGGTCTCCCATTGGCCAGCGGGCGGGGCGGGGCGGGGCCCGGGGGCACGTGCCGGCGGGGCCCCGCGGGGCGGGCGCCGATTGGCCCGGCGGGCGCGCGCGCGTGCCCGCGGCGCGAGCGGGCGCGGGGGGCGGCGCATGCGCGGGGCGGCGCGGGCGGGCGGCGATGGCGGCGCGGGACTGATGGCGGCGGCGGGGGCGGCGCTGCGCTGAGGGAGCGGCCGCGGTCCCGGTCCCGCCCGGCCCGACATGGGCAACGAGGCCAGCCTGGAGGGCGGCGGCGACGACGGGCAGCTGCCGCCCGCCGCCGCCGCCGCCGCAGGGGCCCCGCCGCCGCCCGCCGCCGCTGCCGCCAAGCCGCCTTCAGCACCGGGCGGCGGCGGACAGCTCCCGCCCGCCGCCGGGCCCAGGTCAGAGCGCGGGGCGGGGGCGCGGGCGGGCCGGCGGGGCGGGCGCGGGGTCCGGGGGGCTGTGGGGGCTGTGGGGGCTGGCGGGGCGCGGGGCACAGGTGTGCGGGGCGGCGGGGGCAGGTGCGTGGTGTTCGGGGGTGCCGGTGCAGCGGTGTGAGTGGGGCGGGCACGGGCAGTGCAGGGGCGCTGAGTGCAGGGGTGTAGGGTGCCGGTTTCGTGGGTAAAAGGACGGTGGATGCAGGGGGTGTGGGTGCAGGTTTTGTGGGTACAGGGACGGTGGATGCAGGTGCGATGAGTGCAGAGGGTGTGGGGTGCAGGTTTTGTGGGTACAGGGATGGTGGGTGCAGCGGGTGTGGGGTGCAGGTTTCATGAGTACAGGAGTGGTGGGTGCAGGTGCGATGAGTGCAGAGGGTGTGGGGTGCAGGTTTTGTGGGTACAGGGGTGGTGGGTGCAGGGCGTGTGGTGCAGCTGTGTGGGGTGCAGGTTTCATGGGTACAGGGCTGGTGCAGCTGTGTGGGGTACAGGGGTGCCCGGGGCCATGCGGGCAGAGGGTGCAGGTCTGCGAGGCACCTGCAAGCAAACACAGGCAGGCAGGTGACAGAGGGGTGTGCCAGAGGCACACACCGAAGAGAGAGCAGGTGTGGCTGCAGGGGGTGGGCAGCAGGGAGAAGACAGGTGAGGAAGATGCAGTGGGGCTCAGGGAGATGACAGAGGCACCTGAGGCAGGTTACTGTGGGAGGGTGCAGCCCTGGGGGAGCTGGCAGCTCCAGGACCCCCGTGGGTGCTGGGGAGGGTGAGGGTGCAGATTGTGGCTGGATGCAGGAGATGGACAGCGTGCCCTCAGGGACTAGTGTAGTGTTTGGGGGGCAGGAGAAAGCGGGGTGCTGCCCAGTGGGAAGAGGTCCAGCAGTGAGGAGAGAGGGGCTGGGAGGAGGGAGGAACATGGTTCAGGGTTGGGGGGTCTGGTCAGGGTGAGGGGACAGTGCCTGGCAGCACACGACTGCCAGCACCGGGGCACACGAGCACCCCAAATGTGGCCACCCCAAATGTGGCCACCCCAACCAGGGCCAGCACCAAATGGGAAAGGTCGTTATGTAACAGGAGGGACGTGCAGCCCTGCCAGGAGTCATCGGTGCAAAACCTTGCGGGGAACCGCGCCGAGCCGCTCTCCCTCTGCCAGGCAGCGCCAGCCAGGAGGGAGACGCTTCGGAAGCGGGTGTGGGATTGGAGATATTCCTCTAGGAAAAAAAAGCTAATCCTAAAATATCATCCTATCTGGGAAAATATAAGACGAGGAGCAGAAAGTTGCACGGAAGGATGCGGGGGACTCGGCGGGCGCTTTGCCCTGGGTGCGTGGCAGCGTTCCGGGCTCCCCGCCTCACCTGGGCAGTGAGGAGCACTGGTGGTGCTGCCAGTCGTGTTGCTTTGAACGGGGAAAATCTAGGCAGGAGCCTGGGCAGGAGGCTGCAGTCTCGCCTGGCAGTGGGTTCCATCTCACTGGGCTGCAATCGCCGCTCACAGGCAGCACCGTAACATCCAGGCAGGATTCAGGGATGCTCCAGGGTGGCCAAGCCACGGGCACGCTGCTGTCTGTGAGATCCCTGCGAGCTTTCACACAGGGAGCGTGAAAAAATACCCCTGAATGAAATCCTGCTTGTTTTCCTTTATGTTTTTCCCAGCTGCCCTCGCTAGAGAGTTGTGGACCCCTCTGCTTCAGGCTCTGCCAGTGAGAAGTTGTTTGTAGCTGCTCATAGCAATTTAAAATTAAATACCTGTGGGGCTGTTTAGATGCTGTAACGAGATGAGCCGAGGGAGCCATGCAGGTCTGCTGTCTCTGTCCGATTTTAGCACTGCTCTCCCATTACTGCCCAGGTCTCTGTGTTTGCTGTTGTACAGGACTGGGGGTCCTGGGGGCTTTGGGGGTCCTGGAGCACATGGGGCTGGTGAGTGGAGCAGCACAGTCCAGCAGCTCCGGCTGACTGCGCTCCTCTCCTGCCAGAAATGCCAGGTTGTTTTTTCCAGCCGTGCTCCAGCCTTTGCACGCTGAGCTGATGCTCCTGGGCCTCCTGGGAAGCTGCTGCCGGGGAGCTGCCCTCCCTTGCAATTAATTAAGGCAATTAAAGAGGTGGGCCGTGTGGGGCTCTGCTGCGGAGCGGTGGTGGGATGGGGACGGTGCTGAGCTGTGCCAGTGGTTAAAACCTGAGCGTGGGAGGGGTATGGGGAGCTGAGATAACAATGAGGGATTTTAATGCAAGGTAACAAAGTGGAAATGAAGGAAAAAACAGGCCTCGAGAAGAAAGTCATCTTTGTGAGGTGCAAGAGTGGGCACATAAGATAGACCAGATGCTGTGAAAGGTTTAGCACAGCATGGCTCGTGCTGGCTGAACAGCGAGTGTGTGGTGAGAAAGGAGCTGCTTCACAAATCCCAGGTGACCAGGGAAAGTGAGTTTCCCTCAATGTCTCAGCAATTTTTTTTTTCCTCTGAATTAAGTAACCTAAATCCACACACAAGCCAGTGAAAACCATAGTAGTGTGACTATCCTGTGTCAGTTTTCACAATTTGCTTTGTGTTACACAGGGAAATACTCTGAATACCTTATAGGGGGTACCCTGGATTTCAGGGTCTTCATTTTAAATCCATAATAACAGTTCCTAGGGAACTGTTCCTACACTGTGGAGTGACTTCAGAGAGTAGAAACCATCCCGCAGAAGTAACATCTCACCAGGTTACAATATATACCACTATTTAGAAACTTTGATTTCCTACTTGTGTGCTTTGATGAGGCTCAAGGGAGCTGGAGGTTGGCTGGAAGTTGGGAGAAGTGCTCAGCCATGGGGCATTTTTGCTCTGCCAGTGGGATGCAGCTCTGAAAAAGGCCATTGTGGTGCGGGATTGCATCAGGGTGAGGTGTTTTCAGTGCAGACCTCACCCTTGTGCCAGGTGCTGCTGGAATCCCATCTGAGGGGGTTGTGCCCAGCTCTGGTACTCGGGCAAGGAGAGGCTGCATCAGAGGAGACATAAGGGTTGCTACTGGTCTGCCTGAACAAAGCCTCTGTGGCCTGAAAGATGAAAAGCTGGAGTGTCATTAACCTGTAGGATCAAATGAACCCAAATTGGTTGCAGTTGCATTTGGACTGAAAACTTTGCAGTGCCTGGCAAGTCCTAGTCTGCTCCTCCAGAGAGACCCCCTAAGCAGAAAGGACAAGATCATTTCATGGTGCAGCTTGATGGATGGATGAAAAGGGGCTGGATGGCAGAGCAGGGATGCTCCCAAGTTCAGAACCGCGGCTTGGGGCACAGTGCTTTAGACCGCTGGTTTTCCTGGTATCCTGAAGAGAGACTTTATTGCTGCTTCTGATCGTATTTGTGTCTGATTTATGCCTGATTCATTCAGGTTTTCAGCCTCTCTGCTGCTCAGCTGTGGAGCTCGTAAAAGACTTTTTGACACCTGGATGCGTGAGCTCAAGCTGAAGGATGGGAGGGGGTCAGAGAGTTGGTCTCCTGGGAAGCATTGAGGACTGGCCACAAATTCAGGGGCTGTCAGAGGGAGCAGCAGTGCTTTTATCATCACTGTTTCTCTGGAGCTGGCAGATGCACACTGCCAGCAGCCAGGCTGGGTGCTGGGCTGCAAGGCTGGGAGGGAGCTTGTTTTCCACACTGTGGGTCATACCCCAGTATTTCTAAAGCTTCAAGGTAGGCTTGCTGTGAGCGGAAGGTCTCAAAGTGACCAAGAAGGGAAGTTTTCAGTACTGAATGGCAGCACCTCCCCCGTGGGCTGCACCTGCTCCCCCAGAGCCTTCCCTTGGCTTGGAACAATGTCAAGGCCAGTGTTGGTCCCATTTACCCCACTGTTACATTCAGCATCGCTTTGTTTGGCAGGTGGTGGAGCTTGAAGTAAAAGATCTGGTGATAGGGAAGAGTATAGGAGGGACAGAACTGAAAGAGAGAGCCCTTTAAACTGGAGAAACTATGGTAAAACCAATGCAATGTGGATGTTCCCTTCTTCCTTTTCTCGCTTGTGTGTGCTGGGTATAGGCTTGTTTTGCTTGCTGTAAGTACCATCACAGTAAGAGGTAATAAGTACATACACACAGGTAATTAAAAAACAAAACAGACGAGTTTGCACGTTTCTTTTTTAAATGGGCACTTTTCCCAAGCTTGCAGAAAGGAGCAGTTGATGTCCATTTTCATACAGCTGTGCTAGAAATAAAACCAGGCTGTGTGATGGGAAGTCAGGCTGTGCACAGGGCTCTCGCCTGGAGAGCCAGCTCTGTGCTCGTTTCCATGCACTGCTCTCCCCAAAGGGTCTGAGCAGGATGAGGGGCAGAGGCATCACTGTCAGAGGCATTGCTGGAAAACTCAAATATGAAAGTAGGTTTTTCCTGGCTGAACCATGGACTGGCACTCTGGAAAAGCCTGACACACACACACACACGTGCTTAGTGAGTACTATTTGGTCTAAGGCATTTGGAGGGTCAGGAGGGAGCTGAGGCTGGGTTTGAGTGAAGTTTAACAGATGCACAACATTTCGAGCTCATCAAACTTGTGTGAGCAAAATAGAAGGGAAAAGGAGGAGTAGAAAATGGTGTATGTGACGGATCAAGTCAAAATATTTGTGGTGTTAAATACCCCTCTGGGCTTCAGTTCGTCCTCCCTCCTGTGGTGGGCAGGTGGTGCTGGCTGTGGTGTGGTGCTTTGCATACTTTTGATGGCTCTGACAGCAGCCATTAGGCCATTGAGTCCAGACAGCACAATTCTGGGTGCTTAAGTAACTCCAAAACCTCTTCTGTGAATGTGCTCATCAATATTCACAGTGTTTGGCATCAAATATTAATGCCTTTATTTCCAAAACAAATACACAGATTTGCAATCTGCTTCACAGGTCGGGGTTTTCTCACTTCTGGAACCAGCCTGGATGGCATGCTGGGGGTATGGCTCTTTACCCCTTGCTTTTGCTGGGCCAGAGGATCCTGGGGATGTCCCTACAGCATCCACTTCTGCTCAGAGGGAAGGATGTAGAAGAATTTGCAGGGGTCGATCTCCTTTGCTGTGTTGGCTTGTGCTGGTTGGAGGACTCTTTGGCTCCTTCTGGCACAGTTTGTGTCCTTTGCACTGGAAATCCCAGTGCTGATGGTCAGCCTTCTAGTGGAAGGTGTCCTTGCCCATGGCAGGGGCTTGGAACAAGATGATCTTTAAGGTCCCTTACAACCCAAACCACTCTATGATTTTTCTGCTGATGCTCAGGAATGATGCCACAGCTCGAGTGACTGTTGGAGCCCATGGGTCCCTCCACACCATGGGTCACCCTGTGCAGCACAATGGGCTGACTTCTGCCTCTCCACTTCTGCTTCTCCCATGTGCCTGAACAAAACTGTTTCTCTCTGCCGTGTGAATCAAGCACATACTTGATGTTTCCCATCATGTTTCCAATTCAGTGCAAACAGATAGTCAGTGCTGTGGCATATTCCCACAGTTTATGTGAGTCTGGGGAATACTTGATGTGCATCTGGACAACCTGGCAGAACACCACAGCCTGCCTGCCACACACCCAGCCTCTCTGCACAGCCGTCTTCAGCTTCCCCAGCCAGGGCTGGCACCATGGCTCACTGCTGGCCAAGGGTGTTTTTCCAGAAATCCTTTTCCAATATTAGACTAATTTCTTAGAGTTGACCCTTGGGGAGGATGGGACAGGCAGCCAGGGTGCAAACAGCGCTTCCCAAGAACTGGTAGCTCAGTAGAGTGAAGTGGCTCCATGGCAAAGGCGTTCTGGTTTTTCACTGAACGTGGCACTAAGATTATCACACCATCTTTGCTGATGAGCGTCACCACTCCAGGATGTTCCTCGAGTTTTTCTTTTGCTGGTGAGTGACAGCAAGTGCTGATGGTCACCCCAGTCCCACACATCGCAAACCGTCATTCTTGAGATTGAGATCGTCGCTGTTGAGCCATCCCTGTGTTTTCAGATGTCTGTTTGAATGACAGATTTGTTATTTTTGCATCAGTCTATGGGCACGACTGTACTTATGGGCAAGGTTTTTTTGTCTTTTTGAGTGCCTGGAGGTGCTAAGCTCCAGTGTGACCCCGAGGCACTGCTGTGCAGCCTGTCAGTCATGGCTGGGCACACCGTACCGCTTTTCATGTCACTGATGCTGGGAAGTTTTTATGAGAACAGCGAGCTGGCTCCTCACTGAGAGCACCCAGCACCTCCAACCAGCTATTTAGGAGCCAACAAGAGTGAGCAGCATCGCTGCATCCCAACTAACACTGGCCTGTGCTTTATGATAGGGCTGAAGGCATGTCCCTGGGGGGCTCCTCACCCGTGTTCTGCTCGTGTTTAAAACCAGAGATTACTTAACTACACTGATGGTGGTGTCTCACTGACTCTTGGCCTCTTTGTAGCTTTCCTAATGTGTGTTTGATGTCGAAGAGAGACCCCAGCCCATTGACAGACTGGGGAAAACACATTGATGGGGCAGGAGACAGCAGCTCCCTGCCCATGCTGAGCTCCCCAGAGGCAAGTCAAGAAAAGCCCCTCTGAATGTGATTTTTATTTTGTTTCCTCTTTTTTTTTTACAATTTATTTAAGTGCCATGGTTTGACTGGAGATGAGGAAGACGTGTGTCCTCCAGCCTGGCTGTTGGTGCTGGGTGGTAAAGATCATTACAATGGCTAGCAAAGGCAAACCAAAATCTGGAGTTCAGAGGTCCAAGCTAGCCAAATGGCAATGAAATGTGTGTTGACAGTGATCATAAATAAGTGCAGAAGCAGTTTACCAGAGGGTGTAATGGGATATATGATCACAGAAGGCTTAAATAAAAGCCTCGCCTCCAAAAATATACAGTCCCCCTCAGCCCAAAACTATAGTTTCTGTGATGAGCAGCAGATTAGCCATTCTTACTGGCTTGATTCCCCCCTGAAGATGTGATTAAATACTTTGGTGCATTCTCTTTTGTCAAAAATGATTTAGTTGTGTTTCTAGGTCATTGTCTATAGAAGAAAAATTTAATGTGGTTGAGTGACTTAGGCATCTTCCAAGAAGAGCTACAAAAAAAACCCTCTCCTGTCCAGTCTATCCCCAGACCTCTCTCCTGTCCCTGTCCTTAGCATCCCCTGCAGCAACAGTCCTTCCTGAAAACACACTCAGCAGCCTGCCCTTGTCTTCCCCGTGCTTCCTGATGGGAGGAAGAGCCTTTACACTTCTCCCTAGAGCAACAAGAGGAGTGTCTCCACTTGGAGACTGTTAATGCTCCCTGATGGTGGGCGTGGTTGTCCAAGAGCCAAACGACTGTAGTGGGGTGTGTAAGGTGCTGGTGGGCAAAGGAGGGAGCACAGGACCAAGGGAGACCTCTGGGCCATTACCAGCTGGTAACACCCCATGACACCCCCACTAACGAGGTAACAACTAAGATCTTAAATGAGATACTCTTCTCCTATGGCTGGGAGAGCTGGGGATGTTCAGCCTGAAGAGAAGGCTCCAGGGAGACCTTAAAGTCCCTTCCAGTGCCTAAAGGGGCTCCAAGAGACCTGGAGGGGCACTTTGGACAAGGGCCTGGAGTGACAGGGCAAGGGGGAATGGCTTCACACTGACCAGACAGTCAGAACACAAAGCTGAGCCTCTGGAGATGATGTGATGGTCCCACCCTGGTCCACCGTGCCCCTCTCCATGCTCACAGCCAGGTGGTAAGGAAGGACATCTTATGGACACCAAGTCTGCTCATTCCATGGCAGTTATGCAGTGACTTCCTGAGTTGCAGCAACCTCTGCACAGGCTCCTTGGACCATGAGGAGCTTTTCCTCTGCTCCCTGAACACTGCTGAGGCCACCCCTGTGTTTCTCAGCAGTATCTTGTTCTCTGTCAGCAGGCTTCAGTGCTGGGCTCTGACTTCTGCCTGGGATGTCCAGCAGCTTCTGAACCCCTGTGTGAGGTGCAGATTGTCATCTCCTGTGACTTACTGCCCACCACACCTCCAGCCATCTGAGCCTCTTCTGCTGCTCATGCTTAGGTGCTGCTCATGAGAAGAGCGTCTCCTGCCCTCCTCTCAGAGAGGCTCAGAAAAACCAAAAGGGTTTCTCCCTTTTTTGACAGCTATAACTAAACTTAGAGCAAGCAGATGCTGTACAGAAAATGCATCCATGCTGCTTGGGAAACGTTGCTGAATTTTGAGGGGCTTTGGGCAGGTGTGACTAACCATTCTTCACTTGGCTCCAGGACCTGACAGGGACCACGGTATTTCAGACGTGACAAAGCACTTTCCCATGCTGAGTAGCTTTCAGATGAGGATTTGACAGCTCCTCTGAAGGCTGCAGAAGGAAAATCACCGTGAACCAAAATGTCATTCGGTGCAGATGTGACAAAATCCTGTGTTTCAGCCAGGGCATCCGGGGTTGGCAGGGCCTCCTGCATGCAGGGTGCCGGAGGCACAGACAGCTATGTGGGCCTTACAGGGTAGGGACACTTGCAGAGGCCAGATGTCAATAGCCAAGAGCAGCCTTTGAACCTTTTTTCCTCTTTGTTTCCTTGCCTGCCAAGAGAATATTGCTTTTTAGCCTGTTTTGAGTCTTTCCTGGCAATGGGGGCTCACAGACTTCTCCAACTGCTGGGAGGATATGGGGCCGAGAGGCTCAGAGCCTGGTTCCAGTGGACATCCATTTGCAGAATCGGTCCTGAGGGTTATAGCATCATAAATGTGGGGATTTGTTTTGAAATTTGCCTTTATTTATGGATTTTGAGACCTTTTAGGAGATGCTCGAAGTACGCAGCCACTTCTGGCACGGACTCAGGGTGCTCCATCCTTGGAAGTTGTATGTGAGTGTGAAATCAACATGTCTTCTTCAGCTATTAAATGAATCCAGAGGGTCCTGCACCTCTCAGCACCCCACCTGACACCCAACTGGGTCTGCCATGGGCTTCCCAGTAGGAGAGAGAGTATGTTCATAGCTTATGCTTCCTTCATCAGTCTAGACGTGAGGAATGCAAAGAGATTTTGCCATATTTAATGTCTAGAGAAGGGTGGAATTGTGCGTGGGAATTACTTTCAAAGATTGACATGTTGTAGCTGTTAACCACTTTTTCTTTTTTTTTTTATTATTATTTAACTAGAAAAACCAAATTTCAGCCCAGGAAAAACAACAGGTTTTTTTTTTTTTCTTTCTTTCATCTCCTAAAGAAAACATTTCAGTTATAGATATGTGAAGTTATGAGTTATAAAATAGGAATAGTTGAAAATTGGAAATGTATAATAAGTTCTTAAGGGACTTGGTAATTTGCCTTCCTCTTGTGAAAAAAAAAATCAAATCAGCTGATAATACAAAGCTTATGAAAGGCTGGGGAAAATGCAGAGCTGAACTAGATCTTTTTCCACATCAACTCTGAACTGTACTTTTTTCCTTTGATGAAACATGAAATTACTTTTAATTTATTTTGTTTCAATCCTAGTTACATAAACTATTATTTGATTGTACAGCTGGACTGAAAAACTGTAGGAGGTCTCACATTTAGGATTTTGCTGCCTCTCTCTCATTAAGCCTACAGCCTGATTTCTTTAAATGCACCTATTAATCTTCTTAGCGAGACAAATTGTTGTTTGGTTGGGGTTTTTTCTCTCTTTCTTTCCCTTTTTTTTTTTTTTTTCTTTAAACACTAAACTCCCAGTTAACTGCCAGAGTAAACACTGATGGTTTGCAGCCTTTCCAGGTACAGCTGTGCTGCAGTTGGGCACCGTGATGCCGGCGCGTGGTGCCTCGGCCAGGCTGGGTTTAGTCTGGTTGGCTTAAACACCAGAGGTGTTCACAACCTGAGCTGTTCTCATCATGCTCAGCAATAACCTCCGAGTCTACAGGATGGAGTAAATGCGGTTTTTTTCCACTTTAATTTTTCCGTAGGCTATTTTAGTAGTTCGTCTGTGGCAGCTTGCCAGAGAAGTGGCTGCCCCATCCCTGGAAGTGTTCAGGGCCAGGCTGGACGGGTCTTAGAGCAACCTCATCTGGTAGAAGGTGTCCCTGCACATGGCAGGGCATTGGAATGAGGTGATCTTTAAGGCTGCTTCCAACCCAAACCATTCTATGATTCTGTGAATTTCTGTTGTGTTATTAATTGCCAGTCTGAGACTTGCAGGGTTCTGGGTTTGGGACCCGTTAATACAGCCCCTGTAGAACCAGCAATAGGATGCAGAGAACCTTGTGTTGTCTTTGAAGTGAGCAGATCTTTCCTATATTTCCTCTCAGGTTCCTCAGCTTTGTTGTCTCCTGCCCAACAATGCTAAGCCACCTTACTTTGGGTTTCTTTTTCCCCGCTCACCGCTGGATTTCCCAACACCCCGGGCAGGCGTCGGCAGCGATCCTTTGGAACGCTGCTCTTGCGGGCCTTCTCCGTGCTCCTCTGTTCCTCTGCTGGGAATGGCTCTTGGGAGGGTGGGGGAATCACTGTCAGACTCGAGCACATCCGTGGGCTGCATCGGCTCTAATATGAACCTGGGAGATGTCTGCAGCAGATAGCGCGGGAGCACAGTGTGCCGGGGCCGGGCGGCACCGGCAGCTCTCCGTAAGCACTCCTGATGCCGGCGGACGTGAGGAGGTGACGCTGGGTGCTGCTCACCGCTGTAAATCGACCATCCCTTTGTATTCAGGGCAGATCTGTAGTCCCAAGGAATGGAAATTTCCAAGCCTTCCTCCTTTTCCTACTTGTCTGTAAGTTGTTGTGGATGTTTTGCCTGGGAATCCTTTAGCTGGGGAGCACACCAGGAAGAGAGGTTGTTTCCGTTTATACAGAACCTTTCGTGGTGGTGATGATTCTCAGAGGAGGTAAAGCCCATTTGTAGGTGAGGTTTTGCCTGGTTGCACACTGCAGTAACAACAGAACAGCAGTTCCTATTGGAGTGGAAAGGTGATGCCTATCACTACATTAGATGCCACTGGTAAAAATAAGGTATCCAGAAACATCCCTCTGGGAGGAAACTCTAAGTGTCTCCTTAGGTATCCCTTTTCTGCTTTATTTTATCCGCCTTCCTCATATTCCAGTATCTCCTCCTCCTGCGTTGTTAATGGATGTTAAGCACTGGTTAATGGATTAGGATAGGATTCCTATTGGCTGTACAACTCAGTTTCACCCAATTCATGTTGGTAATTACAAGTTAATTTTGATTTATCATTAACTGAAAATACAGGCCCAAACACTCTGAATTCACGAAACATCACATCTTTCTTTTTCTTTGAAATACGCGAACAAAAATCAACCAGCTACTCTGGGCGGGAATAAAGTGCCCTCTACTTATCAACACGTCTAAAATCTGCTTCACTTATCAACTAAGCTTCTCAAGCCTTAAATTTTACCTGCTGCCATTTCTGCCGAGCTAAGCCTTCCGAGGGTTCCGTTAGAACAGATACATCAAATATGCAGATGCCTGTGTCTCTTTGGGGACAAATGTTCTGGGCTGAGGTATGTGCAGCAGGGAAATGCAGGCAGGGACAAGGCTCCTCAAAGAATTGCAGACGCTGGAGAAGTGTTTTCCTTTGATCCTATAAAGAATTTGGCAGGGGAATTTCAGACTCTTCTATTTCAAAAGTGCATTTAAACTGAGCAGCTTTGAAATATTGAAGTTGATGCTGTCTCTGACAGGACTGGTAATGTTATTCCTTGGGTTTGCTTTACCTTTCTTGTTGTGACTAACGAGCTTTACACACAAAAATGTAATTAATTCCAGGTTTGGTTTGCCATCCACATTTCAGCTTCCAATTCAAATCTCTGAAAACCAGAAAGTGCAAATCTAAGACACACAAACACCAATACTGACCCCGTCCTCTGCCAGCCCCAGGGCAGTGTCTCCACCAGCCACTTGCAATCCCAGTCTTGTCTCCAATAACAGACACTGTGTGTGCTGGTGTGGAGAATGTCAGGGATGGAGAAACCTCTAGAGCTGAGAAGAGTTTCTGAGAAACACAACCTGATGTGAAGTTTTTGTTAAAAGGCATCTAGCCATGTTGGACACAGATCTCTCCTCCTCACAAGAACATGTGGGCTCATCAGTTTTTCCCTGTGTTTTTCCACGTGTGCAGTGCTTGGAGCTCTGCAGGGAGGATCAGTTGATCACTGTTTCCTCAGTCCCTGCCTAAATGATATTCTCTTGATTGTTCTTCCACACCTCAAATATCCACTCTCCTGGTAACTTGAGGCAAGGACAGAAAAATAGAATTAACGACCCAAGTGGGGAAGAGTTATAGGGACAAATATGAGATGGCCAAAATGCTCTGAGGTGCAAAGACACAACAGCAGGATGGATAAAAATGCTATAGTTTTTCAGAGACACACACAGAAAGATAGGTCTTGTGCTTCGTTTGCTCGGGCTCAAACAAACGAGGATGCAAAGTCAGGATTTTTCGGTTGCTGCGCAGTCACCAGGAGCTGTTCATCTCTCTGCAGTATGGCAGACTGATTTCCTCTCTTGGAAATTGCTGTTTTAACTGGGTTCTTTTTTCCTTTTTCTAAAAATACAAACCGGTTTCTTTCTGGTCTGTCATTACTGCCTCTTTTTTAACAGCACTTCTCTTTCTGATGGATCTTCCTTTTTTTTTTTTTGCCTGGAATGAGTGTTGTTCCTCATTCTGGGCTGAGTTTGGTTGACTCAAGCTGTCATGGAGATGGATAATGATACATTTTTTTGCATCAGCTTTTAATTTTGGAGCATGGGTGGAACTCATCCAAAGAAAGGGCCCTGCAGTCTTCCCAGCTTCGTAATGGTTGAATACCAACTTCTTGCTGCTGGAGGTTTTGTAGAAGCGTGGACATCCTTGGCTGGTGTGGACATGACTGGGAATGCTGTCCTGGTGGAGCCAGACCCCTGGGATTGACTCCCTTTTACCCACCTGTGCTCACATTGGAGCAGTTTTCTGCAGCCCAGCATCACCTGCAGGGATCCCTCCAGCTCCTGGATGGAGCTGAGCCTGAATGCAAAGGGGAGCCTTGCAAAACCAGATCTTTGTGCCACTGGAGGGAGGGCAGCCAGCAAGTCAAGGGAACTGGCTGCCTCTGCTCTTCCCTTTGAATTGCTTTCCAAAAGGCATTTTTCCCAAAATAACTTAATTGTGTATTTTTTGGGGGTGGATTGTTCTATATTTGTTGACGAGCATCGAATTGACGTTTTCTGAGAATGGCCCAGAATGGCTTGCAGTACTCTGCAGAGCACCAGTGTCTCATTTAGAGCCCATCACTACGTGTGGCTATGGCTGTCCTCTCTTCTGTGCTTTACTCTGCATTTCTTGCCCTTGGATTTCACCTGCCACAGTGTTTCGAGGCATCCAGTTCAGGAGAGCCTTCTGCAGCTCCTTGCATTCAGCTTTAGCTTTGAATACTCTGAATAAATTTGCATGGCTCAGCAAACTTGTCCTTTCATTATCCTCCTTCTTTCCAGGCCGTTTATGAATATATCCCATTTATCCCAGGGCAAGATCCTGCACCTCTGCTTGTGAAAACCTGACCATCTGCCTCTATCCTTGGCATTGTAAATCCTGATCAGTTATTAACCTACAAGGCAGCTTCCCCTTATTTTATCATCTTTCGCTTCTTTTTCCCTCCTTCTTTATAGATTTTTATCCTAACAATTCTCCTACTGAGGCAGTTTTTCAGGCTAATCCTGTGTATGAAAGGATTTTGGTGTGGGAACCTTCATAAATTTCTCCTTAGCAAACAACATGGCAAAGGTTTGATTTATTTTTTTCTTTTACAGTCTTGCATTTCTTAAATATTTCTGCTGCATTTCAAGTCTTCTTTAGGTTTTCCAGATTCTTTGGCTTTAGAAAATAATTTTTTCCCCAGTTTACAAGTTGTTCCTTAAGACATTTTTTTTTTGTATGCTTCATTTGGTCTTCAAACTTAATTTGCTAAAATTTTGGGTTTGTTTGTTTTTTCCTCATCTGGATAAAATTTTTACCTTCTGAAGTATTGCCTTTCTCTCCTGTAGCTCAGTTCTTTAATGATATTGCCTTGTTATGGCCATGTCTTAAACCCTTTCTTGACAGCATTTTGCTAACAGGTGCCATGGAAATTTCCCTTTCTTACCCTTCCACCTGCTGCTTTTAATTTCTTTCTAACAAACCTTCTCACTTTTTCTGATTTCTTTTTTTCCCCCAATTATATCTGATAATTACAGTAGTCATGTATTTGTGTGGTTTTTTCCAGTCTTGCAAATAGATCGAAGCTGAGTTTATTGTGGTCACTGTTGCTGAAACTTTGTGCCCTCAGTTTTGGCACCTCAGAGCAGGCCTCCTTCATGTTGCAGGACTAAGTCCAGAGCAAGTAGTTCCATTCTGCATTGCTTCAGGGGATAGTTAATGACCTAAACAAAAAATTGTGTCGCTGCTAATTAAAATCAGAGAGGCTTTTGAGAAGGGGGTGGGTTGTAATTGCAGATTTATAAGATAAGCTTTCATAAGCCATGTGCCATAAAAATTCCTTAGCTTCATGCCATAGTTTATCTTTTGGCTTTGCTGGCATTTCATAAATACAGCACAGTAATTCATAGTGTTGGCTTTCCTGGGACAAAGACTTTCAGTGAAATGTGACTGAGGCAATCAACTCTTCTACTCTTTAATTTCTGGAGTTGGGTATAGGATGTGAGTGGATGGAGGCAGAGGGGAGCGGCTGCTCCTCACCTGGGGTACTCTCCCCGTCATCCCTGTCCTTTCTGCTGCTCACAGTATATTTTCAAGATTGTCATGGCTCTTTTATATAATTTAACACACATAAATGACTTGCTGATGGCAATCAATTGGACCGGGGAAGGATACGGAGGCGACACATCAAGTAGCTGGGTGGAAATCAGATGGAAGAAGAGACAGCTCCAGCCCACACCTCCCCAGGGCTCCTGGGGACGTTTATCCCCATTTTAGCTGCACTTTCCCTGTGTGCTCCTTGGTGTTGGCCACAGGGCTGTATCTCTGGGGCAGGGCTCTTCATCATTCCTTGCAGAGCTCTGCAATATGGAGGAGAAGAGCTCTGCAGGCAGCAGCCCACTTTACTGCCCAGCCTGCAGCATGCCACATCCAGCATCACCTGAATTATTCTGGAGTGTGGTGTGCTTAACCAGGGGTATTTAATGGGCCCAGACCTTCTGACCATCCTCTCTTTGGCAGTGTCCTTGTGGCCAGCAGCTGGGGTGCCCAGTGCCTCCCCTCCCTCCAGCTCTTCCCAAGGGCTCCAAGGCTGGGCTTCACCTGCACTGATGGTCCAAAGCTGACCTTCTGACTGCACCCATTCAATGAAAGAGCTACCATTCCTTCTTGCTTTGGATCTTCCAGATGCTTGCTAAGTCCCCAGAGAGAGGCAGAGCGAGATTAGATACCCCATGGCCTTTCTACTATCTCCATGTTCATCCCAGGCACAGTGGAGCCAAGGCTCATACTCTGCAAGCTCCTGGCTCTCAGCAGTGAGCTGTACTGCTCCTCTCATGCCATGCAGCTGATGGCATTGTGATCAAGAAGTGGCTTCTACTCTGTCTCTGGAAGATTTACATGTAGTTTTCTGCTATCACAGAGGAAACAGATTTTCCCTGTCACTGAAGCAAAATGGACATCAGACACCCCCCTTATCCCTGAGAGATTTTAATGCTTTGAAGTTCAAGATCGTAAATGTTCTCAGCAACAGTTATATCACTTGAAAAGGAGACCTTTGAGCCTTCATAGTGCCTGCTTCTGTAAAGCTATTCGAGAAGAAATCTCTTTGATATATATGGGACTGAGATCATTATCTGCAGACTCTTCTGTCAGGCCAATTTGCCTGTAGCTCTGAGGGGCTTGGCCAAGATCCTGACAGTGGTGGCCACACATTTCAGGCATCAGCAGCTGAAAGAGCAGCTCCCCAGAGCAGCAGAGGGTGGTCTGCAGGTCACTCGGTGACCTTATGGCTTGTGAGGGCTCATGTGAGACGTGAAAAAGTCTGCCCTGACTCCAGTTCAGGTCTTGGGCTTCATAGAGGCTGCTTTGGGCTCTGTGGGGATCAGTAGCCTTGCATTTAATTGCAGATGTTCATTGTGGTCTGTGTAGGGTGACTAGTAGACATCAGACTTGGGGGTTTGGGGTTATTGGGCTGGTGGGTGGGAACAGCCATTGCTGTGGTTTTATGTTGCAAAGTGCCCTAAGGGAAATTGCTCTTGGCTCAACCAGGGCCAAGTGAGGTGCAAATTAAGTACATATTTGCCACATAGCAAATAAGAACGGAATAGGATAGAATAGAATAGGATAGAAAATAGAATATTTCCAGCTGGAAGGACCTTCAATAGTCGTCTAGTCCAACTGCAGTTGATAATGATTCACAAACCTTTCCAAAAAGGCAGTTGCACAGGAATGAAAATAAGCAAGCAAATGCTTATTTAGAGCTTAAACCAGTTATAAACCTCTCTTCTAGTATATAGGATTCAGCTAATAAGATGGCAGATGCTTCTCAACAGCCGTGCTTCATAGAGCAGCAGCGTAAGTGACATTGATGTGTTTGCCTGTTGCTGATTCTCAGCTGAACTAGGCACGGTGCTATAAGACAAAGAATAACTGGTTTTTGGTAACTGTGTAAACTGAAAAACTCCTGGTTATTGTTGCCTTTCCATGGATGGCATAGACCTCTGCTTTTCAGAGGAAGGGAAAAGCCAGCAACAGCTCTGGGTGTGTCATCTCCTGCCAAACCGTGGTCGGAGGAGGAAGCTGGCACACTGTGCGTGCAGCGCTGCTCACCCCACAGCAGCATCATTCCTCTAGGGAAAGTTGTGAGTCTGGTGTGCTGAGTACCAGTGGGTTATGCCACCTTATGCCTGGCAGCCCCTCCTTGAACCCCAGCCCCAGTGGGGTGTAACAGGGAGGCAGAGGACTCCAGGATATCACATTCCTCTGTATTTATGAGAACAGGTATGTGGGTGGAGGTTAAGGACTCAAATGACTGCCCAGATTGGGAGCCTGACAGAAGCTGCATCTTATTTGACGGGGATAAAGCAACCCTGGAGCACAAAGCTGCAGGAGAACAGGGTTTTTCCACTGCTCACAAAAGCTAGTTATTAAACACTGTGGCCTTTCACAAGAGTGCTTGTGTTGCCATCTAATAAAATACTCCCTGACAGCTTCTAGTCACCATTTTGTATTTTCTGTTTTGATTTCATCTGGGTGGCATTCACTGTTTTTAAACCGCCCAGTACACACATTTCCAGCAGGATCCTCTTCCTGCATGGACATCAGTGTAATTAAGTCAGGGATACTTGGATTTAAGCAGGTGCTAGTCTTTAATTCTGTAACTGCTGCTTTTTTTTTTTTTTTTCTTTTTTGTCAGTGCAGAATTCTCCATGCTGGATGTAGCACTTTTAGAGCTATGAAGCTGCCCCCAGTAATAGGGGGTTCATAGGCAGCTATGAACCTGCCTACCAGGTTCAGGGTAGATCTGAGCATCAGTAGTGTGAGATTTTCAGTGCACAGAGCTGAAACCAGAGACACTCCACATCAGACACTTCTTTTTCTGTTTATTTATTAAACGGTTGCATGTCCTATTTTCTAGTCAGATGTGCTGACAGGCAGAGCATACCAGCTAATGTTTGATATTATCCCACGCTGTTCCTATGCCGACCCATAACCATTCAGAACTATGTCTTTCCAAGTCAAAGCCAGTGCTATTTTGACCTGGAGTACAACTGCTCTTCTGCTTAGCTACCTGGTTTTGTTCTAAATAGGTTATACTCAGTGATTCTTAAAATCAGCCATGTGGATGTTCACATCAGGTTTCAGTCAAACCAACTAGGTCAAATCTCTGCTCTTAGCTGAGCAGCTCTAATTCTTGTTGGTCAGCCCAGCCTCCTTTTGGGTGTGTCTTCACATCTCCTCTCTTTTCATGCTTTATCTTGAGTTGTTTGCTTCTCATTCTCTTGGTTTTACTGCAAGCAAGCAGTCATTTCCCTTCTTTTTCTACCCATTTTTTTCTCTTTTTTTGACTAACAGAAAAGACTTGCTTGTCCTCATTTTGCTGATTTTTTATCCATTTGTGAAGCTGGGAGCTGCCTTCCATGGACAAACCCAGCTCTTCCTTGGAAAGCCTGAGCAGGGCGTGTGCTTTTTAAAGCTACGGTGACAGCGCCACTTATTTTTGTGTTCCTTTTATCTACTACAATGCAGTAATTAGATCAGTTGCCCAGCGAGCAGGGACCCATTTCCATTGGCACCAGGCAGAGGGAGGGATGCAATCCATGTTTCCCAGTTGCATAGAAGGGGTGCAGCTCATGAAAGATTTACTCAGACCACAAATGCCAAGCCCCTGTGGATGTGAGCGCTGCCAGGGTTTGGTGGCAGCTGAGCAGATGGATGTGGCTGGTGTGTCCAAGGAGGAGATGTGGAATTTAGAAGGAAACCAATAAATCAGGAGAAAACCAAGGCACATACTCTCTCTTGAACTTTTCCACACAAGTCAACAAGACTTGATTTACCAGCTGTGCATGTAGATTTTGTGCAATATCGTTATTGCTTGATTTTATAGCAGAGACATTAACGGTGTTGGCATTTACCTTTCAATGGTTATTGCTCCCATGTTAGCACCTTGTGTGAAAAAGGGCCTGTTGACATCTCTTGGGATGCTGGCTCCAAGCCTGGGTCTTGCCTGTAAAATTTAGTGGCACCGATGAACCTACTTCAGTTAATTAGAGCAATTCCCTCCTACAGACCTTGACTTTACCTGGGAATTCCCAAATAAGAAGGCTGAACTGATTTACTGGAACGGAATTGTAAACCAATGCTATGTCATTGCACTGCTTTCATCTTCCTGAAAGCTGCTGACATCTTTTCCCTGGTGATGCCATGGCATCAAAAATTTGGTTTAGGACAAATCATGTTTTTTCTGAAATTAAATATTAACCAGCAAACAGTCTAATGTTTGGTTTGGCTGTAAATAGGACTTTGTTTTTAAAGCCTCCCCAATTCTTGTAAGTTTAATGATAAGAACTATCATTTTTACAGAAGGGAAAAAAGCAGGCATAAAAAATCCAAGGTGCTTGTGACTTTTTACACCCTGAGCTCGATTTTGTGGTGAATGGCTTTGACCCTTGGTTTTCCTTGTGCTGATCATGTTTCTGATCATCCCAGGCAGCTTTTCCCTCCCAGTACTTATCCATCTCCTCCCAGGGCACTGTACCAGCCCTAAATAGAAAGGCTGGTTTCATACCCATGTCTGTTCCTGAGTGGAACAAGGGAAGTTCTGGGCCTTTTTAATCAGGAGAATTATCTGATGGAGAGGCAGAGCTGGATATGGATTAATATCTCGGTGTGATTTTTAGCTCTGGGCTCCGTGGCAAACAACCTGGCAGCTTCACCTCCTCTCTTTTATGGAGCTGAGGGTTTATTTTTGTGGGTGCCTTGGCTTTGTGCTGGAAAATGGAGAGACTTTTAGAGGAAAAAAAAAGAAGAAAGACACCTTTTTTCAATTTAAAAATAATGAAAAAAAGGAAGAAAACAACATCTTCCCAGCTGCCCACCGTGCCAGTGACTGCAGGCAGGTGAATAGAGCTTCCTGCCTGCCCTTGTCATGATAAAGCATTCATAGACAGAATATCTTAAATGAAAACCTTGACAGTATAATTGTTAATAAACTCAGTCACACGCGCTTGATATTCTTTATTTGTACAAATGTATTACTCTGCTGGTAACAGAGAGTGCTGCTGAGTTTGGACCCTGTGGAGATCTTTGACTCTGTATTGGCCAATATTTCTAATTCAGCAATTAGAGCAGTGCAAAATCAATACAGCCCCCATCAAACGGGGGAAGTCACGCCTTATTAAGGCATTTCAATTTAATTGTTAATAAACAATCCAGTGGCACTGGGGAGAACTCCTTTGGAACCTGTTAGCAGCTTGGTGCTAGTTAATATTAATCAGTGATAAAGGCTGTAAGGAAACAAGGGGCTGAGCTGCAGTTTGGGCTTGTGTAACAGCAAAAAAAAAAGGGTTCCTGGATGGGTACAAGGCATACAAATGTTGGAGCATCCTCGCAGGAGATGCAACGAGCGTGGGCCTGTGTCTGATTCCATATGACTGTTCTCATGTTCTTTCCCGAGGCATCTCTCCTGGATTGAGTTACTGTATTTGACAGACCAGATGATTTTTTTCTGGTCTTAAAATTTCACGGATACGTTCAACTGGTGCAAGTGAGAGACAGCCCAGCCTGTGGAGGGGAGGCTGAGGCATTTTGGATAATTATAAAATAAATAAATGCAGTGATGATATGTGTGTATGGAGTGAAACTGCTGCTGGGAGTGGGACGGAGGTGGTGACTGGCATTACTTTGCACCTGAAAAAGTGCATGGAGCTGGGAGGGAGCTCCGACCCAGGCTGGGAGAGCATTTCTAGAGCAGCTGGACCTGCCAGGCAGTGAGCACCCAACTGCCCTCCTCCGTCTTCTGTGCCAGGAATGATGCTTGGGGCAAAATTACAGCACCTGCTGTGTTGTTCCTCGTGGGTTTTTGCGTTTTCAAGAGAGCCACAGACTCTGTTTTGGGTTGGAAACGTGGTGAGTTTGTCTCTGTGTTGTGTGACAGCTCCTTGATGGAGCACAGATCCAGAGGTGTGGCACTCCTCACGTTGATTTGGTGCGAAAATCCAGCTCAAAAATTTCATTCTTTATTTACAGAAAGGTGCTTGAACTAAACAGGCCAGAGTGCCAGTGCTACTAACATCAGCTGCAAAAATAGGTGGTGACTACTAATACACTGCTAAACACTTGCACTGTGAGGAGCTGCTGTAAGTTATTCCCATTTTTCACTGAGTTGGGAAGTGAAACTATGGTTGAGTGGGATTTCTGTGGTCAGAGCCAGTTCAGAGTCAGAATTCCTACTTGGTGGCAAATGGCAAACATTTTTTCATATCAAATGAGGAAAAAATATTTGGATTTTGAAATTTGCAATGGAATAGAATCATAGAATCACAGAGTGGTTTGGAATGAGAGGGACCTTACAGACCATCTTGTTCTTAATACCTGACATGGGCAGGGACACCTTCCACTAGGGCAGGTTGCTCCAAGTCCTGTCCAACCTGGCCTTGAACAATTCCAGGAATGGGGAAGCCACAGCTTCTCTGGGCAGAACAACCATTCTCTTATTCCAAACAGCAATTATTTAATTGACCATATATACATGAAGTTTTTCAAATAATGTTATTTCAGAGTTGTTTAATACACCATTAGTATAGTGTGTAATATAATACATAAATGCTGCTTTTATAGGATTTAAATTTAAGGTGAGAAGAGGGTGAGAAGGGGCTGAGTGGCTCCCATCTCCACCAGCTACAGATGCTGTGTGTTTTATGGGGCAGCAGCTCTGCAGCCCTCAGCATGAGGAGGCAAACCCCAAATCTGGACCCAAGGGTGTCAGAACTAATGATGGAGGAGAAGCACTTGCCAACAACACTCATGTCAGGTCCCTGCTGCAGGGCCAGGAGCAGTTTGCTTTTTAGTCTGGAGCAGATTAGTCCCTCCCTTAGTGCTTTGCTTTATTATTATTGTGCAATTCCTCCTTCAGAGAAGTGGGTTTCAACCTGCAGCCGGAAAGTATTCCCAAAGTGCTATTTTACTATTTATTTTCATCCAACTTCCTATTACTGTGGCAACATGCACTTTGAATTTCATTAGTTTTATGCATTTAAGTTCCCTTTTTAAACCTTTATAAGGTCAGACCCTGCTTGGGTAAATCAACAATGTATTAAATTTGAGGTTCTGAGTAATACTTTTCCTTAAACAGCTGTAGATCACAGGTAAGTGAGGGCATTAGGGCTTCTGCTTTTTCGAGAAATATTTGTGGGCATTACTGATAAGCACATGCACCAAATTATTCTGTAATTAGATAAGCATCTTCCATCACAGATTCATTCTCGTGCACTTGTGGTCCATCAGCAGCACATTACAGGGTCCCTGCACTGAAACCACACAGGAGGAGGCTGTCATGTCATGCTCTGCAGCACAACAGCTCAAAGCTCTTGCTGCTGGAGCTGCTCCAGACCTCCTTGGGGTGGCCAGGAGCATCCCTCAGCACTGTGGGGTGCTGAGCATCCTACACAGGCCATGGGACTGCTGCTGGACCAGCAGTGAGTACGGTGTCGACCTCAGGGTTGCTCCTGCTGGGTAGCTGTGGTTTCACAGGGAGGTTTCATTGTCCTGTCCTGGTGACCAGCTGTTTTTTGCCCAGCCAAGACTCACATCACCCAAATAGGGTTCAGCTGGGGGGCAGCCAGCCCACAAAAGTCCCTGTTGCCTGTGCTTCTCACTTCACTACTGATTGCTAAAGCAGAGCCAATGCTCTCTCTCTCCTGATTTCCCACTTCTGTGGCCTCAGGCCCTTAGTTGCTTTCACCTGCCACTTGCATGGGTCTGCTTGACAAATGAGAAAGTACAAGCAGTTCTCCTGCCTCCTCTGGGCTTCTGGAGGGGTTTTCCTTCAATAAATAGGGCTCTTTGCAGTCTTCTGGTTTCACAGCCACTCATGAAAGTAGGTTGTGAGAAGCTGGTTTAGCGCGCGTTGGCTGTGTCCCTGCAGAAAGGGCCCTGCAGGCTGCAAAGCAGAGTCACTGCTGCCTCTTCCAGTGAGTTTGTGCTGAAGTTTGTGCTGGAGAAGTGCTGAGAGCCCTGGCTGGCAGGAGGCTGAGCTTCCCAAACTTCTCACGCGCAGTTTTATGTGCAACTTTCTGACTAAAGTTCAACTCGGAATACACCGAATAATTCAATTACATCTCTCCCGCTGGGTTATATAAGAGAAAGCTGAAGTTGTGCCTCGTTTCGTAAGGTAAAGCATATCCTTCTGCTGATCTGAGCAATCTCCCTGGTTTGCAGGGGGGTTTTGCTGCACCTCCTTGCTGAGCTGGGGCTTTTGGGGGAGAGAGGGTGCTGTAGCTGTTGTCTGCATTGACCGGCATCAGGTGAATGTGTGAAACCTGGGCTTATTTTGTGTGTTTCCATGGTGTTTCAGTGCACAGAGGAGACCGGAGCAGCTGGATCAGACCGTGGGCCAGCGGTCAGCATCCCCCTCCCTGGCACAGACTGCACCCAGCTCCCAGAGCCCCCGGGAGATGAGGGGCCGGGGCCAGCCCGGACCGGCGGCGGAGGGGCCGCGGAGGACACTGCAGGTGGACGCCAGGAGCCAGGGCCCGGGGAGGTCTCCCTCGGTGTCGCCGGACCGGGGCAGCACCCCTACCTCTCCCTACTCGGTCCCGCAGATCGCCCCCCTGCCCAGCAGCACCCTCTGCCCCATCTGCAAGACGACAGAGCTCACCTCCTCCCCCGGCCAGCCCAACTTCAACGCCTGCACCCAGTGTCACAGCAAAGTCTGCAACCAGTGTGGCTTCAACCCCAACCCGCACCTCACCCAGGTAACGCCTCCTCTTCCTCCCGCAGCCCTCCCGGCCGGCTCGGGGGGGTGCTGGGGTGGCTGCCACCGAGGTTCTCGCGTTCTCCAAGCACAGAAATTGCACCTTTGCTTTTGGCAGCTGCAAAGCACTGACCAAAAGCAAGGGCTGTGCTGGTAATCAGGGAATAATTGTGTTAACCTGAGCTTTGATGAGAGGAGGGAGGTAAATCAGTTGGAGGGAATTGGTAGACCATGAGAGGGGTTCAGTCTCTGTTGCTGAGACCCCAGAACGCTTGTCTGAGGTCTGCGCTCTCAGAACTGTCCGGAAGTCGAGGTGGGAGGGGAGGAGGGGGTTGCTGGCACCCCGAGGTGTTGAGCATCTCAAACCCTGACTCATCACAGGTGCTGATGGGCGAGTTTCAGGCAGCGTCACGCTCGGCGGCGGGAGGGAAGCGCCAGGAGTCGTGCGCAACATGATGCGGCGCTGGGGGAGCGTTTTGTGGGATGTGTGAGATGGAGGCTCGGGGTTCCGGGGGCGGATCCGGCAGCGGCACCAAATGGGGGTGCTGGGGCTGGCTGGGGTGAGGGGCTCCCTGTGCCAATCTGTCAGGTCAGAGACCTCCACACAGGGTGGGAAGTGACATGGATGGTTTTTGCAGCTGTTAAGAGCCAAACAATGGGGATTCCTACTCTCAGGCTTAATAACAGAAACTTAAAGCCACGCTTTAGAAACCCACTGTGCTGGCCCAGTTTATGACAAGACAGGATTTGGGCGCTGAAGTCCCCTGGATACCCAGGATTTATTGCCAGTAGCCATTTCTGGTAAGCACATGATGCTTGCTCCTGACACCAGACACAAGGGTTTGTAAATATCATTGTTTGAGAGAGAATCCAGCCTTCCAGTCCCTTTTTCCAATGGAACGAGAGTTGAGGTAGCTGACACTCCTGATGCAGCAAGGTATAATTACCTGGCTCCTGCTTTTACCCTGCAGGTATTTCCCCCTGCAAAGGTCAATATAAGGTCTCAGACTGAGGTAGAAATTCAGGCTCCTGCAAGGGAATGCCATGGGCCACTTTTTTGTTTCACTTTCAAGTTTCACTTTTAAATACATGTGCCAAACATTTATTTTGTTGTCCAAGCATTGCTTTGAAAGTTGACCAACTACTCTGAATAGTATCAGTTAACCAGCAAATAACCAAAGAGAAATGTACCAGGTACTCAGTTTCTGGTCAGCCTGGGTCTTGTCTCCTCTCTCTTGCCCCAAGAGCTTTCCCATGGTGGTTCTACCCCAGGTCTCTCCTACAGATACTCATGTTTAAATGTGAGTGTGCATGGAGTTTCTGCTTAGAACTCTAGGCCATCTCTCTCTTGGCATCTCTAGGTTTTTGTGCCCTCTGAAATGTGAGTGACTGTGGAGCATTTTTAAACATGAAATCAAAAAGTTGTACCTGAAATGGAAAAGGTGTGCTTTTTTTTTTTGTTTGTCCTGAGTTTAATATGCATTTCAGCAGCAAACAGCCTTATGAGTTGTAAGTAGGTCGTTGTGGGAGCTGGGGGATGAAAACAGTTGTCCAAGAGAAGCACATTTGCAGCTCATGTTGGCAGCCCGTGTGATGGGCTGGCTGGGGGAGCAGCGGTGGTTGCTGCCTGGTTGGAAGTGTGACTCGCTTTCCTCAGCATCATTCCTTGTGCTGCTATTCCAGAGTCACACAGAGAGGTGTCTGAAGCAGCCTGGTGGCGTTACAGAGGAGTAATGGGAGGCAGCTTGGAGGGTGCTCTCTATCTTGATGGTGGGAGCTGGGTTGGAAAGGATCTCCAGAGCGTCCAACCTCTGCTCAAAGCAGCAATCAAGGAAGGATCTCTGGGTTGTGCCCCTTTGGGTCCCAGAACCTTCCAAGGATGGATGTGCTGGTCCCACCTGCTCCATCACCTGACTGCCCTCACAGGGAAAACATCCACCCAGTCTGGTCCCTCCAACCCAGCAGGCGCTGCTGGGTGGCTGCACAGCTTTGCTAATGAGGGGCTGTATTTTCCATTTGCATTTCTTTATGAATGTATTTTCATGGGAATGGTTGATGTTGCCACTTTGTGCTGCAGTAGATAGGGATTTGTAACTTTTTTCTGCTTTCAAGGCTCTCTAGCAGGATTATATCATCAAAAACACCGCATTTTCTAAGGAAATCAAACCCAAGAAAACCAAAATTGTGTTTTGCTTGCTACCTCCTCTCCTGTGCAATCTGTGGGACTGCCAGAAACCATTGGCATAGTGAGGTGGGAGCTCCAGGACTGGTTTGGCATGATTTCTGAAACCATTTTGAGAGTCTGGTTTTGAAGCTTGTGTAAACACCTACTTTTCATGAGTCTTTTATATATACATATATGTGTGTGTGTGTGTGTATATATGTGTATATATATTTTATACACATGCTATAAAATAGCTTTTTATAATATATATAAAAATAAAGTAACAGACTTAGTGTATGAGCTGTAGTCCCTCATGCTCCACTGTTCTACTTACAATTCCAAGAGCAGGTTTTTCAGAGGAGGGTTAGCTGTACCTCCCAGCAAAACACCTTCACTTCGTAATTAGGTGATACCTTCTGCTCAGAAGCACGTGAACTCCTTTTAAAGACTACTTTTCTTTGCCTTTTGTGTTTTATCCCTTTTCAAGTGGCTTGATGGTCGTTTTGTCTTCAAGGCAAGTTATGAATTTCTGTGCTGACGAAGCAGTCGGCCTCCGTGGCATCTTGACTTGATCGCTTGCTGAGAAGAACAAAATATCTCGTTGGGTTTTTTTCTTCGCTGTCTGTTTATTCCTTTGAGCAGCAGCTCGTTCTTGTTTCACAAGACTGGGCAAACAGAAGTTCCTGTCTGCTGCTGGTGTCACTCAATATTTTACATGTAGATAATCACATTCTTCCCTCTGTTCATCTCTGTGCGCCGAAATAACTGCTGTCATCGTTTTCAATTTGGTCGTGTGCTGGCGGGCTGCTTTCCTCGTTCATTCACTTATTCCTGAAGGTCAGTGCTCTTGCCACAGACAGTTATTTTAAGCAAGGGGAATTATCAAGCAGGGAGCCATGGTGGCACCATTAAAGACAAGGAGTTATTTAATAACATGGCAAAATCGAGCAGTTTGCTTACACTCCTGTGCAGGAAATAAGTTTTTGAATGGAGAGGTGTTATTTTTAGTGCAACGGTGCAGCTATAACGTTCTAGTAGGATTTTTAATTTCTCATTAAAACTTTTTTTTCTACTTTTCTTCTGTGTTGTCTTCGAGGGGTTTTTTTGGACAGCTTGTTCTGCAGGACTGTACCAGTGATGCTGTCATCTCCTCTAGGGAGAATAGCTCAGTTTCAAACCAGTACAATGGGTTTAGAAAATCCTCTTTTTATACATCTTTTGCTTTGTTCCGCCGCTCCCGTGGCTTTCGCCTGACTGATCCTGCAGCATGTTCATCTGATTGGATTTGCTCTGTTTGGTATCATGAGGAGTAACCTGCAGGCATCCTTTCTGCCTCTCTGGGGTTTTGAAGTACCGCCGCACATTGCTAATTTGATAAATTAATTTCTTCTTCAGTCTTCTCTTAAAATTTGTTGGGCTTCTTTTAATTTGTTTTCTCCCCATCCTAAGTACTAAACCAAAAAACACGAGGAACTTGAGTTTGATTTTAATCAAGAGCAGTGGCACTGCATTAAAACATGTGCTTTAGTTAGAGCTGAAATGAAACTCAGAATGCCTGGCTGCCTAATAGGTCTGCTTGAAACCATTTGGGATTATAGGAAATCTTTGCCTTCTGCCTTACATTTCTATTGTGCTTTCCGAAGTGGTGTTTATTAGATGCAGTTTCATCAGTATTCAAATGCACCACCCTGAATAAAAGGAACATATTTGTACATGTGTGTTCTTGACCAAATGCCTTTCTTTTTGAAGTCCCTGCTTTTGTCCCCGGGCCATTTTGATTGTGCTTGCTGTATTTGTGACCATATTTATGATTGAGAATTGTAAACTTCAGTTCTGGCTCACTTTTTTAGCTCCACTTAGGGAGACTAAAGTGATTCTTTGTACTTTTTATGCCGTGAATATAATGAATTATGAAATATTTAAAATATTTGAGAATAAATCTGTTCCCTATGTGCTCTGTGCCATGTAAGCTCATCACCAACCTTTGATCACAGGCCTTCAGCAAGCAAAACATAAAAAGTCTCAGGGAGGATTAAAAACTGCTGGTTGGTTTCCCAGCAGTGGTCAGGGTTGTTTGACAGGAGAAGAAAAATTCTCAGCAGCTCCTGAGTTACCTGTGGCAAGAGGAGATAGCCACAAAAATCGTTTAAAGTTTTTAGATAAATGTTGAAATTGTATCAGTGGAAAATAGACCATCAGCTGAGGAGATGAGACTGAAATAGTGTAAGTATTGTGTAGGGCTGTGTTTATCCTGCCATAACCTAACAGTAGATGGTTTTCTGCTCAGTAGTGTAAGAACATTTGAGTGAAGTGGAACAAAGAAGAAGAGGAGGTAGGGGAAGCAGAGGGGTGACACAGTGCTCAGCAGAGCATCTCTGGTGGCAGGAGTGGGGCTCGTTGGCACTGGAGGGATGGCCATGGTCCAAAGCCTTCTCCAGCCTGGCTGTACCAGCAGGAGTGGTGCCTGCTCACAGCATCACCTCCAGCCATTTAGCAAATGACTGAAAAAAACCCAAATATTGAAATTATGAAGCTGTTCATACACTGCTTTTCTTAAAAGCCCATTTCTCATTTGGTTCACTGTCCCAATTTTATACCACAACAGTGTCCAATTTTCAGCAAACCCCACCATTTTTGTGAATTAAGGGCCTAATCTAAATTATTTACCCTTCAGGAGGCTTTGGCTTGGCTAGTGACCACTAGTTCAGTAGCACTGCAAGCCAAGGGCTGTGCTCAGGGTGCCAGGGGTGTTATTAGTTCTGCATTAAACAAATGGCTGTTACTAACGAACAGTAAATCCTCATTTCTTCCTCTCATCCATCTCCTCTCCTGCTGGTCATTCACTGAACATCCAAATACTTACAGGTCTCTGATGCTGTGTAAGCATGGGCAAAATCCTCATGGGTGTCATTGCTTTTACCCTGGGGTCTAGGAGATGATTTGGTGGAAGTAGCTTGGTGCAGGTCACTCGTGGTCTGGGTAGCTCTGAGGTCACTGGAGCACAGCTGTAATTTATATTTCTGTGATTTCTGTGGCTTGAAGTCATGTTTTACAATATGCTGTGCTCTGATGCACTGCCCTGTGTGTTAATGTGGTGGGTTTGGGGGTGGAAGCACCAAGGGCTGAGCAAGGAAGGACTGGATGAAAACAGGGATCTGCTTGCTGATAGATAATTAAATATGTTTTTATGAGAGATTTGGTTTCCCTTGTCTCTCTCTGCCTTTTCCAGCAACGAGAGGAGTCCATCTCCTCTTTAGTTCTTCATTGAGAAGCTGCAGGGCAATGGTGGCGTGGCATCTACTAAATTTCCAAGTTTTCTCTGGGTGCATCAGCTCCGTGTTGGACGTAGCTCTTTGCAAGGGGAGTGATGGCAGAGGATGAGCCACGATATTACATTTACATGGTCTCTTCTCTTACTGAACAGCAAAGCCAACCAGGATTTCTCCTGCCCTTGGGACCTCAATGACACTTTGTTTTTCTGGCCATGAAGCACCTCCAGTCCCAGTGGCACCACATCTCCAGGAGGTGTTATTGTGCTCATGCACAAAGGCTGTGTTTAGAGGTTATAGTTCCCTCTCTTTTTAAAGAATGAGTGTTGAAAAAAACTGTTTTTCTGGTCTGACATCCCCTGGGGCATTTCACACCCTGGTGTCCTGCTCATGGTGTCCATGGGTAACTGGGGAGGTAGGGCTGGAGGGTTGGCTCTGTCTGCAGCAGTCCATCCTCCTGGGCACCTTTCAGTAAGTTCAGGACTGTGTTTTTTCCTCCTACGATCAGATCAAACCCCTGGACACGCTTGGGCAGGCAGGGTTTGTGTTCTGTGGTGTTAGACAGCTTTTTTGCATGTGTACGTGGTAGATTGCACCCTACATCCAGCCAGACCCCTGCACTGCTGAGTCAGATTGCCCATTTCAGAATGATTTCTCTTTTGAGATCATCCTTCTTTACCATATAGCTGTAAAAATAAATCTGTCGTTAGCATTACGTTGCAGATCTGGGAGAAATTTTCCATTGGATCAGGCTGCACAATGGGAGAGAAATAAGAGTTTTATTCCAATTTGTTCTTTGTTTTTAGCAAAGCTTCAGCCAGCAGTGACCTGCATCTGCAGCAGGCGATGCTGTTTGCAGGATCTGGGGCTTGCCATGCCTGCTGCCTTCTCCTAAGGATGCAGCAGTTTGGGCTGCAGCCCCCTGGGCAGGAATGCTTGGCCCAGACTCCTGCCACAGCGAAGCTCCCATCCCGATGCCCAGGGTCAGCATCTGCACCATGAGGTGGGACCAGAGCTTGATGGGGATGTGCCCACTTAAGGAAGCCCTGCAGCTCTCCTCAAGAGCACCCTGTGAGCTAGGCACTGAAAATCTGCTCTTTGTGACTGCAGTGGATAGTCTGCATTTTTTGTGGTGAAAAAATATTGATAGGAACCTGGAATTTATCACCCTGGACCAACCGGTCGCATGTGTGTGTATATTTCCCGTATTTCAGCCCTTCCTCACCATCACCCTTCACTTCTTAATCCCTTTATCCCTATACCAAGTGTCCCAGCCCTCTTGGCATCCTGTATCTGCAGTGGTGCAGTGAAGGATGTGTCTGTTATCCCTTGGTTAGACTTGTATTTATTTCTGCTCTATCTCTTTTTTTTAATGGGGTGATTAACACTGGGTAGAACAACTCATGTGAAGCCGGAGAGCAGCACACTTGTCTTGCTGAGCCTTTCTACACAGAAATGGCTTGTTTGCCTTTTTGGTCCCTGCTGCAGCCCGAGCAGGAGCTTCTCCCAGCCGTCTGCAGAGACGTGCAACTCGTCTGTTTGACAGATCACAATTTAAGTCGGAGCCCACGAAGGAAAGCTCATGAGTAATTCTGGCCGTTCCTCCCAGTGCGCCACCTTTCGCTGCGCTCCGCGTGGATGATTCAAATAATGCAAAATGTCAAAAAATATCTTGGCTAGACGGTTGCTGGTGACTAAGGGGGCTAGTGTTGCTCGGGGTGGGTCCTCTCCACTGACAGCTGGCGCAGGAACTGTGGGAACACAGGAGGGGCTGTGGTGACGCCTTAAATTGTTCGGAGGGGATGGGAGAGTGTGGCTTCCCGCAGGCAGGAGCGATGCTGCGGTACAGAGGGGTAATTAAAACAACTGCAAGTAGAGAGGAATCCTCCCGAGGGATGGGAAGTGGCCTGCTTTCTGCTTGGCATCTTCTGCTGCTTGCTAAATACCAAGCCCAGCAAGCCGCGCGTGCTGAGCCGCCGCCGCCGCCCTGCGCCGTCCTTCCCTCGGTACATTAAGTTACAACAAGCTGTTTGCTTGGACGAGACATGGTTTCCCTCTGGCTTTCAGCTCCCAGATCACTTTATCATTAAAAAGAAGAGCCAGCTGAGGATCAGAAGCGGTTGTCAAGCTTTCCAAAGCGGAGCGGGGTACTGAGTCAGAGGGTCCCTGCGTTTTTGAGAGCTTTGCTGTGCCTGCTGCTTGCTTTCATTTCACTCCCCTGAACACCCCCAGGCAGAGCAACAAGATTCTTTACAGCCTATGGTGGTGGATGGGGACATTTTGCTCACATGGATGTTACTCCAGGTTTTCTCACTGGTGAAGCACATGAAATCACACATGTGGTTGAGTGTCCCTCTGCATCCCGCTTACTGCACAGGCAGTATCCCAGAGAGCAGGAATTGCACAGGGCTTTATAGCCCTCGCTTGTGTGGTCTGGTTTGCAGTGTGTGCTTGGTGCTGGAATGCTGTGCTGCCTCGGGGAGCGCTTAGGGGGAAACTTCAAGAGCTTTCAGTGCCTTGATGGGGATTGAGTTAATCCTAGCTGAATTCATTCCTATTTACTGTCTTTCTGCAAGCTGCAGAGAGCAGGGTGGTTATAAGGAAGGGTGTCAGACACTCTACCCTGGCACCCACTCTGTACCCTGGGGGCTGCATCTCTGGTGTAGGGGTGCCTGGTGGGAGAACCCCAGTGAAGGAGGAGATGTTGTGACATGGCTCTTCCCACCGTAGCTGGTAGTGAGGTCCATCTGGTCCTTAAAGACAGAGGTGGTGGCATCTCATCAGCATCTCTTGTAACCTGAATTTAGCTGATCACCATTGCTATTTATAGAGCTGTGTGGGCTCCCATCACCAGAAACCAAATTGTTTCTTCCTGACCTGTCTCTTGGCCATGGTCATGTTTAGATGCTAAGAAGCAGACTTCTGAAAGTGAATGTCTTGAGGTGCTTGTGGGACAGCAGTTCATGCCTGCAGAGGTGTTCCTCCCCACCTTAATTCAAGCCTTGCTCCCAGATCTCACGCTCCTGCTGTACCCAGCTCCTCTTCTCAGAGACATAACAGACGTCCCTGCTCCTGGGCAGCCCAGATCTGAGGGGTACAGTGCTAATGGACTGTGAAAACTGGTTATTTTAACTCTGATTGAAATGCTGTTTTTTCTAGGCTGCAAACCTTTTGATCAAGGACAGCCGAAGGGTGGGATGTTTCCGTTCTGGAGTCAGTTTGTGTTCTAAATAGGCTGTGCCGCTGGCGTGGCTTTCTGCTCTGAGTAAATCAAAGCCAAGTTGTTGGAATGGCTCAGTAGGGAAATCCAGAGAGTGAGATGTGGCCTTAATGGGATGGGAGTAGACTATGCAGCAGGCTGGTGGGATTAAAGGTTTGTCAGAAGGAGTTAAGGCATGGACGTAATATGGCACTATACCAGCTGGAAGTCAGTTTGGAAGACTGAATGGCCAGTGTGTCCCTCCCCTTCCTCCCTTGCCCCCTGCCCTGGACACTTTGATGCCCATCTCCTGCATCCTAATGAAGCCCAACTGCTTGTGCAGCAGCCTTACAAAGAACCCCCAGGACGGGAAGAAGTGTGAACATTGAAATTTTGTTCCCTCCCCAGCTGTTCTGCCACCCCCTTGCTATGTCCAAGCCGTGGGGGCAGACTGGCCAGACCCTTGAGCTGGAGACCTCCTTGGAAGAGACCCGAGTGGCGGGCAGGATAGATGTGCCCATCAGTCTTACGGAGAGGAAATTTTGCGCCCACCTACCTCTGGCCGCCCTCTCCCCTTTCTGATGAGCACGGCACAGTATTCCCATTAGGCGGAAACAGAAGCACAAACACTCGGGCTCATCTGTTCAGCAGAGCCAAGATTATTCTGAATCATCCGACATCCTTATCAGGGCGCTCCAGCCGGCGCTTGCATCAGTCACAGCGCGGGCTGGCGGAGTCGGCGGCAGCGCTCGGCCCGCTTTAATTGCCACGAGCCAGCAGCTATTTGAAGCCCTGTCCCCAAAGAGCAAACGAGCTCGTCACTGCGTGGAACTCGGCTTTGCAGGAACCGTGGGATCAGCAGGCGTTCCCTGTTGAAAACCTGCTAAGGATGCAGGCCTGTAGGGGTGCATGCGAAGTGCAGCAACCAGCTGGGCGTGGTGGAATGGGCTTGGATCTGCGAGTGGGAGCTCCCCTTGGGATTCTAGTTTGGGGATTTTTTTTTCCCCCCTAATTGCAGAGTACCCTGATGCCTAACAGGCAGGGAGGGAAGCTGGAAAGGCTGTGTCCCTGTGACTCCTCAGGTGTGAGGTTCCTCCAAAACCAGCTTTGAGGTGCATGGCTCTGAGCTGCACGTTTGTTCTGTTCTCTCAGGTGTACCATGTTGTCTTTACTCCCTGTGAGACATCTCATCTCTCTCCTGATCTCCTGGAAGGCACTGCCTGCTGTGTTCACCTCTGTTCTCAGTGTGACGCCCAGTAGATAAAATAGCAGGTCTAGTGGAAAAGTCTGGCTGAAAACTAGGTGGTCTGTACTAAAATTACTCTGGGGACCTGAGGAAGGGTTGAATTACCTGTGTTTCTGGATTCCTCAGAAATAAGGAGCATACTTATTGTGGGGAGAAGCCTGTCCTTGAGCTCACTTACCTCTGTTCTGCCCGCGTACTCTGTGTATTGCAAAACCTTTGGAGCTTTGAGAAAAGCGAATACCCTTGGTGTTTGATGGAGCACAGCATGCTAATGCAAGACCAGCAGTGCTGGGATCTATCCCAAAAGGTGAAGCCCAGTTAAAGTGAGCCCTTGTGCCTGGGCATGGTGCTGTCATCTTGTCTTAGCACCTGCTCAAGGGACCTTTGGCAGACTGGGGCATGAATCCCCATTTTTCTTGGAGTCCCAAGTCAGTATGGAGATGCTGGGCCAGGCCAGCTCATACCTTTAAATCTGTTTTTACACATTCTACCTTATGTTCTGACCTGCCATATTAATTTTCCAGCTGATATGATTGTGGCTTTCAAATTGGAGAGTGCGTTGAGAACTGTCCCCAAACAGGCATGCTGCTGCTGCCATCTGTCTTTGAGCTGCTTCTGGGACCCCACTATTTGCTCTCAGAAGACAACTGTTATTGCTTTATTGACTTCGGAATTAAAAAAGTCCAATACCTTCTGAAATACTCTTTTCCGTAACTAGGTGCTAAATTCCTGTTGACGCCTGGGATACGTATTGAAATAATAATAATGATAATAATAGTGCTTTATGCAGATCCTGAGCATGAAGTTTTTGCAGTTCTGCCCCCAAAAAAGTCTGATAATCTGATGGTTTTGAAGGACATGTCATTTGGAGGGCTCTGAAGAGCTTCAGCACCACTGCATTAAGGGATCTCCAAGCCATGGCACCCCATGGGTGATACGTTACTGTTTGTAGAAAGTGAAAGCTTCAGTGCATTTTCTGATGGTTTTGGCCAGCACAAGCTGTTGCCCCAAGTCCTGCTTCTTCTCCAGCCGACCCATTTTCCCATGTCCTCCTGTGCCACCCAGCCTGCATCCCACTGGGAAGCAAAGGTCTCAGCATGGTGAGACCCTCTCCCTGTGTGAGTGGGTCCCTGTGCACTGAAGAGCAGCACCGCCCAGGTGATGTTGGCCCTGCACCGTGTGCTCTGTCACATCCCAACTCCTGCTGCATCCCATGATTCAGACCTGCTTCTCCTTTTCTTTCTCTGCAGAGTGCCAGGAGTCAGCCCACGCCAACAGACACGGCTGTGGGCAGATAAAAGCTTATGGGAAGGTGGTGTTTATTTGGATGGCAAATGTTCTCCCCCCCTCCGGGTGCACAGATCCTGCTGCTTCCTCCTTGCTGGCCAATCCATCCCTTACCTGCCTGGTTTAAGGCAGTTTGGGGCTGATTGCTCGCAGTCAGCATGGCTCCCACTGTTCAGCTGGAGGTTTTGATGCACAACACTTGAAAATCAGAGGCAAGACCTCTCCAGCTGAACCCCTGAAAGTGGAGGGAGCAGCGATCCCTGCTGCTGTCTTACCTGCAAAAAATGCCCTGTAGGTCATCAGAGTCAGTCCCATGGCTGGTAATTACAAACAAGTTGCCTGGGTTTGCAGCCAGGGCTTGAGGACAAGATTTATTATTTCCCTGCAAAAGTGGTTTCTAATTGGCATTGGAGCAAATCGAAGGGGGGCGAAATCAGTGTGAACTGTGCAGTTTGCTCCTCTGTAGTTTCCTTGCTGTCTGGACGGACATGGAGCACTGCAGCTGGCATTGCCCGTGTGCTGCTGCTTGGAGATTGTTCAAAGAAAAGCTAAGAAGCCCCAGAAGGTGGAGAAAAGATTTGCTTCAGCAATTTTTTTTAATTGTGGTTTTGTTGTTTTTGTTTTTTTTTTTACCTGAGCAATTTCTATTTGCATTTTTTTTTGTCTTCTGTAGCAGTTTCTGGTCTTGTCATCGAGGACTTGGCCCCTCATTTGAGCAGGGCGAAACTGGCTTTTGTGGTAAGCTTGCCTGGGGTGTTGAGTTGGGCTGAGGGGTCCTAGGCAGGTTGCTCTGTGGTGATCCTCTGAGCCCCCCTTCAGAAGGGCTGCAGAGAGCTCTCCTAATGGGATGACTTTGCATTTTGGCTAGGGTTGTGATAGAAGAGACAGTCTTTTGACTGGTAGGATCCTTTTTCATTAAGAGTTTATTCACCGTGCCGGTGTATCAGTTCAGATCTCCATGGCAATGATGACTTTAGATCAGCAAGCAAAAAAATTGTAAAATTGAATCCTAGAATGGTTTGGGTTGGGAGGGATCTTAAAGACCAGGTTGTTCCAAACCCCCTGCCCTGGGCAGGGATACCTTCCACTAGACCAGGTTGCTCCAACCTGGCCTTGAGCATTTCCAGGAACAGGACATTCACAGCTTCTCTGGGCAACCTGTGCCAGGGCCTCACCACCCTCACAGTAAAGAATTTCTTCCTAATATCCAATTTAAACCTGCTCTCTATCAGTGGGAAGCCGTTCTGCCTTGTCCTGTCACTCCAGGCCTCATCCAAAGTCCTTCTCCAGCTCTCTTGGAGCCCCTTTAGGTACTAGAAGGGGCTCAAGGTCTCCCTGGAACTTTCTGTTCTCCATGCTGAACAACTCCAACTCTCTCATCAAATCATGATTTGAATGACCAATTTTAATCTTGCTTTGCAACTACCTTTTTTTTTTTTTTTTTTTTGAAGACAGAGTGTTGCTCTTGTAGACTGGCTGGCAAATGCAGCAGCCTTGTCTTCATGGGTAAATAATAGCTATAAAAAGCCAGTTAAAAGTGATGTGGCTCTACAGGTATCTGTTCAAATTCTAATTGTTCATAGATTTTTGTTTTAGAATTGGCATTGTTTACTTAGTAGATGATGACTTATGAGCCAAGTCCAGGTGCATTTGGATAAGGATAGGAATTCCAATACAGAAAATCTATTCTAGTTCATTTAAATAGGTGACTAAACAAGCTGTTTCTGGTGTTTATGGCTATACTTGTAAGATCTTTTCAGGTTCCATGGCCACTCAAGTGGGTCTTGCCAGAAGAAGGTGAGACAAGAGGTGTGTCTGGAGACAGGTAATCTGGAGGCAGCTTTGTCAGTGCCATGCAAGGCTGAGCTCCTTTCCTCCAAAGCTGCCTGAGTCGCTCCTAAAAGTGCACAGAAACTGCACCTGGAAACACAGAAAACCATTCGCTGGGTCTGAGTTCATGGAGGTGCCATGGAGCCCCATGGGAGGTCATCACCAAGAGTTCTGCAGTGTAAAGCTGGTGGCAGTCACTTCTAGGAGACATTTTACACATCGTGGTCTTGGTGCCAGGACGGGCTCCCATGGATGGATGCCTTCAGCAAGGAAGCTGCTCTCAGGCTGTTTTTACTGGATAAAGCTGTGCAATGTCTGTGGTCTGTAGGACAGCAAGTAATGGACTTAGACTGCAAGGGAGATTTAGGTTAATATTTTGGGAACGTTTCCTAGCAGTGAAGATGGTTAAGCAAAAGCCCCTTTATTCCTCCTTTCCCCCCCCCCCCCCAGTAAATCCACAACTGATGCAAAGTTTTAAAGACCAAATTAGACAAACATCTGTTGTCAGCGATGCAGACTTGTTTGATCCTGCCCAGGCCACGGGATGGATCCAAAACCTTTCAGAGGCCATTACAGCCCTCTCTCCCTGCTGCTGCAGGACATCAGGGCAAAATCCTGAAGCCTTTAATATGGCTTTGTTGGGACAAAGCAGCAGCAGGATGCAGGAACTTCTAGAGGAGAGTGAGGAGCGTGGCAGGGAAAGGCAGTGCAGGGTGCCCAGGCTGGAGGAAACCCACCCAGTGCCTCTCCTCTGCTTGTCAGAGAGGCCTAAAGATGCTCAAGGTTTGTGGTAGGGCCCTAAGTCCTGTGGGAAAGCCTCTTGCATCCATCTGGGGCCGCTGGAGCCAGGAGATGATCTGTGGTTGATAGAACAGTTTTCACAAGCTTTCTCAGTGCTGTGGTTTGTTATACCTCTACTGTGGGAAGGGGGCTGCCTGGGATGGCTTTGTCAGGGGGTTAGGATTAATCCTCCTTCTGGACACCTTCCAGGTTGTTCTCTTGGGTCTCTCCCATCTGAGTGTAATAAGTCCTGGCTGGGTGGGACCTTTCCTCCCCTTGACAGTGCTCCTTCCCCTGCCTCCTCCACAGCACCCTGAGTGTTGTCCCTCATGATAGCCCCTGTGGGCCTCCATCCTCCAGGCACTGCATCCTGCTGTGCCTCACTGCAGCTCTTCAGCTCAGTCACTATCATCTAATGAGATTCCTGGACAAACCAGTACAGCCAGCTTCCAAGGAGGGCTGTGCGGAGCATCCATCTGTGTCCAGACCCTGAACAGGACAGGGGGATGTGCTGTGGCTGTCTCCTTCCAGGTGCACACCCAAACTTTGTGCCTTTTTAATTTGTTCAATATTCGCATCCTCTGAGCAGCACAATAACCCAAATGAAGGTCTGGGCTGTCCGAGGGGTTTCAGGGAAGATCAGACCTGCCCTGGGCAGCCTATTGCTCTTCTGGCCAGTGTTTAGTACCCAGCCAGGGTGTCTTGGGATAGTGGCATCTGTTTGCATTTCCTTTGCTGCAGCCATAGATTTTCGCTTCACAGATTGTGTGGCTAGCTGGATTATAAATTATTCATGGCAGGCAATTTATCGTGTTTATCTGGAATAATTGAGCAATTAAGTCTGTTTAGGTATGTAAAAAGATTATGCAATGGCTTGTCTATCTTCAGGCCTTAAATTCTGCAAGAGCATTTGTTACATATTTAATCCAGAATAACAAAAAAAAAAAAAAGGCTGAAGATAGACTCTACTTTGATGCACTGATCCACTGCAATGTGTTTATTCACACAAGTTTTTTATTCCAGCAGCTTCACTTATAAATACAACACTGGCCCAGGATAATTGAGACTTAACTTGGCTCCTTCAGTCTGGGGGAAGTGTGAGGCCATAACACCAGGGCTGTGACTGTGTCTCTGAAAATACTTTGGGCTATTTATGCCAGCACCAGGATTGTCATTAGTGTTTAGAAACCTCCATCCTAGACACGTAGGTCAGAGGATCGAGCTCCTCTCCGCCCTCACTGCTATGCAGTACTCAGATATTGATGCTGCCAAGGTAATCATCCTCAGTGCAATCACCCAGCACCTACAGGATGGACAAGGGCTCAGACCCAGCCAGCATGGGTTTAGGAGGGGCAGGTCCTGTCTGTCCAACCTGATCTCCTTTTATGATCAGGTGACCCGCCTGGTGGATGAGGGGAAGGCTGTGGATGTGTCTACCTGGACTTCAGCAAGGCCTTTGACACCGTCTCCCACAGCATACTCCTGAAAAAGCTGCAGCCCACAGCTCGGACAGGGGCACTCTGTGCTGGGTTAGGAACTGGCTGGAGGGCTGGGCCCAGAAAGTGGTGGGGAACGGGGCTGCATCCAGTTGGAATCCAGTCACTAGTGGTGTCCCCAGGGATCAGTGTTGGGCCCAGTTCTGTTTAATGTCTTTATTGATGATTTAGATGAGGGGATTGAGTCCATCATCAGCAAATTTGCAGATGACACCAAGCTGGGGGGGAGTGTCGATCAGCTGGAGGGCAGGAGGGCTCTGCAGGGGAACCTGGACAGGCTGGAGAGTTGGGCTGATTCCAACAGGATGAGGTTCAACAAGGCCAAGTGCCGGGTCCTGCACTTTGACCACAACAACCCCCTGCAGTGCTACAGGCTGGGGATAGAGTGGCTGGAGAGCAGCCAGGCAGAGAGGGACCTGGGAGTTTGGATTGACAAGAAGCTGAACATGAGCCAGAATGTGCCCAGGTGGCCAAGAAGGCCAATGGCATCCTGGCCTGTGTCAGGAACAGTGTGGCCAGCAGGTCCAAGGAAGTGATTCTTCCCCTGTACTCAGCGCTGGTGAGGCCACACCTTGAGTACTGTGTCCAGTTCTGGGCCCTCAGTTCAGGAAGGGAGCTGGGGCTGTTCAACCTGGAGAAGAGGAGGCTCAGGGGAGACCTCCTCACTCTCTACAACTCTCTGCCAGGAGGTTGTAGCCAGGTGGGGGTTTGTCTCTTTTCCCAGGCAACTATCAGCAAGACAAGAGGGCTCGGTCTCAAGTTGTGCCAGGGGGGGTTTAGGTTGGATATTAGGAAGAATTTCTTTACAGAGAGGATGATCAGACATTGGAATGGGCTGCCCAGGGAAGTGGTGGATTCTCCATCCCTGGAGATTTTTAAAAAGAGCCTGGATGTGGCATCAGTGCCATGGTCTAGTAACCGCAGAGGTGTTGGATCAAGGGTTAGACTCGATTATCTCGGAGGTCCCTTCCAACCCAGCTGATTCTATGATTCTGTGATTCTATAATGCGAAGTTTGGGGTGTGAAAGGACCTCTAAATATTCAAGAGTGTTTTGTTTAGTCCCTGAGCTACAGCCATTATCTCCCATTGCTTTAATTGTCCAGAAGAGCTCCCCAAGGAGCCAGGAGCTCATGGGCAAGGCTGCAACAGGGACTACTCAGAGCTGATTAAATGTGAGCCTTGCAGTAAATGGATGATTTTATTCTGTGTTACTAATAGTAAACTGGGCTGCTTTTAAATTAGTCTGTTATGAGTCTCTGTTTACTGAGAGCAGCCTGTGCTCTTTATAGCATTATAGCTGTGAATTGCATCGCTGCTGCACAGGGCACCCCGAGAGGCCCCGTGGCCTCATGTATTCCTCTGCTTTGGGCAGGAGGTGCCAGAGAATGGAAAGTTTTGAGCTCCCCTGCTCCCTCCCAGGCTGCTATTTTAGTTCCGCAGGAGACAATGAGTGAGCAGGACCGGAGGCTCCTGTTACTCGGGACGTCCGTCCTTCTGCTGGCGGCAGGGCACGGGAGCAGCAGCAGAAAAAGGCAAAGCAAGCCATTAGGCTTTCCTTGGCCGAGAGGGCTCCCGTGGAAGTCCCGCATTACGGAGCGGGAGGGACCTGGGGCTGCACTTAGAGCACCTCGGCGTGCAAAGCTCGGGAGGTTAAAACCCGGGGTGAGCTCTCTGCCATGCTCCCTGCCCGGGCCCAGGGCACAGCATCCTTCCAGCACGTACAGACGTCCAAACCTTTCATGCGCTCCTGCGGACGGGGAACAAAGGCTGTCTAAACAGGAGCTAGTGAGGCAGCAAATCGCACAAGAAACCTTCCCTAATGAACTGGAAGGACTTGTCCCTTCGCCTCGGGCGGCGGCACTGCCGGCGTGCTTAGCTAGTCAGCGCCTTGTTTGGCGGGGGGACCCGCGCTCCCGGGAGGGAGCAGAGGAGCAGCAGTGGGTCTGACGCTGGAAAGGTTTCCTCTGCCCGTCTGCTCCTCTCCGCCAGCAAGGGAGAGTAGTGAAGGAGGGGATGCTCTCACTTCCCGGGGAGCCAGCGGCTCCATCGCTGCCTTAGCCATGGGGAATGCTGCCGGGGAGCACCGTCCTGCCTGTGACGGCGGATCGAGGTTAGTTGCAAAGCTGTTGGGCGTGCAGTTGTTTCCTTTGATCGTTTGCTTCATCCCCGTGTTGGTGGCTGCGTGGTGTGGGTAAAAAACGACCGAGCAGCAAGGCACAGGAGCTAGAGGTCGCTTTGAAAGCCAGAGGGTCTGCAGTGGAGGTCAGTGCTTCCTGCCGCCCTTTGGGGAGAGGAGATGTGCTTGAGCAGCCTTGGGTTGGTTCAGGGAGCGCTAACCAGAGAAAGGAAGCTGGTGGAGAAGTGACTCATAGGATGAAATGGCACTGTCTTATTCCGCAGCTCGATTCTCTGGACAAACGCGGTTTCCCATCTGTTATTTGCAGAGAAGGAGATGAGTTTGGGGGTTGGTTCCTCTCGCTCGCCAGCAAGCGAGCAAGTTGATTATTTTCTGGCAAGCATTAGCAGGATGATTACTGACGGCTCCGGTGGCTTCCCTTTCTGAGCAGGAGTGCCAAGGACTGGATTTTATTTGTATTGAGATGTTTGAAGATAAAAGATGAGCATAAGGTGGCCTTTTTCACAAGTCCCTCGGTGCCTCAGTGACCAATTCCCCTGTCAATTAAGTGCCGAAACACTCCTAATTGCACATTGTCTCTGGAGCCCTGGGTTCTCCTCAAACTGTGCTTTAGATTTGGACCAGGAAGCTTCAGCCCACGCTGCCTGCATGTTTGCATCCGCCTCCTCTCCACCTGGATGCAGGCATGAATTCTGATGATGTCTTGACATGCAGCATGGCCCAGGGCACACAACAGCTCCTGCACCCTGGGCTGCTCATGGTCCTCCAGAGGCACCTCAGGAGACTTCATCTCCTGGTGTTATCCATCCCCCCCCAGCTCGGACCCTGGCTGGTACACCACATGGCAGCCTCCCACAGGATGCTTTGCAGGCTCCTCACTGCATTTGCACACAGGCTGTGCACTGATCCAGACAACAAGGGCTGCTTTTCCTACCCTCCACACGCGAGTTCTGTGGCAAACTGTCCCTGCACTGCTGGAGGAGAAATCAGCAGTAGAATAATGGAATCCTAGAACCTTGGAATGGTATGGGTTGGAAGGGACCTTAAAGATCATCTAGTTCCAAACCCCCCACCATGGGCAGGGGCACCTTCCATTGGATGAGATTGCTCAGGGCCCCATCCAACCTGGCCTTGAACACTTCCTGGGATAGTTTAGTTCTGCTTTAAAACACAAACCCCTAAGTTCAGAATAAGGCATATATTGGTGTTTGTTGTGTGCTCCACCAGCCAGTCTGAGATGGTGTGGGAAAACGGTACCTTTAGCTTTTTCCATCTGCATCAGAGCTGCATCAGCAGCTCTTCCAGGATTTGCTGAGCTTTCCCTGCTCTCCTGCAGCCATTCCCACCTCATGCCTTCCCAGCAGTATCCCAGCTCCCCACCACAGCTTGCTGTTCCCTCTGTTCTCTAGCCGAGGGCTGCCTCCTAGCACTGCCTCTTCCCTTGGATCAGGATGTTGTTTAATTGCAGAGTACGTGGCTTTGCCAAATTTCAGCACGACAATGTAAAACACAAGACGTGCCCCCGGAGAGCTCCTCCGGGGTGGATCCGGGAGGCACGGAGGGAAGGGACATTTTGCTGACTGGCTGATTTCGTGAGACAACAGTTCTTCATCTGCAGGCAGAGCTGCTGAGCTGAAGACACTTAAGGACACTCTCAGGCAGGGCACTGGCAGCTCTCGGGAGAGGCCAGGCTGTTGCAGTGTTCCTCCAGGATAAGCCAGGAGCAGCCATTAATGAAACCCTTCTCCATCCAGTCAGTGATCCTGGTGTTGAGCCTCTCTATTAGCCTGATTAGCACAGTACCTTCGTTACCCACTTCCAGCTTGGGTTATTTTTATGCCTGCGAAAGGCAGAGGAGGGAGCTGTGACCGTGGCCTTGGGGTGCATCTGCTGGGGAGTGGCTTCCCCTGGGGGGGCTCTGGGGCAGGGACCACTCGGGGCTCTTAGAGTTGAAGAGCTGCTGCCGAAGGTTCACTGTTGTGCTCTTCCTAAATATTGTGGAGTATTAAATACACATGTTTTGGACAACTCAGAGAAAACCCACGCTCCTTTTCTCCTCTGATTTGCCATGAACTTGTCTTCTTGTTTTTCTGGTTGTTGTGCATCCCGTTGTCTCGCTCCAGAGGAGGAGCATGGGTTGTATCCTCTGCTGAACAAAGCTCCTTTTCTCTGCCCTGTTCAAACTGGTTACCCTTGGGTGGGATTGATCACACTGGACTAAAGATGACTTCAGAGCTGTTCTTCCCAGCCTAAAATAATTGTTTAAAACAAGTCAAATGGACTGTGCCCAGTGGCGGCCTCTGACACGAGGTTGTGTAGCCTTTGTCATGTAGACCTTTGTCATGACACAAGGTCAGTGGCTTTGGCTGCAGTGAGATGGTGTAAATGGGTAGAGCTGCTGAGGAAGAACTGTTCAATCTCAAGTCTCCAAAGTCTTAAATACGATCATCTAAATATGGTGTCTCCTATCCTTTTTGGTTTTGTTATTTTTCTGTAGTAGAATAGCATCCTGGGTGACCTCCAAATGGTCCAAAATAACCAACCCTCAGCAAAGACAAAATTACTCTATATTATAATCCTAAATTTTGGCTTGAAAATATCCTGGATGTTCAGTTATGAAGTTTTTCTGCTTACAGCACTCATTTTAAAGCTTCTACCCACTGCAAAGGCTGAACTCGATACTTGAGATACTTCTAGATCTGTATTGTCTTACCTCGGGAGAACAAAACAACCTGCACATAACCAGCTCTTCCTCACATCTCCTGGTAACAAATCCTGGGGACAGGCTATTTTCACATAGTTTCCTAAAATAGGTGGTGTTAGAATAACTTTAAAGGCCTTATAAACTCAAGCTGTCTCTATCATTTCAGATCATTTTTAAATGGGTGTTTTTCTAGAGGGTTCGGAAGCTGCAGTGCACAGGGACAGATTTTGGTCCCCCTTATGTACCTATGCAAAACCCTGCTCTGCAGAGGGTCAGGATCTAGCCCATCAGACCTGTAATTTTATATATATATATTTGCTGAGCTTTCCCTGCTTTCCTGCAGCCATTATATATAAAAAAATACATATCAGTGTTTAAGCCTGCCTGGGCGCAGCCAGCACGTGCTGTGGATATTCCTGTTACAATTTTTTTTTAAGGAAATGCTGATTGGAAAGTTTTCATTCCTAATGGGATTTGCAGATGGTTGGTGCTTACAGGACTGCATCAAGAGGGGGGAGGCACATCTGGCAGCTGTGACCCCGCAAGCACTGCCGCTTGCTGACCCATCCATGCACTGGGGAATAACAAGATTTGGGAGGGGGTTTTGAGGAATATACTGGGGTGTTGGAGGGGTCTGCAGTGGGAAGGGTGAGACTGGTGTTCGTGGGTGTGTTGGGCACTGCATGCAGGGCTGGGGCAGGTCAGGTATTGGATGCAGACATTCCAAATGTCCGCAAAAAATTGGATGGTTCAAGCAATCGAAGTTTTTGAGATCAGAATGAGTATAAAAAAACCCTATAGATGAAAGGCCTGCAAGCTTTACCTCCCTGAGTCTTCTGCTGAGCCCAACAGCATGTGTATAATTTGTTTTAATGGTTAGAAACATCTGCTGTTAAAAGTGATGCTTAATATATTTGGCTTCCATTTCCAATCATTAGTTCTTTTTATGCCTTTTTCTGCCTAATTAACAACCTTTTAGTACCTGATATTGTTTCCACTGAATGTGCTGCTATATCGTAATCAAGTCACTTCTTAATCTTCTCTTTGATAAACGAAAAAGATCAACCTCTTCAATTCTCTCATTTCAAACATTTTCTGCATCCCTAGAATGACTCTTACAGATCCGGTCTGTATCTCCCGCAGTGTTTTACTAATCTCCTTAAAATGTCGGTGTGGAACCGTTGAGGGCTCTGGAAAGAGTCCCTCGGTGCTGGAAGAGGAGTCTGAGCCACCTCCTCACTCCTACTTCCAGCTCCAGGCTTCCTGCACAGAGCAAGTGCGGGTTTGCCAGGCAGCAAAGACTCATCTTCGTCGATATTTCACATATGGGGGGCTGAACAGGATAATCTTTAAGGTCTCTTCCAACCAAAACCATTCTGATTCTGTGGCTTTACCGAAATCCACCGTGTGTGAGTGGTGTTTGCCATAGTGAGCTGGTGAATCAGCTGTGACACTGGTGAATCCTCTTTGTCCACCAGCTCAGCCGGGTAACTAGTCCGAAATACATTTAGCACATTCACAATTCATATTATGTAGTGCTTTTTTTTTTTTTTGTCAGCATGTCATACATTACTAGGTCAAAACACCTTTTGGACATCAAGGATATTGCTTCTGTGCATTACTAATATCAAAAGTGCAGGGAATAAAATCAGGTTTGCTTTGCTGTGACCTATTTTTCCTGAAACCACGTTGACAGGCATATATATATGAGTGTCCTTCAGTTCTCTGCCCTGTCTTTCTGCCTTGGACAGATGTCTGGCTCTCTGTCCCCTTCAGGCCATACCTTTGCCTTCTTGGATATTCAAGCAGAAGACTCTTCCAGACTTGTAATATTTCCTCTTAAAAAATGAACATCAGCACGCAGCAGTTTTCTTAGTTCTCTTAGATCTCTTGGATGCAAAATTATTCAGATCTGCCAAATTTAAATGTCTTCTGGTGCTGGTAGATGTTGTTGAATGTTCTTCTCAATTGCTAATAAGTTGGAAGCACTTCATCCTTATAACGAGTGTTATCCTGCTTGTTCCCAAATGTTCCAGGACAGTAATCACAGCATGTCCATCATATCTGTCTCATTAACAGCTCCCCCATCTCCACCCAGTGATGGACCCCTGTCCTTTCTAGGAAGAGCCTGGGTGTAAGTCTTTACTAATCCAACCCCTGAAAGCTTTCATTCGGTGGAGAAGTGGGCGAATAGGACCCAAAAAGAGATGAAACTGGACTGTTTGGTTGACCTGCATCACCATCCTCTAAACGCTCCTCTTCTTGCCTGCAGACTCGTGGTGCAGGGAGAAAGTGCTCCAAAACCAGTAGAGAAGTAGGTGAAAGAATATGAAAAGAATCATTTATCCTATTACTTCTTCATCACCCAGGCTTTTCCACCCTCCTTTCTCTTTCTTGGGGAAAGGATCTTTGGCAAGACGACTCGGCCCTTCCTCTTTGCTATCTTCCCTCCAGCATCCTTTAAGCTGTCTTTGATGTGTGTAGCCCACACAGTGTGTCATCAGTTGCATCAGTGGAGGCCGGTCAGGCAATTTGTGATAATCCCAACTCAATTTACATTTCAAATGCTTGCTCTGGGAGCCCATCTCCCCACTGTATTCCCTGCAGCTTTCTCCTGCTCCTCAGGACAGATGTTCCCCAGCAGTTGCTCACCAAGTCACAGAGAGCAATTGGATGTTCCCTATCCCAATGGATAACCCCCTGGCTTTTTACTGTCTGGGTTGCAGGTTCATTGTGGAAAGTGAGAAAGCTGCAATGACCACCTTGTTCTCCAGCCCTGAGCTCAGGGAGATCCTGGTGGGCTTGTCCATGATCCATAGGCAGCTTGCCTGGCCATGGGACCCCGGCATGGTGCTTCCCAGTGCCCAGGTTTTCCTGCAGGAGCCTTGGCCAGGGGCAAAGTGGGCACTGTGTGGTGGCACAGGGAGGGGATGGATCTCCTCTTCCCCCCATTTCAACCTCACCAGAGGGTCTTAAAGTGTGGGTAAGGAGATTATGTGGAGAGGGAAGATTTGAATTTCTTGCGTCTGGGGAACAAGAAGCTGAATAGAAAGGATTGGTTCTCCCTTAATTTGAGCTGATGGGGATGGTGGGCAAAGCTGATGGGATTTTGGTAGACACTCTCTTGAAATAGAATAGTGAGAAGAAATTCCAGGGGGTGTGAAAGCAAAAATAACGCAAGAAATTCTGGATGTCAGAAGAGAGACAGCAAGACCATAGAAAATTATAAAAACCAAAGCACTATTTTCACAAACTAAATATAATGTGGCTCGTTTGGAGCAGCTTGGAGAAACGACAATGTGAAGCAAAATTGCTGGGGAAAAGTCGAGGCTGCTTTTTCCTCGGCTCTGAGTGAAGGACTCGAGCGGAGGCTGGTGCAGAGAGGGGCGTGGGAGCTCAGCAAGCACAGTGAAGGGTGGGAAGAGCACAGAGCTGACATGCAGCCAGGATTGTAGGGTGTTAGGAAGAGCTCTGCTGGAGATGAAGGGCCAATGCAGAGCCTTGGCACCCAGCAGGTGCTGGGAAGAGAGGGAAAGGGGCATGGTGGGCAGGTGGATATTTGTTCATCCACACACCCTCCCTTAGTTTGAATCCATCTTTCCTGGTTGATTTGAATTTCCTCTGGTTTTAAAAGTTTATTATTTGAAGGCTGGGCTTTATGAGAGCCCTCCTGGGGAGGGGACCTGGAAGGAGGGCTCAAGGGCACACCTACCTCTCCTCTTGAGGACTCACCGTCCTGTCCCATCACGGGACCTGCCATAACACCCAACTGCATCTCTGCAGGCAGCTCCTTTGAGCAGAAAGAGGTTGAAGCATGCCTGTGGTTGGGGTGTAGGGGGAAAAACCCTGTGGCCAGGTCATGAATCACCTGTGCCTCCAGCCGCAGGACCAAAAGGCCTCACAGAGCTGGAGCCGTGGGGCTGGGTGAGGAGATTAATATCTCTGCAGCAGGGATTAAGCTGAGCCTTAGAGGTGATCCTGGAACGAGGAGATGGCTTCCTGAATGAAAGGCAGGAAAATCCACATCTCGTGCAGTGGGTGCTGGCCGTGGGATGTGCAGCCCCTGGAGAGCACAGGGGCTGGGAGCTGTCGGATGCTGCTTCTGCCTGGCTCTGGGTCTGCTTGTCCTGGGTGCTGCTCCAGTTTTTGGGAATGTTCTGGTCCTTTTTGCCACCTTAGTTGCTTGTCTTGGAGAACTGTTTTGCGAGCAGACCTGGCTGTCCTGCTGACTGTGCTGTATATTAATACTTGTGGAGCCACTGAGCGTCCTGGTGATTCCTCGTGTGGAAAGGCTTGTACAGCCTCTTTAATTAACTTAATTCAGACATTAGTGTGTCACAAGGAACATCTCTCGAGAGGGAAAGTCTTTCCTTTATCACCACTTAGCCAGGGAACATTATATTTTTCATTTGCATCCAAAAGTTCATCAAAAGGGCAAGAGTGAAAATTAACCCTTTGCTCCCCTTGCCTGCCTGGCAGTGAAGATGCATCATGCAAGGAGAATGCACTCCTGCTGTCCTTTACAGGGTTCCGGTGCCAGATTTTGGGGTGGGATATCACAACCACCACACTGATTCCAGAAAAGCCAACTCTGCTGGTCCTGGAGAAGTGTTGGGCATGGCACAGTGGTGTTTCCTATGGGAAGCACTCAGAGTCTGAGGGGCCCTGGCAGTTTTCCAGTTTTCTGTGCTAGCTCTGGTCACCGAGCAGGAGGACAAAATTGGGCATTAGGGGAGGCGGGGGGGGGGGGGGGGCCATGAGCCCTGGGAAAGGCCCCTTTTCTCCCAGGGAAGGCAGGGCCTCATGGCTAGCAGTCGCTTCACAGCAGAAGCCTTGGAAGCAGACCAAGGCTAATTAAAGCTGGCGTTCACGCTGTCGTGCTGTGCCGTGGGTACCTGTGACAGATGGGGGCTGCTCGCCCTGACTGCGAGATACTGGTAGTGAAGAACATGGTACCAGAATGTTTTTCAGGGGCTGATGACTGGTTCCTATGGCTACGTGGGGTCTGCTGGGGGGAAGCTGGGAGTGTGCTGGGGCTGCCTGCGGGCGTCTGTACCTGCCCACCACTCACTGTCCGTGTCCTCTCCTTGTCTCACAGGTGAAGGAATGGCTGTGCTTGAACTGTCAGATGCAGAGGGCACTGGGGATGGACATGACCACCGCTCCTCGCTCCAAGAGCCAGCAGCAGCTGCACTCCCCTTCGCCATCCCCTTCCCACTCCCCAGCCAAGCATCCGCCACCCTCAGGTCCAGATAAGACCCCTCCGGCCCCCCGCACCCAGCCACAAGAGCCACCCAAACCTCACCCCACCACGCCGCAGAGGGAACCGCACGGCCAAGGACAGCCAAAACCTCAGGAGGCAGCCAGGTCCTCCCCGCAGCATCAGCCAGCCAAGCCTTCCCCCTCCGAGCAGAGAAAGGCACCGGGAGATGTCGGGGCGAAGCCTGCAGCCCCAGCTCCTGGGGCTGGGGCACCAGAGCAGCCCCAGGAGGGGCTCACGGGGAAGCTCTTTGGCTTCGGGGCATCCCTCCTCACCCAGGCCAGCACACTCATGTCCGTCCAGCCAGAGGCCCCCCCTCCGAGCCAGCCGTCCCCTGGCAAAGTGCCTCCAAAAATCGTCTTCAGCGATGCCAGCAAAGAAGCTGGTCCCAAAGCCCCGGGGGCACAGGGCCGGGCCGCTGCCGCACCGGCCGCGAAGCCAGGCAAGCCAGAGCAGGGTGTTAAGCCGAAGGAAGTGCCGAAAGCAAGGGTCTCGTGCCCCCTCTGCAAGGCGGAGATCAACGTGGGCTCCGGCGAGCCCCCCAACTACAACACCTGCACGACCTGCCGGCAGCAGGTCTGCAACATGTGTGGCTTCAACCCCACGCCTCACCTGGTGGAGGTAAGGGGGCTGGTGGGGGCGGGTGTCTCCTGGCTTGAGGGTGCGTGTTCTCTACGTGCTTAGAATGGAGAAAAGATGATGTGTTTGCTTTCAGAGGTCAAAATAAACCTTTAAGAAACTGATGAAGCCAAGTCGTTCCTGGGGCAAACCCCAGGGCCGTAGGCCATGGTCCTCCACCTCTTAGCAAAGACTTGGATTTCATGTACGTACAGTGATTTCATGCTGGTTTCATGGCTGTTGTTGAGGGCACCTCTAGCAGTGCCCACTGCTCCCCAAAGGTGTCCAAGGGTACGGAAATAGGAACAGGTCATGCAGGTGCCAGAGTCACCAACAAGCATCCTCCTCCTGGTGCTGTGGATGAATGCCTTGGCCAGACTTGAGATGAGGCTAATGAGGGATGTTCTGCAGGTCCTGCATCCTTGGATGGTGAGGGTGCAAGGAGAGTGGTATGGGGAGGAAAGTGTCAGGATGTCAGCAAGAAGAGCCTGGGTGCAGGGCAGGGGAATGTGCTGAGCGTGGGATGGATGCGGGGATGCCCGCAGTGCTGTTTGAATGTGAATTGTGTGGGTGTCCTGCAGCCTGATGAGATGGAGTGCAGGCAGAGAAGAAGGCAGGTTGAGGTGGTCTGCAGTCCACCTAGTCTCAGCAGCTGTAGTCGAGGATGTCTCTGAATTATTGTTCTGCCTACCCAGATCATCTTCCCAAGCACCAAAAGGGCACCTTAGCCAACTTTAGCAAGGGGAGAGGAGAGTGGTACAACTGGGTCTCAGCTGGAGCATCCCTTCCACCTTGGAAGCTAGGGAGGGAGATCTTCCAGAGCCTTGGAAAAGAACTCTCTTAAAGCCTAGACCCTCACCCCCTGCTGCATAAGTGATTTGAGACCCTGACCAGAGGAGGCCCAGGGCCTTGCTCCTGAAGTGCTGCATCTTGCAGCCAGTAAGACACGGAATCGATACCATCAGCACACGGAGAAGTTAATGAGAACTTTAAATGACCAGAAGTAGGATTGCTAATCTTGGCTCTGTTCCACAGCAGATAATTACATTTTATGTCCCTAGCTCCTCCCTGCAGTTTCAATTACACCCAGTAATTTTCTGTTCTTCTTGATGCTGCTGCTGCTCACGGTCACGGTGGTGGTGGAGGAGAGACGCTCTCTCAGCATGTGTGGAGGTGCAAACTCCCCAGATGGCCACCTCCTTGCTCATAATGCTGTTTTCAATGCCAATGCTCTTCTCCTGCTCATTGCTCCCCCCACTGCCCCCTCCTTACCCGAAGGGCTTGAGTGAGGAAAAAGAGTATCCAGGTGTTTGGTCCCTTGAACCCTGTGTTGCCATGCCCTTGGGCAGTGATGTGTTCCCAGGCTTCAGAAAGCTCAGGGGTTGGTGAAAAGGCTTTAATGTTCTCCCTGGCACCTGGCTGTTAATTAATTTATTAGAGAATTAATTTGGGGTTGTGTTATAGCCAATAACGTGGTGCTCTCTGCAGGTACCAGGGAAAGGTGAGCTCTCCCTAGCACTTGTCTCCAGGGTCACTAGCTGACACCTGGGATTAAATTTCAGATTTTGAAGGCTGGACTCTGCGTGGGCTCCCTCAGCTCTTGAGCAAACACCTTCAGACACCTTTGGCAAATCCACCCTTGCACGTATGTCTCTCTTAGTGTTTCTTGCTGCTGCTCATCCCTGCAATATCCACGTGCCTTCACATACAGTGAAGGCCCACAGAGAGGTCCTACCTGGGCTTTGTGTTGTCATGGGTTTTGTTTCCCTTTACACAGAACCATTATCCGGTTAAAATGGTTTGGTTGGCTTATGGGATTTATTTTTATAAAAGTTGAGAAAGAAATGCAGCACTTAAGCTATGAATGTTCTTAACAAAACCTTTCTGAGGAAAGGAAAACATTGCAATGTCTGTTAATGTGGTTGGGCTTTAGGTTTGCTTGATTTTCTGGGAAAATTGCTCTGTGGTCTGATCTCTTTTTGCCTGCAGCTCACATGGGCTTGTCCCAAGCCCTGAGATTTATGCAAATACCAGAACTCACTCTTTGAAGTTGTTGAGGCTTGATCCATTAATTGTTTGATGAATTAGGACCTTGGCTATAAGCTGCCCTTGGAAGTTGTGTGAAAACTAATGAGGGATTTGAGCCGTGGTCTGGTAAGTGCGGAGGAGCACAAGCTGCGGGTGAGATGGCAGCACCCTCTGTACCCACTGAGGGAGCCTGGGCAAAGGCTCCAAAGCCTGCACCCTGGCTCCAAACAGCATCAGTCACAGGGAAGAAGAGGGCATGGCCCACAGTGGCCTGGTTTTTGGAGAAAGGACAGAGTGTTGCAGGAAAACAGTGCAAAAAGCATGCATTTCCTGCAAATAAAGCTGTATTATGACTGCAAGCGGTCAAGGCTTTGTCACAGTGTTGTCAGTGCACTGCACATGGTTATAGTTTCATAGCAAAGCTGCATAACCATCTTGTGAGGGGAAAAAACCCTAAATAATGTTTGCATCCTCATGGAGGATAAGTATTTTTGCTGATGAGCTCACTTCCCCTGCCAGCAAGGCAGGACTGAACTCACAGTGCAGGACACTGGTCTCCCTGTGCTGGTGTGGGCTGTCCCAGCTCAATGGGAAACATCACTCAGACTCAGTCTGGTACTTGTTGGGAGGCTGGTGATCCCAATAGTGCAATGGGAGCCAGCACCTCTTCCCTTGGGACCTCAGCTCCTTGGTGGCATCCCACATAATGCTGAGGGTGAGGAGAGTTCCAGCAGCCACTAACTCTGGTGCTTTAGCTTGTACTGACTTCACATCCATTGTGGCTGTCCAGGAATAGTCCCTGCAAGTGGCTGAGGTGGATCTTGAAGGGAGCTTTGACCAGAGCAGATCCTTGGGAAGGGGACAGAAGGTATGGAGGAACTGCATGCTTAGAGAGACCCCATGAGATGTACTGGCCTGCTGGTGGAGGTGAGACAGTGTTAGGCTGTTGCCTGTGTGTGTTTTTGCCATGTAGATAGGCAACCAGGAGGACATGGCAGGTCCTAGCTGGACAGAGAGTCAGCATTACAAGAGGCTGCTGGTCCAACCTCTGGGCTGCTCTCAGCAGAGCAGGGGGGTGTGGGAGATGTTGCTGCCTGATGATCACTGTTATGAAATGGAGGGAAGAAAATGGAGAGTGAAATCCAGAAAGCAGTGAAGGCTGTTGCCCCTATCTGTAGCCCCCTAAAACTTCTGATTTCCCTGGAAAAAGATGCATTATTATTTACCCATGGCATTTTCATCCCCATCCCACTCCTGATCTAAAGATGGAGTTGGAGGCTCTGTGTCCCTGCCGTCCCCTCCCACCTCTGCAGCTGCCTGGGGAGGTATCCAAGGAGCTGCCTCCTCACCAGTGCTCCATTCAGTCAAGCACACTCAAACTTACCAAAAGAGAAAATACTAAAAGTGACTTGCACTTGCACTAAAGGTGACTTGCACTTCCCTCATGTTCTCTGCACTGCTGTGGACTGATGCTCATCCAGGTGAAGGTTGCTCCAAGAATATCCCACCTGTGAGCAGCTGGGTAGTGCCTCTGAGCCCAGAGCTTCCACGAGATCCACCAGCAAGGCTGGCTTTGCTCTGGCCGTGAGTCTTGGTGGGGAGGGTCAGAAGGTGCTGGTGAGGACTGGGAGCCTCTAGCATGTGAAGAGTTCAGGGACAAGGACAGCATTTTGGCAGCACATCCTAGGAGAAATGTGTCATCTGTGGTGGTCTGTGGCATTGGAAGCTGTAGGTGACCAGCAGAGGAAACCCAAAAGCATGCCTGACCTCCACTTCCTTTGCTTGCTCACCATGATATGCATTACCCAGCTTTAAATAAGTTGTTTATGTGAAATACCAGGAGTACAGGTGCCAGCTTCCTCCCACCTCATCACACCTCCTCCAGGAGCTGGCTCCTGGGAGCAGTACCATGAGCTATTCCCAAGCCAGGGCTGACGCTTTGGGACTCTCCCAAATTCCCTACAGCCTCAGCCTTGTGCCATGCAGGCAGGGAAGAGGTTTTTGTTGCAGGAAGACCAAGTGCTGGGCTGTTTTGCCGGGGATTTAGGAAATCATACCTGTTTGTGGCAGAGTCTGCTAAGGGAACAAGTAATCTGGCAAGAGCTGGCTTGCAGTGTGATTGCCCTGTGCTGGCACGATGCTCTCCCAGTAACCCCAGTTGACCCCAATTGACTCCAGGGGTTTTGTATTAAGGAACAAATGAACTATGCATGTTGTGTCACTAAATAAACATGGCAGGATGCCCCTTTGCCTAATTAACCAGCCTGAAA